>NC_040011.1:37937860-38253778 GCF_000972845.2 Larimichthys crocea | reverse complement strand
CAAATAAAAAGCAAAAACCCACAAGACAGACACAGTATCAGTCAGGCAAAAAACAGACAAGTGTACAGATGTTCAACAAGATACGTAGAAAATTTCAAAAGTAGTGGAATGATATAATATATTGCACATGCAATCGGAAAGTAAAATATAAATTAATGTTTGTAATGTAAAATGACCATAGTGTAAGAAATATTACAAAGTGACCTATATAAATAATATTACAAAAGTAAGTGACCATGTATAAATAATAACTGCAAGGTATAAATGAAATAAAATAGAAAAAAAATGCATAGGACATGAACAGGAGACTACAACATGATGTATATAGTGTTAAATGGATACTAAATGTAGAGTATTGTATATAGTAGTAGATATAGTATAGTATAGTATAGTATAATATAGTATAGTATAGTATGTTTTTTTCTTGGGATGTTACCATCCAACTCTATAGTGTTCAAATGTTTTTCTTGCTATTACTACTATCTAACTTGTTGGAGCTGCTGAACAATCAATTTCCCTGCGTGGATTAATAAAGTGATTCTGATTTGATATATCTGTATAGTCAAGTTTATCTGCATAATTATAAACATCATATCATCCTTGTGTGTGTCTATACATATATTTATACATGTGTACATATTATATATTGCAGTTATGTATGTATGCACACCTTGCACAGGCTAAAATATGACACATTCTATGTGTATATTACACGGGGAACAAAAAAAAAATAAAATGAGTTAGATTTTTATGCTGGTTCCAAAATGCACTAGCATGTCAAGTTTTTTCTTACCCTCCAGATACGCAAGTTCCACTGATTAGCTGTAGTAAGCTTGCCAGCCGATTACGATTGGACTCATCCACACGCTACGTGGAAACTTGTTTGTGTCTGTGTCTCTGTCTCTCTGTGTCTCTGTCTCTGTCTGCAGCAATGAGAGCTCGCTGGTCTCAGCCCTGAAGACTCTGCTGTTCTTCACCATCCTGATGGTCACGCTGCCCATCGGACTCTACTTCGCCTCCAAGGCGTACATCTTTGAGGGTAAGGCTGGTGACACTGCTGTGTATTCTTATATAACACTAAATTCTTTATAAGGTTTTTAATTTACATATTGTATACACTAAATTCTTTATAAGGTTTTTAATTTACATATTGTATAGTTCACTGTTACCGGTTTTATTTAACTGTTATCTATACATACATAGAGATAGAGATAGATTATACTTTATTTATCCCACAACGGGGAAATTCACTTGTTACAGCAGCACAAAGTGTAATATACACGACAGAAGTAGAATCAAATAAAAGAGCAAAAACCCACAATGAGCAGACACAAGTATCAGTCAGGCAAAAAACAGACAAGTGTACAGATGTTCAACAAGTACTAAGGTAGAAAATTTCAAAAGTAGTGGGATGATATAAATAATATTGCACATGCAATCAGAAAGTAAAATATAAATATAATGTGGTGCAATGTAAAATGGCCATAGTGTGAGAAATATTACAAAGTGACCATAATATAAATAATATTACAAAAGTAAGTGACCATGGTATAAATAATAACTGCAAAGGTGTAAATGAAATAAAATAGAAAAAAAATGCAATAGGACATGAACAGGAGACTACAACATGATGTATATAGTGTTAAAATGGATATCTTATAAGTGTATAGTATAGTATAATATAGTATAGTATAGTATAGTATAGTTTTTTTCTTGGGATGTTACCATCCAATCTCTATAGTGTTCAAATGTTTTTCTTGCTACTACTACTATCTAACTTAATGTTTGGGAGCTGCTGAACAATCAATTTCCCTGCGGGGATTAATAAAGTGATTCTGATTTTGATATATCCTGTATAGTCAAGTATTTATCATGCATATATTATACAACATATCATATCATACCTTGTGTGTGTCTATATATATACATATATTTATACATGTGTACATATTATATATTGCAGTTATGTATGTATGCACACCTTGCACAGGCTAAATATATGACACATTTCTATGTGTATATTACACTGGGGAACAAAAAAAAATAAAATTCTGTTGAGTTAGATTTTTATGCTGGTTCCAAAATTGCACGAGCATGTCAAGTTTTTTCTCTGCAGCTTACCCTCCAGATACGCAAAGTTCCACTGATTAGCTGTAGTAAGACTTGCCGGCCGATTACGATTGGACTCATCCACAGCTACGTGGAAACTTGTTTGTGCAGTCACAATTGAGACAGTGTGGTGAGAGGTGTGTGCAGCTCCCAAAAGGTCAATATTATCAATGTCCCCATGGTTTGGCGAGAGCAAAAAGATCATTACACAGACTGTTCGTTTTGTTTAGTGAAGACAAGCACATATCTGCTAAGTACAGTATTTTTCATATTTTTGAAGAAAACGGGGATCCTATAGTTCAAAAACTCGACGTGATAGAGAAAAACATTAACAGTAACAGTACTATTACCATCATCCTGCCACTGCACCACATCTACCTATTTATCTTGTGTTTTTAAAGTCTCCTCGTCCTATCTATCTATCTATCTATCTATCTATCTATCTATCTATCTATCTTATCTATCTTATCTATCTGTCTGTCTGTCTGTCTGTCTAGTTTGTGTTGGCAAAAGTTTTGCTCTAGTTTCAGGTCTTATCTTTGTCCCAGACATAATCTTTGGATGGAAACCAGAGTCTTGACTGATGCTGGATTTATTAGGCTGATTTCAATAATGATAGTGGAGTGCGAACTCACTTAAATATATTAAAATAAACAATAACATAGGCCCGTTTGTCCCTAGTTTGTGGTGTTCCTCTTTTTATAGTTGTTTACCCTGAGGGAAACTGGTGTGCAGCAGTTGCAGTGCAAATAACCAAAATCTAAATATGCACAAATATATAAACAAGCTTTTTTACAGCGAAGTGAATATAGTTATGCAATTTTTAGGTTAGGTGATATGGGCCCACAGTTCTGCCATGGTATATATGTATACGTATGTAATAATACAGTGCGTTTCCTTGAGAAACCATGTGCATTGTTGCCACTAAGCTATCTGAAGAATTGCTGGTACTTTATATTTATTGCTGTGTTAAAATCCTCACATTAAGCAATCTTCTTCATTGGTTTGTAATGTTTATCTAATACAGCTGATAAAGGTTAGGTAATGCGGTATAAAAGATATTGAAAACTGATGATTGTGAATTATTTTTATTTCAATAAAGATAATCATCAAATAACTCACCCTTATTAAAAAAACGTATTAACTTTATTGATCCCGCATGTTTACAGGCCTTGAAATACAAAACTTGAATTGTCCTCCTCTGCTTCCCCAGCCAAATCCCTACAGACTGAGCTACTAACTATATTTCTAACGGCATTAAAATAAGTTTTATATTAGTTTGAGACATCCTGATTAAGTTTGTCATGAGAAACAATCTAGACACTCTAGTGAACTTTCAGCCCTTTTAACGCAGCTGCTTGTCATCAACATTAAACTGCCTCCTTTCCACAGGTTCGATGAAGATGTCGAGCTCTGACAGCTACTTCTACGCAGCCATTGTTGCAGTGCTCGCTGTACATGTGGTTTTGGCTTTGTTTGTTTATGTCGCCTGGAACGAAGGCGCGCCTAAAGGGAAGGGCAAAGACGATTAAAGGCACGTCTTTATCAGGCTCGTAAGACCGCAGGACGTGGACAGACACGGGCATGGAACCACAGCTCCCCCACCATGGGCTCCGGCACTAAACACAACACCGTCTACCAACCAGACTGTTAGGGGATCTGGTTTGCGCTTAGGCTTTAACTCAAGGTTGAAGCAAGAAACTACTTTATTATTCCCTGGCATGGGGGAGTGCAGGCTGTTGGGTGTGTTTTTTCACCAGCCTCAGCAGGCCCGCTTTTCGACTTTTTCTTCTCTGAAATTGTTACTTTTGTTTGACAGAGGACAGCCCCTGTTTTTAAGAGGCTTTGTTATACGCTGCCATTAGGCTAGATTCTATAAGTCCCTTCACAGTAAAGAGTTTGTAATGTAGGAAAACATTGTGGGTTTTGGATGCTGCGTGCATGTGCACACACACACGCACGCTGTATGTACTTATAACGTGTACGTATGAGGGAACGTTCTCCATCCAGCCTCTGAAAGTTTCCATACTGATTTGTTAATTGTTCATTCTGTCCACAAATCCCAGCTCTTATCTGGATACATTTAAAGATTACTCCTAACTTCAGTATAAACCCCATAATGTGCTTAACTTTCCTGCTGTGTTATGGATCAGAATCCTTATGATGTCTTATCCTTTCAAGTGTTTGTGTGTGTTTTTCTTTTTTTTTTTGTCTGTAAAGTGTTTGCGAACTGTAGTCCGGTGATATTTTGGAACTTTGAATTAGGAAATTATTGCAAGATCACACTGTATTTGAAGTGTTTTGTGTTGAAGATGGTGATGTGAGGATGCAGATGTGAAGTCGCTGTGATACAGATGAGGATGTTGACTTGCTCAAATAAACTTGAAAAATTATTTCACGTTTTCATTCTTCTTTCATGAAAACACAATGCAGGTTTTTAATTCTTTTTCTAAGACTGTGCACGACCTTTACAGGTGAACTTAATTTGACCTTCTCCAAACTTTTGAATGCACACGTCCAACTGTTTCAGTACTTATTGCATAACATGCCGTTCTCTAACAAGGTGATCACAACTAGTGTCTGATCCATGAATCGACCACTAAATGTTCTGGTTCAATGACAGTTTGTATTTAAACAGTAATCTTCATCATGCTGTTCACATTTCGACATCATGACACCAAGACGACACCTATCAATCGATCGAACAGTACCTGTGCGAGACCTCAAACGGGATGAACTCAGAGGGTAGTTGCAATAAGTCGAGAGTTGTCGTCGAGCTGTAAGTGATGCTCAAGGATGCAGGACCTGGGCCAGCTGCAGCGAGGACTATAGCCTCCACACACGGGGCGGCCGCTTAACCCACTATGCTACTGACCGCCCCTGTTGTTAGCTTTTGTTTCAATAAATACTTTGAGATGAAGAAATGACCATTGCATGCTTCTACTTGGATGCCCTTACATTCCTGATATATCACTGTAGCATGAACTTTTTTACATTTTCTATAAATTTCACCAGAAGGTCGAATATCTCGAAGTTTTTGTGAGTAGTGTATGTAGACGTCATAGTCATCAGGTTTCCTATGCTATGCTATGTTTTTAAAACTTGTACATACAAAGATGGTTTGAGTTTTTAATCCATAGCTTAAAGCTGCCAATATAAGATAGATATCACCGGCTTAATAAAATTAGATTTATTTTATTATTATTTTTTATCTCTGAGAAGATGCAATGAACTCTCGTACAAACATTTTTTTTTAAATGCCGCCTGTGTGCCTAATAAACAAGCATCACACAAGAGGACATGACTTCCCCGACCATCTGTTGCGTGAGCCACACGAAACCAAAGCATGTGCACCGAGATCCATGTGCGTCTGTGCGCATTTGTTGACTTAGAGACTTTGTTTCTGAGCGATGTCAGATGTTATTTACTGTATGTCGAGGTCAAAATCAGAGCTTCCATTGAAAACAAACTGTGTGTGCAATTGTGGTTTTCTTTGTTATAGATAGATTTGTTACAGTGATTTGTTGCTAATTTGTTACAGAGGCAGAATCGACTGTCACAACAGTAACGAGCCTGACATGCAATAACAAAATACGATAGAGAAAACGAAAATCAAAATTTATTATCTTAATTCATTCTTTCAAAGCAGAAATGGACCTAAAGACATTTTATTGTGACACATATTTTATATTTCATAAACAGAAAAAGAAATCGCTTACTGAATTGATTAGCCTGATTTTCTCCAGGCCTGATAGAGATTATATGGAAAAGAATCATGTGGCCATGATCTTTCTCTCAAGTCTGCTGAGACAACAGATCATGGGATACCTCAGTGACATCTGTAGAGTATATCAGTTGTCACATGGTGGCAGCAAACAGTCAGCCTGTTCCCACAGACAGTACAACATGGAAGCCAAGACAAGAACTGACAGATGCCAACCCATAATGACGTTTTCTGCCTCAGAAACCATGTCAGCGGTCGATTTCTGTTCATTTTCCTCGGTGCTGTGCGAGTCTCTCTTTTCAACAGCATTCCAGCGTGACTCCCACAGTGTACGCAGCAGAGTTTGGTGTTGTTGGAACTGTGCAGTCTGCATTGAGTTTAACAAGGCTGGTGTTGGTGATGAGGTGACGGGCCTGCAAGCAATCAGACTGATTCAGTCAGCAAACATCAGAAGCCTCATTTTCCTTTTGGCTTATATTTCATACGCTTACTCTCGCGGCAACACAAAGTTGGTGCAAGGGCAGGCTTTGCTTCTGGCTCTTTGTCATTTATCACACATTAGCAGGTTGGGTGAATGGTGTCAGTGTGATGAAAAACAGGCCGGAGAGTGCAGAACACTTCACTGAGTCAGGGATTAAATAAACGCAGCCTTGATGATTTAATTCTGTGTCCTGCTTGTTCTAAAACACAATCCACATACTTTATATTCAAATAATTGAACAGATTAGGCAGATATATAGGAATACATTATAACGGCTTTCTATTTTATGTGCTCAGTTGTTTACCAGCTAGATGTAATTTAAGGGCTCTGTGACTTGAATTTCCTTTGCCCAGCAGATGGCATGCCGAGCAGATGCAACCCTCAGACGGCATGTCAGTGTTTAAGTAAAAGTAAAGGGAGAGGGCAGTAGAGTACTGTGCTACAGCTGGTGTTCACCACAGAGAACCAACAGGATAAAGTGGTAGAATAACTCATCTGGACACATAAAATTATACCCACTATTAAACATAACCAAGGCAGCACTTTATTCTGTTTAGTCTGTGTAGATATTTCCCATGAAACTCTGCTCAGGTGTTTTTTTTAGGAGATAATTACTGAGAACCTTATTATTACTATTACTCCTTTTTTTTTTACATTTTATTGCACATTTTATTATTGTGCTGCGTTTTTATGAAAACTGTAGAAACTGAAATATCAAATATATCATCTTTAGCTACACCTCATAGACTACAAGAACATCGCCGACATTTATTCTTTTGTTTTTGTGTTATGTTATACACACACGCACGCACACATATTTATATATAAGTATTAAAATAAAAAAGATGCTTTCTTTTATATATGTTTGCCATAATAATTGCTAGTTTCACTTCTAATACGTGATTTGGTTGCTATGTGAAAATTATTATTTTATTCATCATTTGTGCACATTTACTTTTTATTTGCTGAGTTCATTTCGGTTACTGCAGTGAGAGTGCAATTGCACATTTTCTCTGAGATCCATAGAAAATATTGATAACACTGGCTAATGCTTGTCGCGTTGTGTTATTTTTTTTACTTCCAGAGCTGAAAGGACAAAATCCACCATCAATCATCTAAACCTTTAGATTACAGTGCTCTCTGTGGTATGCTTGTTTAATATTTATGCTCGTATTATAGATAACGGTAACGTTTGTAGTCACATAAAACACTTTATACCTCCACAAATGTGCTTCACTGTTTGTATTCTATAACAGTCTGATCATCTGATGCAACTACAGTGTGAAATGTTGGCTTCACACTGAAAGGATTTCATTTCAAAGTGCTGGGTGACCGTCTGTAGTCATAACTTGCTATTATCTTGCTATCTATTCATCTGTCAACATTTCAAAAACACATTCAACCCTTTTCTCAAAGATGCTCAGTTTATTATATTTTAACATGATGTATGTCTCAAGATATCTTTTAGGAACCTCCATGTTTTATTTTCACTTGTAAAAGTAGATGTGACATATTTTTATAATCGGAGACTATTCTGGTTTACTTTCTGATTTATGGAGCTATACATTACAAATAACACTCCTGCCTGTTTTGTCTCGGAGAGCTGAAACATATTATTTCTGGCACCACAACGCACTAAAGAAAGAATAGCATGCCCAGACTACACTTAATCATATCTAAGCACATCAAGAAACTACTTTTTTTTATTATTATTTCTTTTAGAAATCGTACTCTTTTGTTTTTAATACATTTTCTTCGCTTGAAGAAGCACTGACAGAAAACTATAAATGTTCCAGTCCAAAAGTATGAGCAAGCTTCCTCATCATGGACATGCTATGCCATTCATTTCAAGGTTTCCATACCAGGGGTGCCGGTGTGTGAGTGTAAGATGTACATGTGTGGGATATGCAGACAGCAAAGACTTAACACATGACGTGTTTATTCCCGCTCGAGCACGTCGGTTTTGAACAGGTTGAAATGTTTGTGTGCAGTTACTAATGACTCGAATTACACCAGATCCTAATTTCAGCGATTCTGTGTTCCTGTTGGCTGCAGAGCTCCGCTGTATGTCAGTGCTACTGTGCATACAAACTAAATATCACCAATATAATCATTTATACTCCTCGGTTGATCTTGATTTATTTGTTTCAGGAACATGAATTAACATTTGCAACATGTGTTGCGGTAAAATAGTCTACCCTTTGTTTTCCCCCCCGATAAAGACTTAAAGACAAAGAGATTATAAATGAACTGCTAACTTTGCAAATTTAAGACAGATTTATTTAAAACAGTTTTACAAATATGGTTGTCACCAAGTGCTTTACAGAAAACAAAACGACACAAGCACAGATATAAACAAGGATAAACAAAACAATGTGCTTTTAATTATGTACTACTCAACTATGTACAAATGTGGAAACTCCTGAGACCTTTGCAATTTATTTCGAGGTGCGTCCTGGAATTACGTACAGTGTTTCCAGAGTCCAACGTCTTGTCAGGTATTGCACAACTTTTCACTTCAAGTCTAAGCAAGTGAACTATGCTAGATGGTGGATGGTGACCTCAAAAACACTTAAAGGAAGTTAAATTTAACTATTCACCCTATCTGATTTCCACTCAAATGAGGTCAGGCCGGTGCTGAACAAGTTCCTGCCCTGGATTCTCTTTACAATGTTTGGACATTTTTTCATACACAGAGTTGAGAGTTGTATTTTTGAGTTAATTCACATTCGTCACACACTGAAAATGAAGATACGCCGAGTGTGAAACCTGAGCAGAACAGTACTTTTTGTTAGATTCTCAGTGGCAAAAGTGAATAGTGGAAAGATCCATAATGTACACAAAACAATTAAAAAAACAAACCAAAGCTATTGAACATTGACTGAAAATATAATGTATGTATGGTGTGTAGCAGACACCATTAAAAGTGAAATCCACTTAAGTTTTTAAAAAGAAAAAAGACATACCCAACTTTGAGACCCCTTGAAGAAGTCCAAGTTCATTATAAACGTGATTATTGAACCACATCAGTCTTTACACATGTACAGTACAACTGCAGCTTCTCCATGTCACTTCCTTCTAAGTTGAAATGAGTCAAACCTGTGCCATCTTAAAGAGGGGGGTCAGTTCAGCATGTATGAATGTTCTCAAACAACATACGATCTCCTCGCAGCAATTTAAGACCCCTCAGAGAAACATAAACCTCCTCATATCTTCAGATCGTCTATTCTAGTCTTGTTGTTGCTGTGTTTGGCACTGCGGCTGGGCCTGGACTGCGTAGGTGACCCAGGGGCTGATCCTGCTCCCTTCTTTCCTTTCAGGTCACATTCCTCTGGCTTGCTGCTGCTCCTTTCCACCGCCAAGTTGTCCTTATTCTGTTTGTAGGCCGCTTTGCTGTGGTATGGGTGGAAGGACGATTCTGTGCCGTCCGCCAGAGGGGAAAGGTTGTAGCTGGGTACCGGTGGGTAGGTCGACTGAACTTGGTGCCCGTGGAAGTAGTCGTCGTAACTCGGCGCAAAAGGCACAGAGGTCTCACTGGGCTCCCTGGGGATACCTTCAGAGGATAGTTGTCTCCTGAAGGTGATGCCCTGCCGGCACTTAGTGAAGCCCAGGTGGTAGACCTCTATGAGGTTTAGAAGCAGAGATAGGCTGGCAACTCCCAGCATAAAGATGATGAAAATGGTTTTCTCTGTGGGACGGGATATGTAGCAGTTTACCACATTGGGACATGGTGATCTGTTGCATGTGTACATAGGCTTCAGCTCAAAGCCATACAAAAGGTATTGAGCCACAATGAAGCCCACTTCAAACAGGGTTTTAAAGACCACATTAAAGACATATGTGCGCAAGAGCTCCCCCTGCAGGCGCACTCTGCCCTTACTGTCCCTCACCAAAGCCTTTTTATGTTTAGGATCCACAATAAGGGCTTCCTTCTCTGTCCGATGTGTATGGTTCTTCTCCTTCTCTTTCTGCTTTTCCTCCATCCGCACCAGATGGAGGATGTGTCCCAGGTAGATCAAGGTAGGCGTGGACACAAAGATGATCTGGAGCACCCAAAAGCGGACGTGGGAGATGGGGAAAGTGATGTCATAGCAGACGTTCTCGCAACCAGGCTGCTTTGTGTCGCAGGTGAAGCCTGACTGCTCGTCGCCCCATACCTTCTCCGTCGCAGCACTCAGGACCAAGATGCGGAAGATGAACAGGACGGTGAGCCACACCTTCCCCACCACAGTGGAGTGCTCCTGGGCTTTTTCAAGAAGCTTTCCCAGCAGGTTCCAGTCCCCCATGGCTGTGTGAGCTCAGGTCTGGGACTGAGGGTACAAAAACAATCAAGAACAATTTCTTAATTTGCAGAAAATGCATTAAAATAAAAGTAATATAGACATTAAAGTAAGCCTCAGTGTTCCTGAAGATGAAAATTCCTTACGCCTTACCAACTTTAAGTTCACACCAATTGAGTCTCTCAGGAGCCACGTTGCTAACCGAGTGTACAACTGGGGTACTCTGCTACTGAGCAGGTAGTGGCCTTTTCCTCGTGGACAGGATTATATTTACTTTAGGAGGGTATATATTTGGCAAGTGTGGACAGGAAGGAAGGCAGGTTCCAGTCATGATTCTGCAGCTTCTGGCCTTCATGGCCCAAGTCACAGCAACATGATCTACACAAGGTGAAATCAAACACCAAAGAGATGTGGTGCGAATTACAAAGAGTTGAGTAACATCGGTACTGTCAGCTCCTGCAACACATCATGTTATAAATACATTTTACTTGTGAGTGATGTACTGTACAGTAACAGGGCGGCGAATTCAGGGCGGTTACTGTAAGGGAGAATGAATTCTCGGATGAAGAGGGCCACCACTAATAAATCTATCAGGTGTTTTAATAACTTTCAATTTTAAAGTTGCTATTTTGAACTAGTGTATTCTTTCAATTATAAACCCCTAAGACTATGTAATCTTCCATGAGAAAAGATCCTACGATGAACAGTAATAGAAAAAAAGTGTGGACACCCACATCTCCTAACACAAGGAAGTCTGTCAACAAATGACAGCCTTGTACCCAAAGTACTGCACTAATATCAAACAGAACTCTTGAAAGTACTTCAATCTTCATAGTTTAAGTTCACAAACAAACACAGGAAAGTCACATTTACTTGATAAACCCACCTTGTCAGCTTATGCATCCCCTACGGCGAAGCCCTGCATGTCTTCGAGGGTCCATGAGTCCGCCTGCTTCGCTGACAGGCCTCAGTCAAAAGCTGATCTTTGGGCCCCCAGCAATGCCCTTGAATGGACAGGAAAAGTGAACTTCTGCTGGGCTCTGCCTCTGTTCCACACCGACAAACCCACCGGCTCTGTCTTCAGCCTTCAAGATCCAGGCGCTGAGGGTCCTTCCACTGACCACCACAACACAAACGCAACCTGCTGGACACACTCGCAACCATGTCCAGCCTGCCTTCCCTCAAGACCCCCCACCCTCCCCCGGTGGTTAAATTTGGCACAGGACACACTCTCTAATGTAAACTATTAAAGCCCCTCTACTCGCTTGTTACAGTGAGTGACACGGCAGCTGGCCAATGATGTTGCCTGCTAAGTCTGTCTGGCCACAAGTGCTTCTGGGGTCTAAATATAGCACGAGGGTCTCTCCTATCATGGGGGGCATGATTTGGAGATGAGTAGGCATTTGCATCTTCAAGTTACGAATCACAGTGACAAGGAGGAAACTCAGTGAAAAATAAAAAAACAGGTTCAAAGTTCCAGACATAAGTACTAAAAATGGAAATATAATTACTAGGATTACTGTCATTATTTTACCCATGCGGCACCTTTTTTAAAGAAAGTAAATTGAACAAACAAGTTGTATGTCCGTTAAATAAATTCAACTGACATCTAATGATCAGGCAGTTTATTTTTTTTATATATTACATAATGTACACATATAGTGTCAACCCATATTATATACAGTATTAACTGGATTGTTTGCCTGGATGTGATATATGTACATTTAGGCATATATGTTGACATCAGGGTTTTTGTATGCACTACAATACGAATATCACTTTATAACAGAACAGTTGTATAAACAGATACCAGCGTACGGGACATTACATTTTCAGGGACAAGGGAGATACTGAATAATATACTACACGGGATAAATATTAAGGAAAGCAAGTGCTACTGTCAGACAGTGATGGGTCTCTGTTAATAAGTAGGTCAAACATTTTTCTGAAACAAAAGATCACCTCAAACAGAAGCTACAACAAAGTAAGTAGGCGGTATTCACAATTCAAAGATATACAAATCCAAAGACATATGTACAGTACTGGGATTTGCAATATTCCAAAAGTGACCCAGCAGACAAGTGAAGGAGGAATAAATGAATTATTGTAATTGTGCCATTTCATCTGTTAAATATCATGGGGCCTGATCAACAGTTCCTCCATTCTCAGACGTTTTGAAGGTTTATTGAAATGTCACAAACTTGCTCTGTGCACCATTCCGACTGCTCATTCGAGATAACATGTGTTATTAATCATAGTTAAATTGCTTTCAAATTTATTTATGTTTTTATCACTTGTAAATGGATAATATCCAGTGACAGTTGTCCATATCTGGACAGCATCATTAAAACTCTCTTTGGTTTTCTAGCACCAACTGTTATCATATGCCAAGTTACACAAGTGACAGCTGTCTGCACACAGTTGAGCAAAATAAAATGACTGAAAACTGTCTAATAAAATCTAAGCATGCCATTATTGGCTTAAAGAGCCGTTACTGACATTTTAACGGCTTTTTACCCCAAAAAAAAGTCCCCATTCCTCCACGACTTAGCTTTGACTCAGACTGGAATTAAATATGGTACATATTAACAATATTTCTGATGTAAATAAAAGGTTCACTTTCTATCCAGCATTTTAATCTTTATGGTAATCTTGCCTTCTTTAAAGGACCATACCTGTGTTTTTGCAGACATTATAGAAAGCCTATATTCTTTTAGTTTTAAATGTTTTTATGCCGTACGTTCAGCTGCCCATTTCCTTTAAATGAAGTATGGTATAAAAATCTTTTTATTAAGACTTCATGTAAGTTTCCCTCAATAGCTGAACTACTATTTTCTTCTGTCATAGCTTGCGCGAAAAAAGCTGCATGAATCGAGTTGTTCCGAAAACAAAAATGTTTATAACGCAAAATCATAGATATTCATTCATTGTGTCAAAGTTTACACCTTGGCAAATCGTATTCAAATGAAACCTGAAATCTTACAAATGAATTTCAGTGCTGACAAATTGTCGACGACAACTTCAGCTTTGTTTTGATCCTGGTTTGTAGAAAATAGGCTCAAAGGTGCAAAAACGCTGGTATGGTCCTTTAACCTTCACTCT
Organism: Larimichthys crocea; assembly: GCF_000972845.2. Lineage (NCBI taxonomy): Eukaryota > Metazoa > Chordata > Actinopteri > Sciaenidae > Larimichthys > Larimichthys crocea. Next base: position 38,240,082 of record NC_040011.1, on the reverse strand, counting down.
GGCTCCAAATAGTTTAGATGAGTTCTGACAGCAACTAGTGTTAGTAAAATCGATAAAGAAACAACAGAACACCAGATGGATCAATAAGCGATTGACTGTATGATACATAAATAAATGGTCTAGATGTGTATGCTGTATCATGTTGATTAGTTTAAAGGGAACAGGCAGCAGTCTCAGAAAGCAGAACACCTTTCACTCTTCTCAGCCGGGCTCTTTTTGGTCACAGTGAACTTAGACTTGAGGGAATGGTCTGCAATCAGCTGATTGATTTCATTTTGCCTATAAGATGACAATCTTTGACTCATCCAAGGTACGTTGGACTCTTCCTCAGAGCCTTGAATGCAACGTTTGCAGGCCCTTCCTATGAGGTACACCACCTCAGCCAGGTTAAGCAGCACACACACCCCAGACACTGCCAGCATGAACACAGTGAAAATGGTCTTTTCTGTTGGTCTGGACACAAAACAGTCCACCGTGTTGGGGCATGGATACGAGTCACACTTTACCAAACGCACCATCTTAAAGTCTGGATAGATCAGGTAGAAGATGTAGAGAAAAGCCACCTCGAAGATGATTCTGAAGATGATGCTGATCATATAAGTCCACCAAAGAGCTCCGGTGATCTGGAACTTCTGGTTCTTGATGTGTTCCAGTTCCTTAGGGCTGTTGCGGCCCGCCCTCTTCAGGATCTTCTTTTCGATGTGTCTTCGGTGGGCCACATGCATGGCCACCAGCAAGGCGGGGGTGGAGACCAGGATGAGCTGGAGCGCCCACAATCGGATGTGCGAGATGGGGAAGAACTGATCGTAGCAGACGCTGTTGCAGCCGGGCTGCTGGGTGTTGCAGGTGAAACCGGACTTCTCATCTCCCCAAACACTCTCAGCAGCGACGACCAGAACCAGGATACGGAAGATGAAGATGACAGACAGCCAAACACGTCCGATACCGGTAGAGTGCCTGTTTACGCCGCTGATCACGGCATAAAAGGTCCCCCAGTTCATTTTCGACTCCAGGTCTGCATAAAGTAAAGATTACATGTTCAGTCAAGGATACATGAATGTAGGCTAAGCTATATCTCTAGGTTGAGGTCAACTGTTTTAACCATATTATTATTGTGTAACAATACACGGCTAGTTTATCAAAATGCCTCTCAGGAAAAGTAAAATGACCAAATTTCTGATAAAACGTGCACCATTTAGCCCTTCGTATTGAGCAAAAGTCACATTTGTAGCAACAGATTATCACTTTAAATAGCTTAAAGTTACTGTCATCCACAATAACTTAGTAATTTAGAAAAAGTCTAACTGTTTTAACAGTAGTTTTTAGAGGTTTACCAGGCTCAGCCAGCGGTGCAAGCGGCGTAAGCAGCGCCGGGTCCAAAGATGACCATCTTGAGGTGCGGCCTGAGCATCAAGCTGGATTTGGCAGAGTAAGGAACAACAGAAAAGAATCGCCAAGTTGCCTGTTGGCCGTATAAAAGCAGGGGTGATGGCCTACAGCCGTGCACCGTCACAAGACGCAACCGAACGAAGCCAATTGCGAAACATTCGCCGAGCCACGTGATTGGCTCACCCCGTATTAATAGTGTACTCCCAAACTGACCTACAGCCCAGTTGCAGACGGACTGACAGACTGCCAACACATTTCTCCAAGGAACCAGCAAGACATTCATCTCATTATGAAATTTTTTTTTTAAGGCCACTGAGAGACATCCATTGTTTGTCAGAAATGCAACAAATTTGACCAGATTTGGCAAATAAAAACTCAAAACTATAACGCAGCCTTTAAAAGCTGATTTATTCAAACATTACTACAAGGAAGGGTAATCATTATTGTAACAAGATGGCATGTATTTGTCGAGACGAGGAAATGGGGCATGTCAGTGATCAGTCACATGAAATCACTGCACACTGGATGTTAGTATCAAACAGTATTAAATGATAGAACATGTATTTTACCTTCAGCTGTGGTGGTACACAAAAATGTGTACAAAGCGGGAAGAAATGAATTAAAATATTGTGTTTTTTAGCAAACCAAAAGGCTGGATTGAGAACACCATGCGTTTGGAAAATGCTAATCATTCCTCCGCCACTAGCCACTGCCCTGCACCGTAGCAGTCATATGCTCTTATATAAACTATTTACATACAATGGCACCCTTTATTGGGCTGCAACAAGACTCTTTAGAATTCAGATCAAACGCCTCGATTTCCGCCTACCCCGGGCAAAAGAAGGAATCTGTGTGGACACAAAAGGCCTCAGCCTGCCACATTATTTATTGTGCTTGGCAGGACAGAGAAGTGAAGGAAGCTTTTGACCTGAGCCACTGTCATTGAGAGCAAAGTCACTGATATGTTTTGCAGATTCATCCAGAAATACTTGGAACTGTTGAACTAACATAAACGCTAAAGTAACGGAAAATAAAAGTCAGTTTTAATATTTATACACATGATTTAATTAAGACCAGTCCTCTCATTTGTTCATACTGATTTTGTAACATAATCACATCACAAATTTAGACGGTGTAATATCGTAGATTAGGCAAATATTTTGTAGTCACAGACATTAAATTATATCACTGTTTTGTGCCAGGTTCTGTTCTGTTTTTAGATAGTTTCCCTGTAAAACTATGTAGAAAACGACTTCTGCATAAATTCTGCCTCCATTGTTTTGATTACATCTATTCATGAGCACAACATATTAAAATCATACTGCGCTCCAACTGTCCTTTGGGTTTCAACTTCAGTTATGTCTCTGCCATCCACTATAAAGCACCATTCTGCTAATGACCGAACTACGAGTGGCAAGTGAACAAACTATTAAAAATAATACGCACACTTACCAGGTTCAAATGGGAGGATTACGTATCTTTATAACTCCTTTTATCATCAACTCAGACTTCAGTTTGTTCAAACTCCTCCTGGTAACAGTAGAAATAATAATTTACAGTAACAACAAACTGAATGCAAGTGAAAACACAATGTGGTCATTTGTCATGTACTATCAGATGACCTACAGCAATTCACTGTGGCATAAGCAGTTCTGCGTCACGACAAATGTAGTGGGAGCGTTTGGGTGGCCCGGCAATTCTTTGAATGAACTAAACCTCATTTATATTCTCTCTATAGAAGATAGACTACAACACAGAGACACGAGTCATTCAACTGTGGTTTTATTACGAAAGCAGAGTTATACCGTGCTGGACTTTCAAACTAATAGATCTGCCATCTTTCCAAGAACTGAAATTAACAGAAGCAACATGGCTATAATAATGATCAAAGGAAAGTTATACAAAAAAAATTAAATCACATAGACTTACTGTATGTGTGCATGCAGACAATTCAAGTATCACTTAACAGAGGGCAGGTAATGTGGCTGAACTGACACCGATTAGTGGTTGGACTTGTGCAGATAGATAAAGTGTTACATACAGATTTCAGATACTAAACTATGCCTATGAAATATGTGAAAAATAAAACATGCTACACAACTGGGTATCCAAGACCCCATATATCACACATTCATAAATGTCCACTTTTCTATGACTGTTTTAAGTTACACTTTGTCGATTAAAAAAAGAAAACTTTAGAAACTTTCACTAGACATAGTTTTGACTATCAACTGCAATGTAAAACTTTAAAATCCACGTGAAATCTGTTTTACGCCTCCAAAACGTATTATTTAATACATTATTTTTTATTTAAATATTATTTACCATTGTACTGCAATGTGTAAGCCACTGCAGTTTGTCAGTGAGTAACCTTTACTTTTAGTCCACTGTATGCTCGCTTGTACACAGTCAATTGAAACTGGAAGATTTATCTCTCGTTTAATAATTATTAAGTGCTGTTTCGTTGGTCAGACAACACAAACAAAACTACGCACACTCCCTGCTTTCTGAATTTCTTCTTCGAGTATAGCACGAGATGAGGTATTTCTCCCACTCAGGCTCCTGTTTTCTCACTTTATCTTGAGCGGTGCCTAAAAAGCAAAAACACAAACTTTTTGAGTGAAAACGAGAGCGGTGGCACAGAGTGAGTGCTGCTCGGGTGAGAAATGGACTACACTGCCACCTACTGTAGGTGCACGATTTGGAGTAAACAATTTCCAAACTGCAACTCATACTTACTTCTTTTCATGACACCAGCATTTCTCACTTTGCTGTGGTTTGCATGACCGTTCTGGGCCAGTCTCAAAGACAGTGATGCGCCCCTCCTGAAATGAAAATAAACATAGTACGGTCAAGATATTGAGAGCACTTACTTGCTTATACATTTAAGCATATATATTTATTTAAATCTTCAATCACTATACTACTTCACGACCAGTACACAGTTAACTGCCTTTGTTTCATACTCAAGTACCTCATAGCTCCGAGCTTTCCCTTTTCCAAGAACAGCTCGACTGTAACTTTAGGCCCCTGTGGGTAAAGTCTGGCGTACAGCGTCCTGTTGTGCACCGTTGCTTGGAACCAGCCCACTGCCTCCTCAGTCCAATCACTCCCATGCACCGGCGTCACCTTGGAGGGGCAGAGGAAACAGACAAAAAACAAAACAAAAAAAAACAGGAACTGAGATAATTAATTTCCTTTATCACTGACCAATAGATAAGGCTGTGACTAATCATGTGGACAAACGCCAATAGTCTAAAACTAGTCTACACTCACAGCAGAGAACACTGTATTAACCATTTCATGTGTGCAAATCCTGAGAGCGATAACGCATGTCGCTGAAAATCCTAACATTTTTCATCAGTGACAGATTTATGTGATGCAATGTGCTCACATTTGCCAGTGAGACCTGGACAGCCTGAAGTGGCAGGATGGCCAGTTCTGGGGTCAGCTCTTTAATGTCCCACAGTGACAGGCAGGCACTGTCACCGTGATCCAGCCTCTTCACCTCCACCTTGATGGATGTCCTCCTCCCAGCACCATTACTATCTGACATCCAAAAGACAAGAGGACAGCAGGGAATTCCAAAGTGGCTAAAGGAAAGCAAAGTGACACTGCTACCATCTAGAGGTATGCAATTGCAAACTCATCCCAATGCACAAACTGGACCCACCTGCACTTATTCCACAGATCTTCGTCACCTGAGCCCTGCACCATTGTTCCTGCACGGGGAACCAACCCATTACTTGGGTTCCAATGTCTGGAATGCAGTTCTGCTCGGCATATGAACTACTTGCTTTCCAGCTGCTGCAAAAATAATGACAACCAGAAACGTGGATTATTAAAAAGGAGGAAAAAAAAAAGAGAGAGAAATCTACAAAGAAAGCAGCATTGAACATAAGTTCTGTTTATGTAATCAGGGCATCAAGCGAGGGTTTAGAAAAGCTGAGAAAAAGCAGACGAGATTAGAATCCATGCTGAACGACTTACTCTGCGACAAGGGCCTGCAGCTTCATGGCGTAGTCTGCGTGCTGGATGTAGAAGTTGCTTGGGCTGACAATGTGAGACACAACAACCTCGGTCTCTTCAAACCTCCGGATGTGGAACTCAGGAATGGTGATACAGTTCATCGCTGGCGTTTGTGCATCAGCAGAATTTCCCTCGTGTTCAGGTTCTGTGCACTGCAGAGATTGGGTTTTCCACTGGATGTTTACACAGGAGTTCTCCGCCTGAGCTGTTATATTTTGGCAGTCTTTATTTCCCAAAGGGCTGGCTTCAGAGTCCCCCTGTTGTACCTCTGTGAAGATGTCTCCAATATCCCACAATTCAGTCTTTGTTGCGATCACACAAGTGTAGGTCAAAGAGCCACTCGATTCCACTCTTTTCACTCTGAAGACTGGAATTTGGTTTTCAAGGTCTGCACTCAGCGTTTTTGGAGCCCGCGCATCGATCAGATCATCTGTCATAACATGTCTGAATTGGTAGCTTTGTGTTTTGACGGTAGGCAACATGGACTGGGGCACACTCAAAGTACTTTTACTCCACTCCAAGACAGTGACCTCTAGTGCACCCATGTTCTTAGCTTTTACTCTGAGAAAATGAAGCAGCTGAGAGGATGTTTGTTTTTGGTGTTGCACCTGGAGATCTTCCTCACATCCCCAGCTAATTAGTGGTGTTATTTTCATTGGTTTTGGGTTACGGATCTCTGGGAATATAGCCTGCATGGGAGGCAGCAGTAGTGGTGGTGGCCTCTCTGCACTAATCTCAGGGCTCTGAATAACAGCAGGTGGAAGAATCACAGCATCTGGTTTCCCTTCAGAAACAACAGCCCGATCCTTCTTTTCGGCCTTTAAGTGAGAGGATGAGCTCGCAGTCACAGTGGCGCTGTTGTAGCTGGACCCGATGCTGCATATCATGTCATCCTGCTGGACCGCTGCAGGCTGGGAGATGAGGAAATGTTTGAACTGTTGAAGGGACAATGTGGCTCCAAGCACCTGGACTGCTTTGGCTATGGAGCTTGCCATGAGCGAGTTCTGCAACATGGGTCCAAACTTGAGAACATCTGTCTTTACAATCCCTTTGTCTCCGGGTGGTTTAAGTTGATTTGTTCTAAATCCATTTTTGACACAAACTTGTGGCTCTGTAAGGATGACGAAATCACACACTGTGTAATGCTGGTGGTAATTAAGTCATATCACACATGGAGATCTGCAATGTTGCAAACAATCGTATGATTAATTCTTCACTTACCGGCTGTAAGGTCCTTTAATAAAGATGAGAGCTTGTTGACGGCTTCATATTTCGCATCCAAAGCCTTCGCAAGATCGCTGAACACAGTGGTGGGTAAAGACAGGCGGAGGAAACCTTGAACCTCCTCGTAGGCCTGAGGGGAAAAGTGAAAGCTGTTCATCCAAAACCACAAGTAGCAATTAGTGCTGCATTAATTAAAAAACAAAAAATAATCTACCATAAATTATTCAAACATTCATCTGTTTAATCCTTTCGAACACACATGCACTTATGCTTTTCTGTTTATAATTACACATCAATTTAATATCTGAGTTTCAGAGTGCTGGTACTGGCCAAAGGAAATCAATTTCCCAGGCCAAGTGTGATGACTATTTTCATCATTTTCTGACATTTATACACCACATGACTAATCACTTTGTTGGAAAATTATTAAGCAATGATGAAAATATGCACGAAGCTTCAGCAATTACGTGCATTTTTCAAAAAAAATCTGCAGCATTTTGTTAGTGTTTGACTTGATTTGAGCATGCGGTGGCCTAGCCAGGATTGTGATAAAGATGCATTACCTTGTTGATGAAGCTGAGAAGTTCCTGCTCGAGTTTATTTCGCGCATTTTCCAGCAGAAACAGTTTGTACGTTAACTGAACTTTCTGGGCGGTCATGGAGGGGAGCGGCCCGGGGTGGGTGACCTGCTGCGGGGGAGTCATGGTGGAGCTGCTGCGGGCAACACGTGGCTCACCTGACTGAAAGGCTAACTCTGAGGGCAGTGCAGCTTTATGGTGCCGGGGAGTTACCAAAGTGTTGCAAACCTTGCTTTTCATGTTCTTCTTGTCGTGGTCGTCGGTAACCCGGGTGTCCTGCTCTTTCTTCAGCTGTTAAGACGACGAAGAGGAAGAAGAGGAAGAGGAGGCTGCAGCCGCCATCTCGAAAACTTTGTTTTGTGCTAGTGACTCAAGTTTGCTGCCTGAAATGAATTTACATGTGCATGTTACAGCAGGGGGGTCCAAACTTCTTCCAGTACTAACATTTAAAAAATGAAAGTTACATTTGCCATATTTATATTATTTATATCTTCCAGATTTGCCACTTTGTCTTTTTTTTTGGATGTCTTTTAGCTTGTATATATTTTTTTTTAGATTTTTTTTTTTTTTTTTACTTTTACTTATATATTGTATATTTCACGTTTATTGCTGTTTGCACAATTTCAATTCTCTGTATGTCCTGTACATATGGCAGCATTGATAATAATATTTAAATGGCTGTGTCACCAAATCTAAGCCAATCAGGTGTGAGCACATCTTTTAAAAAAAAAAAAACAGTTCTTGCTTTCTTTCAAATCTGAAGAATAAATTGTATGGACCATGTTAAACTTGCATGAAGTTTGCGATACAAATCTAAACATGACTTACTATGAGTCATGCAGAGTCTAATGCTAATGTTTAAGTTTAAAACGTATCACTCTTGCTCTTGTCTTTCACAAGATCATTGAGAAAGTCATATTTTGTGTCACATCTACAGATACGTGAGCAGTTATGTCCTTAGAGGTTAACATTTAAATACATTCAAATACTTTGTTATCAGGCAGCCATACAGTATCTGACTGGCCATAAATAATATAAAAATTATGCTTTGGGCCGCATGAAACCTGACTGCGGGCCATGATTGGCCCCTGCCCGGACTTTGGACATGCCTGTGTTACAAGGTGTCCTGCTCTTTCTTCAGCTTATCTGTCACCGTGGTCTGCTCTAAGGATTTTTAAACTGGGGTGGCCGTGAAGGGAGCTTGACATGGTATTTCTTATGTGCATTAATACACTACTAATAAAAATAAAACAGAGAAAGAAGTGGACTGCTGTATTGCCAGAACTGTGTACTTACCAAGAATCATTAAAGTAGTGTATGAAGGAAATACACGTCTATATCTATAACCTCTGGATGGGTACAGTTCAGTACTACTAGGATGTAATGTATACTGTCATATATAATTATCTGTGAATTTACAAAGCAAATAATCTACAATCATACATTATTAAATGGAGTTTTATAGGAAACACACCTTGAACTCATCCCATTTCTGAATCACAAGTACTTAAACACACCTTATCCATTCCCAGTGCATCATCTTGGTTCATCCATAACGTGCAATAAACTTAACTCCATATCGGTGTGGTCCTTATTAGTGAAATGCAATAAAAGCTGCTGTTTATGCATGGTGTGCTTGTAGGTATTTGGACTTGGAGGACACCTTGCTGGACACCTAATAAGGTTGGACTCAAAGATATGAGGTGCCCAATGGGTGTATGTGGATGTGTATATGACTGTAATAGGTGGGACTGTGCAAAGGTATGTATGTACTGTAAGAATGCTGACATATATTTCTTTCTTTGCCTTGTTTTGTAGTTTTATATGGAAGGATGTATTGTTTTTAATGTGGCCTTTGTGATGGCACAGGGTATGTTAGTCATTTGTGACCTGTATTATATATTACAGCTACTTCTAAGTCAGACCCTATATAACAAGTGTAAATAATTCAAAGAAGTTGTACGTGTCCTGAATCTTGTTTCCACTGAAAAGAAAGAGATTCATAAGTAAATACTCTACTTATTGTCAACATGCTGCCGTTATTACTGTTGGGAGGATTTCTGTGTTACATATTTTCTTTAGTAAATTGCTGTTTTATACAAAGAGCTTGTTGGAAGAAGGAGCATTCATTTGTTTAGAAAACTACAAATCCAGGTCAGCATATTTCAGAACATAGAGGAAATAAACAGCAGGATCCTGTGATAGTGACTTTGTGAAGGGGTGAGTTTACAGAACAACGGCTTTTTACCCTGATTCAAATTAACATTAATGCCAGCAACTTGTTTACGCTTTTAAGGAAGCGGATATCACTGATCCAAGATAAAATTATCCTTATTAAGAGAGATTTCCACAGTCTCTCAAGTTTAACCTTTTACTTGTAAGGATGGGGTTTACTGGAAATACAGTTAGCCTACAGGGAGAGGCTGACAATGATACAACTTTTCAATACTTGCTCTCATGTGCTAACAAACAAGCTGTTGCTAATGTCTAAATGCCAGGGACCATTAATCACCAAGCAGAAGAATGAATACAATTTGCTACTTGCATGCCTATGGTTTTACACCTAATACTATCCACACAGTGTTCTTTTCTTCGAGAGCTCTTTGCTTGAACTTGTCATGCTGCTACTTGATCTAGTACCTAAATCTTGTGGGTGGGGCAACATTTTCTACAGTTATATTGCTCAAGAGCCAGATTGATAGACACACTGGCTTCTTTGGCGCTAATGCTGGCATCACAGCGTTGGCTGTACCCAGTGGACAATGTGGTAACGGGGATAAAACCTGAAAAAAATGCCACTTTGCATCTGTCTAAAGGAGAAGGATGTGTCAATAAGAAGACAATAGGAGGATTGCTCAACAGGATATCCTCCTGCAACAGCAGTTTCTCCCCAGTGTGTTTTCAGCTTCTTGCTGAGACTGAGATAAAATACTTTTTTTCGTTAGAGATGTATTTTATACTGCAACATGTCACCAGACAATCAGCTCACCTTATTGTTTTTGGATTAGCGGTGCAGGAGAAGATCCAACATGGCTTATTTTATTGATTATGTGCTACATAGGAGAGTCTTCATAAAAGCAGTGGATCCAAACTTCAGACAGATTTATCGAGTGACGACGTACCTTAACTGAATGATAAAAGCTCTTTCAGTTAATATTTTACGAGCTGGTGAAAATCAAGTTGCTCAACCAAAAACAGAAATTCAGAAACTGAAATTCTTCAACTCCAGACCTGAATGATTTATTATATAGCTATAGAAATGGAGGGTGTGAAATGAAGACTGCCAACATGTCTTGGTGCAGCTTGCCACTTTTATTACTGTACTTGAGAACAATCTCCCAGGGTCAGAGCCAAGTTATACACGGTGAAGCACAAGCAGATGCAGAAAATGACATGGTATATTAAAAGAAGTCTGGTATATATACACACACTCAAATAAGCTTCGTTTATTTAGTATACACACTGTATGTTCATACAGAAACTAGAAAATGAGGTCTTCTATTGAAGTTGAGCCAACATTTTAGTCAAAAGCAAGCACTTCACATTGAAGGATGGGCAAACATTCTCCACTTGATTACTGAGTTTGGCACGTGCTGTAACCAAACAGCAGGGGAGTTGATAAAGCCAATTTCACAACACTTTGGCTGTCCGGGTCGTACACGGTGATGCATATACTACAGACTAATGATGTGCAGGGGAGTCTTAAAAGAAAGCCTGAATGGTAGTTAAATGGAGATTTAAAAAATAGTTGCTAATGAAGATTTTAGTGTGTTTTATTAATTACAAGTCTGTTTTTACAGTCGAAGCAGACATAAAGCTCCACTTCTGTTTTTTTTAAATGAGTCATGCAAATGGAAACTAACAGGAATTACGCTTCAGCGACTGCACTTTACTCTCCACTTTCTCACTGAATGTATTTGGTTTGTTAACAGTAAGCCATATGCATATATATATCACAACATATTTTAGATATCACACTATAAATGATCTCCTGCAACATACCTTCCTGGTTAATATGATAAATACTATTAATATCACAATTACAAATAAAACAATTATGATCATCTGTCCGAAGTGGATTTCCTGTACTTTTGTATGAAACAAACAATTCATCGAAGTGTTATTCAGATATCCTGTCATCACAATGTTTCTGTCGCTTGTAAAGCATACAGCGTCACTGATGTCAGGCAGCTTCACCTTCAACTCATGTAGGGTTGTCAGCCATTTACTGTCGCAGCAGTTGAAATAATTTCCACTGATGTATATTAGATCGAGGTGCACAGATAAAGAAATGATCAAAGAACGGTTTAAAGACACAAAACCATTATTCCTTATGTCGATTTCTCTCAGAGGAGAGCAGATTAAACTGCTGGGTATCACATCTAGATGGTTGTGAGACATGTTCAGCTGAGTTAACACTGGCATGCAGGGTAAAGACAGATCAAAACTGGTCATGTTCAATTCACTGATAATCAAGGACTGAAGAGTCTTTTGCACACCTTCGAATGCACCTGCTTGCATTAGCATGTATGAATTTTTTGCAAGGTTCAGAGAAATCAAAGAGTTATTTTGAAATGTGTTTGAGTAAAGCGTCTCTATGTCGTTTTCTTGAAGATTGAGGTGCTTAAGAGTCTTTAACTGTCCAAAGACAACACAGGATCTGTTGTAATTCATTCGCTGCGTTGATTTAGAGCTTTGCAAACTGTCCATAGAGGCACAAGGCTGCACAGAGTTGTCCTGCAGATTTAGCGTTTCTATTTTAGTGAGTGCTTTGAGAAATAGCGGAGAAATATATACAAGTCCATTGCTTTGCATGTCGAGGTACTTTAAGGAGGGAAAGAAAAGCTGTCGTTGGTATTGTGATCTGTTGTCATTTCTAACATGCCAGGTGATGTTTTGCAGACAGTTGTAACTGAAATTCAGAGTTTCTAAAGACGAGAGAAGACTCAGAGTCTCTAGTGGGAAAGATCTGAAGTGATTATAGCTCAGGTCAATATAAATCAGTGGCATCATCCTCCAGTTTGAGTGTAGGTCATTTTTTCTAACTGTTCTTTCCTTTATAATCTCATTATAAAGAGCATTGACCTCTGATACCATTGTAGCCTCTGTGTTTAAGGCTCCAACCATGTTATTCTGTAAATGGAGATACTTCAACTGGCTCATTTTTGGAACAATTGGGAAATAAAGAAGTTTGTTATGACTCAGGTCAAGGATTTCAAGGCTATAGAAGAGGTTGTCCTCATGAGTAACAAAGAACTCAACTGAATTTCCACTGAGATTCAGGTATTTAACTTGATGTAATTTAAAATCACAGATATAAACGAGGTTATTTCTGGCTAAGTTTAGTGTCTCTAATTGTCTCAGTGGTTCAAATGTCCCCTGTTCTATCACTGATATCTGATTGTCATCTATAGTAATGGACCTCAAACTTTTACTCTCCTTGAATAAATTGTGTGAAAGTCTTGTTAAAGCATTACCAGTCATCTTAAGTTGATCAAGAGAAGGTTTGTTTCGGAGGAAACGCTCCACTGCATCATCATTCAAACCGTTCATTGATATGTCCAAAGTCCTCAGTCTACTGATGGATTGGAGGGCTTTGCTGTTACTGCCAAGGTTGTTGTTCAGCGCATTTCTGGACAAATTCAACTCTTCAAGTCGAGCCAAGTTTTTAAAAGCCCCTTCAGAGATGAAATCCAGCTGGTTGGAGCTCAGATCCAGCTGTTCCAAGTATTGCAAAGCAAGTGTGTGTAACTGTCTGATGAAGTTATTGGACAGGTCTAGTCTTCTAAGGCTTGCATCCAAATCCAGAGGGACAGAATAAAGATTCTGGTTGTTCCAGGACAGCTCCTTGAAATGAAAGGAACATTAATCATAATCACAGTATGAACCATGGCAACCAAAATCAAACAATCATAGTTGTTCTCATCTCAAAAGCAGTGTAACTTTAAGAACATAAACAATTGCAATATTGATATTACACTTTTCATTTAGCATTTAAGTAATTCGTCATGAGCCTACCTTTGGCTCATCATATGTCAGTCCAGTTATACAGAGGTCATGGATGAGTGACCACAGTAGTAGAAGATGAGAGAACATATGTCTGACCATTCTCCGTCTGCTGCTGCTCCTGCTGCTGTACCACTACTGTTGTCAAGAGCTCATGTACACACTCACACACACCCTCTTATAGCCATGCTTAAAAAAAAAAAAAAAAAAAAAACGAGAGAGAAGACAGCTGCGGACACCAGATTGCATTGTGGATACTATATATAGACAATAAAGGATTGGCCACTGATACATCACTTTCTTTTAAGAAAACTTCAGAGTAAGGGCCCTTTAAATGAGATGAAAACACATTTTTAGACAAAGATGGTCATATTTATGTGTTTAATGCAACCAATTATACAGATGTATAAATTCCAATTAATTATGAGCAGAATTAATTTGTACAAAGGCATATTATTTAATTCATAACAACTTGATAATGATATATGAAAATATTTAGAGCATTAAAGAGTTTGTCAGCCAGGAAAACACCTAGCGAGCGATATAAATTTATACCTTTGTTTGTTCCTGACATAGTCTCAGGAAAGCGGAAACCATTCTAAAATAGATGAGAGGAACAAATAAACAGACAGCGCAGAGATGGAGCTGGAGGGAAGCCCCCAGCATGAGAGAGACTAAAATAGACCGATGAAAGGAGGTGGTAGCACACATAAACAATGCTAGAGGACAAGCCCAGGTGGACTACCTGAAAATAGAGCTGAAGCTTTTTTTTTTTTAAAGTAGCTGACAGATGAGACAGTTCATTTAAAAAGTTCATTATGTAACTTTCCTGAGATTAATGACGGCTCCCAGCAGTTATCCTGCCGCTGTCACTCTGTCCTTTATCAGCATCCCCTCACGCAGCTCACTGTCGGTTTTTCTACATCCTGCGACAGCGAGCTGCATAATTATCATCTTCATACTGTCTTGTTTCAGTTCAGCTGTATGACACCAAAAAAGGTTGAGTCTGCGTCCATGGAGATGAGGGCTTGGGGCCTGTCTGGTATCACCAATTCTAGCTCATCGTCCTGATGCAACTGCACTATGCCTGTGACGGAGGACACATAGAAGCGGGCATCAGAGGACATGCAAGATGGGTGACAAACCAGAGAAGGAAAGAAATAACTTTCTCCTGGTTAATGATCACCATTCATACAAAAGATATTCCCTCATTTAGCATTACGAGAAAGTTAAAGGTCTAGTTCAACATTTCATTACATACGCACCAATGCACTTTCTTTCCCAGAGTTAAAGGACAATATCAATGTTTACGCCGCTTGTATATGAAACTACTACCAGCTCTGTAACAAAGGCAACAAAAGCCACCTACAAGCACCTCTAAAGCTCACTAAACACACACAGAATAACTTATTTGTTTAATCTGTACAAAACCCAGAGTGTAAACATGACACGTTGTGGTTTAAAAGGGGGGTGGTGAAGTTATGTAATTTGTTGGCTAGAAACAAGTCTGAAAACCTCAGGGTGACGATGAGACTCCAGGAAGTCACTCCAGACCGAGAAATAGTCTGGGACTTAACCACCCATAACCACAATGTGTTGTTTTAGTACGAATTAAACAAACAAGGTATAAAAGAGCTGGTTGTTCAATTTTTGTTTAGAATTAGCCAGGATAAGTAGTCTGTGTGCTAAACTAAAATAAGATAAGAGTAGCTTTACTGTGCAAACATGACATGGGTATCAACCCTCTCATCTTATTGGCAATAAATAAACATATATATATTTTTTATGATTCATTATTTTTTTAGGCGCCCACACAGTAGTGCCTCACTGACCTGCAGTGTAGCACGTATTTTCAAGACTTTCATCAGACATTTCTTGCAGGCAACGTAAGAACTCTGTCGATGCCGTTCCTGTTTTCGTGGAACTCCATCTTCGAATGATATGACCCATAACTGTGCCCGGGCTTTTGAACCAAACCTGTGAATTACGCAGAACATTAGCTGAATAGTTGGAACAAATCAGATGTAATATCAACTTAGTTATGCTTAAATTACAGTGACACCATACTTGTCCAAACACCAAGTAATAACCGTCTTCTTGGACAACAATTCTGTTTTCCTTTTGTGAAATTGCATTTCCTTGCTGTGCAGAAACAGTCCAAGGGATCACTGTTATATTTCCTATGGGAGAAGGCAAGATACACTTATTCAAAATAATGGCATACAGTGCAACGCTAAAGCCAAAGACTTTAATTTAGTTTTACCTCTAATGTCCGGGTGTTTGTTACTGTTAGCTGTTAACTGCAGGAATGATGTTGGAGCTGGAAAGGGGGACGAAATAAACATAATACTTTAATTTTATTAACTTAACATACACTGTTTATGGTCTCACTACCAGATTAAAGTGTAACTAATGGACATAATTTTAGTTCTCAGCTCCAACCCACCTCTGCAGCTGCCCTGTTCCCGTTTTACTCTCCTGGAAGAGATCTTCAGAGAACTCTGAGCTTTCTGCAAAGTACTTGACTTTATGTCCTAAGAGAAAACAAAGCATTAGGAGGAAATTTATTATTGCAGCGCTATCTGAATACTCACTAATGGCATAAATCTCAGTAGTACTTTGTCCAAGATGACTCCATCCTGCATAATCAGTGACATACCTCCCTTGTTTTAGACATCTTGGCCATTTTCCCATTGACTCCCTCAGAACGTGGCTGATTTAATTGTAGAATTATGTCCCCTTGGAGTTTGCGAAAATCTTTTTCTAAAACACTGGCTCTGTGCACCAGGAAAAGACTAAGACAAAACATAAATGCTGTTAGTGATAATAAAGCATTGTAAAGCATTGTGAGACTAGTGAGACAGACTGGATGTCCTCAAGTTACTTAAATGGGTGAGGTCACACATGAGTTAACATCCGGAAACAAATGTTCAGTTTCAAAATTTGTTTCTAAATGAGGAACTATCTCTTCTCGGCTGTTCAAGATGGAACTCATTTAGATTGCATCAAGATTACAGCCAAATTTGTATTGTGAAACTTGCAGTCAAAGTAAAAAAAAACACATTTTAATAAAGACAAAAGGCCTCATTCAAAGAACATCATTTGTTCTTGTCAGTACTCTTGCCAGCACAGTCCAGTCTAAAAGAGTTTTAACCTTTTTTAAATCAATACCACGCGCTACACAAACACAAAAGACAGACAAATGGGTTAGACAGAAAATGAAACATTTTAATCCATCAATCAACTCCATTTACAAAAGTATATCCCATTTTATATACAATATGTACATAGACGTATAAACAACTATCATTTTTCCACATGGATTCATTCATACGGTAACTAAACAATAGCACTGTAACAAAACATATCACTGATATTCTGCAGGGATGCTGTAGTGCAAATGTGCGCAAAATATATAGTGCTGTTGCTCTGTGAATACCTTATAACTCCAGTTTTAATGGATTTTTCTCAGCTTTGCATAGATACCTTTATACTTGCTTTGAACATTTATATGACCTTTTAATCATTTTCAGAACCCAGGGGCGTATGGAGCTTTAAAGCCCTTGTTAAACCACTTACTTATAAACTGTTAATATAATTAAATTAATTAAAAAAGGCCAACTATACAAACTGCAAATAACACATTTTGAATAGCTGGTGTTTTTCTTTTTTTGGAGATACAAGATTATCATTCAACAGCACTTAAAAATATGTAAATATTAAGTATATGTCAGCGCAGTGTCCTTCCTTGTTATAAAGAGAGATGCCATCTGTGTTGACACAAAATAGTGACTATAAATAGAGACTTTTGTTTGATGAGGACATTCGGCTAATCGAGGCTGATCTCTTTGCACAGAATCAATGTGTGAGGGGGGGGAAGCACAACAGTCTATAGTGTCCTTTTTAATACAGATCTGTGAAAGTGAACACAAGTCACCCGGGGGGGGTTTCCTCAACTTTAATAATCCGGTGGGGTTTAAGTTTCCTCTACACAGGGGGGCAAGACTTTGGCTAGAAGTTGCTTGCTACCGATACGACCAATGTGAACAACTTCTCATTTCTGCAGCAGGGGGGGTGGGGGGGTGGTGCAGCATGTAGTTATCAGTTCTGTCCAGCAGGTGGAGCCTCTCCAAGTCTGACACTTCCCAGGAAGGTAGTGTGGTTGGTCATACTGATGAGCGTGTCCTCATACACTATGCGTATGGAGATCCTCTGGCCGGCTCGGAGCAGGCTCACCCCGGCCGTGTAGCAAGTGTTGAACTTGCGCTGGCCCGTCTCGATACTGCAGGTGCAGCGGAGGAACGGGTTGGAGTCCACCATCACCTCATAGCTGGCAATGTCAGTGAAGTTGAGGTAGTACACCTGGTGGAGATGGGAGACATAAAATTCATAAAAGAGGGGTAGTCAAAACAAGTCCACATGATATTTAAGAGCTTTTTTAAAGATGAAACAGCTGGAATATCAGAGTAGCCAACAACGGTTTGAGTTATAGACGTTCATATTTAGCCACAGGGAGATGAGGGGGAAAATACTGTAGTCATATGCAATAATTCAAACATTTATGGATAAGCAAGCAGGTTTTTTAAGCTTTACTACAGAACTGCAAGTTCTTTTGACTCTGACCTGTAAATTATAAGAGTTACGTCAAGGACCGTACTCACTTCTACCTGACTATATATGAAGTAGACACCGTCCAGCAGCACCTCAAGCTCTCCAGAGCGAGAGTGCATTTTAAACACACGGTGATGGATGGACACCATCTTCCAGTTCCTAAGGATGCCTTCAGACAGATCTAAACACATCACAACAAACAAACAAAGAGGCAAACAGTCAACATAAACAACCATCAGCAGTGTTTAAATACAGCCAGAGCTCATCACTGACGAACTATAAACCCGCTAATGATGCTTACACTCTTTCATACTGGCAAAGTGAGGCAGGATAACATGAATGCGTTCGCATACAGGGCTTCTGCTCAACACGGATCTTACTTATATTATAAGCCTATAACTGTATAGTAATCCTATAATATCTACAGGATTACTTTAGGGTTACTATAATCTTATAGTAAACATTAGTAGTGACATTTAGCCCCCTAAACCATACAATCGTAGTACTTTCCCTAAAGTGACTAAGTAAAGAAAAGAATATCTTAAAAAAAAAAGACCCGCAAAATCTGGCCGTGTTGAATGTCTTGTTTAAACATTAATCAACCGAATGTCGACAGTTTACAGAGTTTATATTTATTCTGGTGTAAGCCTGTGGCTTGGCACGGGTGTGTTTAGTAGAACAGTTGCAGACTCGGGTCTTTGACAAAGGACATTAAGAGGAATTAAGTGTGTTTATTGTTGCGTGTCAAACACAGTGGCGTAACTACAAGTAAGAGTCGACAGAAGACCCACCTTCTCTCACTTGGATGGTTGTCTCCTGCCCTTGCAAATGCACCACTGCAGGCTGAAAAACAAAGAGAGATCTCCGGTGACTAATCTGAATACACAGTAAAACAAGAGAACAGCTGTTTCATCAGGGATTTTCGTGCGGGATGAAATTTAATTTCGAATGGGTGACATAGTCTACCTGGAATTCCATTGTTTTCGTCTTATCTGGAACCCCTGCAACAATAAGAGAGAGACATGATAAAGTGGCCTTCAACACTGCCGAGGAACAAAGAAGAGACGATGATTCAAACAAAACAAACACCGGCATAGTTTAAAGATACATCACTGCTATCCCACACTATGTTTGACATCCTGCATCAGAAACACTCACTGTGAAGGCAATGAGTTCATCAATTTTGTCAGCTTGAGCCCCCTTCTAGTGTGGGAACGGGTCTACATGCAGGAAAGTGCTGTAATCTAAGAACAAATCTCTCAACTCGTGGGTGTTTCCAAGTTCTCTGGCCCGAGTTTTTGGCTATCTCAGCATGTTATCGTGTCATTTCTATTTTAAATTTTTATACCTGCTGGACCTTGAGTGCCCGGAGGTCCCTGTGGCCCTGGGGGTCCAGGGGGTCCCGCAGGCCCCACAGCGTTGCTTCCTGGAATACCGGGGATTCCAGGGATGCCCGGTGGCCCCTGTGGGCCCGGGGGACCAGGGGGACCAGGGGGCCCCGGCATAGGCCTTTTTTTCCCTATGAAGAGAAAGCATAGTGGTTAGCGAGCTAAAAAAACTGAGCAGGTTAGCCTTTTGACAATCGAGTCAATTTTATTTACATAGCCTTGAAATCACAAATTTGCCTCCAAGGGCTTTATAATCCTGGTATGAAGAAAGCCAAGAGGTATGAATAACGTTCCTGATGGAGAGAATTAAATATTGAAAGCTTGTCATTCACTTTGAGCCAGCGCAGTTGTTGGATTTTGGACGCCATCTCAAGGATGCTTACGAAAAAAAAAAGGCCGGCAGGTAGCAGTTTCAACAATGACAAGGATAACTGAAGTTTAGGCTGAATTATGTATTACCTTTTTTCTTCTCTTTCCTTTGTCCCCTCCCGGTCGATTCTGTAAAGGAACAACAACAGTGTGATTAAGCTTGAAATGGTCTCCCGAACAATTATCATCTCAGATAACATCTCGAGTATCCAAGCTCATTCCGTGTAGGTATCCTGAACAGGCTAAAATAACAGATTCAGATGTTCGGCACTGAACACTGGAGTGGAGGTATGTCAGTCTGTGGTATCTTCTAGTGTAGTAATTTGTAAGTGTGGTTTCACCTCCTCTGTATGAACAAGTGCCTTAAGCATTCACAGGCAGTGGAACTGGAGAAGATCATTAGAGAGATACTTTATCCTGCCAAAATCCTTTTCTTTGAATTAAGCCCAGATGGAGAATGCAGATGAAAGTGTGTCTACATGTGTGTGTGCGCATGTGTTTGTGCGAGTGTGTCTCCCCCTTTACAACCATGTGTATGTGCGTGCGTGGATGTTGGTGGGACATCTATGTCGGCGCTCGAAATACACTTGTGTGTGTGCGTGTGTGTGTGTGTGTGTGCGCGCAGCTGAAGAATCCTTTTCAAAAAGCCGTCTCGCTGCTCTTGTGTTTACCATGTCATTACAACTACAAAGGCCATTTAACCTTAAAACCTCACAGTTTGAGTCCCCCTCAAACATATGGCCAGTGTTTCTCCTCTGGCTAAATGACTGGATGCATCCGCATAGATTTCTCTTAACGAGCAGCCCTATCTGGAATCTGGTGCCCGTTAGGAGTGCCCAGAACGCACACATATACGCACACACGTGCAAAACGCAGGACACACACACACACACACACACATACGCACACACACAAACACACATCTAAGGCTGAGATTACAAAAGCCTTTGTCTGTGCGCTGAGAGCAGAGGAGAGACCTGGGAATGATTAGTGTTTAGAGGCTCGGGACTTTACTGATTTATGTAGAAAGTCTCAAAGGTGAGTTTTTTCTTCTAATTTAAACACAATCACTAAACTTCCCCCCAAGTATTCAGTGTCACGCCACAGACATTGGAATGCCTTGTGATCATGCTGCACTTGTTGCTCTCAGACATGAAACTTCAAAGGCTTCGCTTTTTTTATTTGCATAGCTCGCATTCTAAACAAAAACTACAAAAGCGAATTCAGACATATCGGCCATATGGTTGTCTGCGGAGCCATTGATTACGATAAATCAATTCAGTGGAATTAATGAAAGCCATCAGTCTCAGGCGCACCTCTTATGAGTAACGGCCACCTGGTTTGCGAGCTCTGCATTTTTTTAATCTTATTTTTCTAATTTCTTACCGAAAACACAGCTCACTGATAGAAAAAGATATTTCGGGGGACCTGATATTATTTCGAGACTGGGGGAAAAAAAAATAAAAAAATCAACGCCGGCTTTGCTGTCTGTTTCAAATTGGTGAAACCCTCCCAAACTCCTTGTTGTCCTTGTTTGCTATCCAAGTAATAATCAATCCCATTCCGTTTAATCTCTTGCTCTATAAACTTGGCACCATTATTGTATGTGGTGGAGCTGCTTTGTTAAGTAAGCACAAAGCAGTAAAAAAAAAAATAAAAAAAATAAAAAATCAATTCCACCAAAAGTGAGAAACCATTAACAAACTGTTTTTAAAATTTTAGAGCCTTAAAGCCACCAAAAGCCTGTTATTTACATTGTTCTGAATCCCCTCCAAACAAACAATAGTTACAGAAACCATTGCTCAACAGTCCGCTGATGCCAAGTACATTTCCAGAAAACGATGACTTATGCAGGTGCACCGCCGAGCGGTGGTGCGGTTTATTAAATGTATGAATGAATTTGGAGTTTGAGTTGGAAAAAAAAAAAAAAAAAAAAAAACACACAGAAGGGTTTAGACCTGGGAGGAAATGAAGCTAAAGTGTCAGCGTGCAACTTCAAGAAGTAAGGACAAAAGAGACACAACAGTAGTAAATGATGATGGAAAAAAACAAACGTGCCTGTTTCTGGCTGCTTGCCGGGACTCCTTTTCGCTCGCTGAGTTATGCCCCTGTTATCCTCTGTGGCGTGGAAGTCGCTATTTCTGTGCAGTAACTTCTCCTGGTGGCAAAAAAACAAAACAAAAGAAAATGTCAATGAGTATTGGAAAATTCATAAAGCAGAAAATTCAAGACGGCCGCTGGCTTGATACACAGAGCCTCTCCTCAGAATATTAATACCAGCCAAGATCACCTTATATTAATTCCGTGAAGCAAACAAAAGGGATGAGTGATACAAGGTTTTGAGAGCGAAACCCATGTTACAAGTGGCCTTTCTATTCTTGGGGTATAATGTTTGCACAGAGACAACTTGGGGCATTTGAAAAGATGTGAGACACTGTCAGCCAGCACATTCATTTGTGGCCAAGTCATTGTCTGTCCCATTGGGGCTGTAACCTATCCTGTAATCCAAGTCACTTTTGTCTGTGTCTCTGCCGTTTGAGACAGTCACCTGGACACGGCTGCTCTAAAATTCACCTTTTTATACAAAAGGAGGGCATGAATTGTGGTTAATCTGAGAGCAATATCCATTCATATGGCACCTGGTCCCAGCCCTATTCAGGGATAACATGAATAAGCTAAAAAAATTGAGTCAAAGAAAAGGATCTGATGTAGCTGGTCTGAGCTCATCCCTAAAAACAGGAAACGCTATGCTACAGTGGTGGGGTGTTCCCATGGGCGAGTGAGTGGCGGGACAAACCGCATGCCTGTGTTCTTATGTGACTGGTTCTGGTCGACCTACATTCACATGAACTCCGTAGGACGTGCTGACCTGACTGTAACACGCTCAAGACGTGACCGGCTCTGACAACAACAACAACAAAAAAAAAGAAGGTTTCGTGCTAAGGATTCAAAGTTTAAAAAAAAAAAAAAAAACGCAAATTGTTCAAAGTCGCCTTCAGTTAGAACAGCCAGTTTGTGATCACATCTTTGGAGGGTTCCCAGAATCCGATAGACAAAGAAACTCTGGCACTGCAAACACAACAAGACCACCCAAAGTCTTCCTTTCGTCGAGCCCCGAAATATACAAGAGAGCTTTCGGTCGCACTTTGGAGTGTCAGCATAAATAATGTTAAAGAGTGCATGATAAAGGCTCTCAAAGGCTGAGGACAAACGAACAGACAGCTTGTACTTATGCTGGACATCTGCTTGGAGTTTGGATAACTGACATCTCCAAAGCAGTGACACGTGCAGCACCTTAGCATGGATCAAAAGATAATAAACAATGAGCATCATTTCGTCTTGAATCAGACAAGCTTACTGACAGACACTTTGACCTCTCCCTTTTGCACGTGGGGCGTATCCCAGTTGGGTACAGGATGACATACTCCGTGCGTCCATCTGTGACGCTCGAATAAACATAGCTGTTAAACCCTCCCGACGGCAAGAAATCTCCGTCTCCTGAAAGCAGCGTGAACTCCCTGTGCCTCTTTGTGTGGTTTTTCGAGCAGAGCCACTGAAAGACCATAAGAAGACAGACAAGAAAAGTTATGTTTCCAGTTTCTTCTATACCTCATCTCAGATGTGGGAACCCCCTCCTGTGGTGAGGGATGAGCTGTAGCATGTCAAACACCCCCCGTCGGCTGTGTTGGGCAAGCACAGAGTAGTTAAAGTCTACATCTCTGACCAGCTGCCAGCCATGTCTGACCTTATAAGCACGGGAATTCCAGCCTGATGGAGGAGTATGTGTTGGAATGGTTTATCGACACACACACACACACACACACACACACACACACACACACACACACACACACACACACACACACAGACCTCCAGATGTTCCCGCGAGCAGCGACGTTTGCTGTTCATTTGGTGCGCAGGTGTCTCCACATCTCCTCTCCAGCTGTTGGCATATAGGGGGCTTTTACCTCTCAAAGGATTCTGGGTGTATGTTCGGGCATATGGCATTACACTTTCGTCTGTTCTGACAGCCAAACATGATTCAACAGCCAATTTCTGGCCCGAGATTAAGCTCCAGCAGAACGACAAAAAACAAACAAGCAATCTGCTGGGCTACTACCAGACTGGTGCGGCTTGTGTTGTTGATGAAGGCAACAAAGTGATTGGGGGGGGAGAAAAAAAAAGAAAAAGTTATTCCATTATATGACTATGAGAAATGGTTTTGCGCCCTTGTTTGCTTCATTTCACTTCATTACAACATTTACGGCCTTCATACCCTTCAAAGGCACGCAGAGTTACAGTAAATCAGGATGACAACGTGTTGGTATGTATGCCAAGTGCCAACTATTGAGTAAACCATTCTTTTTCAGCGCGAGGGGGAAAAAATGCTATTAATTAGAGGGCTTTCAAATCTTCAAAGCGTGGGGGGGTGCTGTTCTGCGCAGTGGACGCGATTCCCTGTTGCTCCGTGAGGATATGACTAAAATTCAGTCACCCCAGGGATGTGTAATTTTGTGATCACAAGACTTCTTCTTGCCCTATTAACACTTACTATTACAACCATTTCTGCACTTACACTACCGAACTTCCCTGACATTCACAACCTCTCAAGCCGTCTAGTATTTTTTTTTTTGACCGGTGCTGTTTTTTTTTTTTTTTTTTTTTTTTTTTTTTCTAGCTCACATTTCACCACGAATAAAGACATTCTGGCTGCAGTAACGCCTATAAATCTTGGACTCGCAGTGACAATTAGTCACCAAATTGCGGTTGAGAATGTAAGGGGTTGAGGAGGTGAAACTCAGGGCTGGGTGCTTGTGGATGCCAGATGCAGACTGGCTGCCCATCACTGCTGTACAAGCATTACTGACTTTAACGGCTGGTTTGCTACAGAGCATTGAAGCTTCATAATTCTCCTGTGATTCACACTTCTGGATAGAACAAAGACAGCATGTTTTCTTCTTAAATGTCATACCAAAAAAAAAAGAAAAAAAAAAAGGAGTGTCCAGCCAAAAGCAGACACTGCTCTCTAGAAGGACATGTGTTTTAAACCATAACTTGGGTAATTTAATAATAATGGTATCCATATATTGTCATCTAAAAAAGCTGTGGAGTTCAACCTAAGGGAAATGTTGCCTGTCAGCAGCCAATCACATTTCATATTGTTGCAACACTGCTGGCAAAGTGACTTCGAGCTGAATGCTGTGAATGCCTTGAGAATTTATTATTTTGGTAGATGTTTGTGACTCTGGACTTAATCTTTACTGGGCGTCTACGCCATCCTTCTGTCAAGACAATTCAGTCTTATGGAAAAGCTTGCAGCCTCGTATCTCTGTTTCTTTGACCTCTTCTGCCTTGCGTTTCTATGACACTTGTGTCCACGCTGATTAATTCCCCAATATGGGGGCACTATCATGCACTGGTCACAATTAAAGTAGATGTGGGTGACAGCCCACCCTGGAGCCCTCAGAGCTTGTATGCTGCTGAGGACTTTGTGTCCCATCAAACTGACTTTTTTAATAGCCGTTAACTAGACTCCAGATGTTTCAGCATCTGTTCTCTGTGAGACTTTGAAGGCATACATCAGAGGAGAAAATTATTTCATATAATGGTTATAAGAAAAATGTTAGGCAAGAATAAAACGCTATCTGAGCTGACACAATTAAATACTCCATGGATTGACTTTTATTACATCTCGCTCACTGGGGTCAGGTGAATGAGGGTCAGGCTGACTGTGAGCGACACTTGCTCTTACTCAGTAATGCACTACATCACATTCCTGGTACACACACTCCTGCAAGGGGCTTTTAACTGTTGGGAACTGTGCAGATCTGCTGGACAGCTGGGATTTACTGCCTTGCTCAAGGGCATACCAACTGTGACTGCTGAGGCGAAGGCTGTTTGTTCACTTCCCAGGCCCGGATCATAAATGACCAGATCATCTGCTCTCATTAGGAAGCAACTAAATGTATCTGGAAAAAGTGTGAGATGTTAAGTGGTACGTAATTTTTGAGTGCGCGCCAGAAACCTTTCCATTTTACCTGATGCTTTTATTTTGTAATCCTACTACATGAGTCTTCTTGCTGTAAACCTTTCAAGCGTCTTAATTACATCTGAGGAAATAAATAAAACGTTATCCGCATCTTGACAGACTGATCAGCTTAAACGGGTTTGTTTGATAGCAGTCGCTGCCGTTCTTTCTTTCCCCTCACATCACCCCATATTTCCAGTTACATGCGGTTCCTCCTCTGTTTACAGTGCGACTATAAAAACAGATCAGTGTTACAGCTTATATCAGATCATTATCTGGGAGTTACACACACTTTTTTTTCTTCCTTTCAGATCACGTATGCATCCATAAATTTTGCCAATTTTTTTAGCACAAAATATCTGGCCTTCATCAGTCCACTTGAGTTTTCCGCCCCCCACCCTATGAATAAGAGATAAATGTATATGTGATCCCAACATGAAACTTGATGGAAAAAAAAAATGAAATTTTATCCTGGTTTTCATCTACATTTGCTGCCAGAGTAAACGCAGCATAGATCGGACTTAAAACACCTCAAATTTGAGTCCAATGAAAACAGCTTTGCCTCTTCCCGTGAGCGCTTAGAGACGATATTTACATCTTAAAACTCGTGTCATTTTTCCTTTTTTCTTCTCCGATTAAAAAGAACTTTTACCCTCCTTAATACGGCAACTGAGCAAAAGTTCCCTTTCCGTTCGGTCCGACTCGCCTGGATTTTCTTTGGGTTTACTGTTTACCGAGACTGACTTATGTTTGACACCCAGTTGAAAACTATCTGACACATACGAAATTTGGTGTGCAAATCTGTTATTATATGACGAGAAGCCACAACAGTTGTCTTTTCCGGAATACATTTCTATCACAACACAGACTAAGTCCACCCGAACAGAGGTTACTCACGGACACACTGATACTATCATATGATATATATACACTATACTTTGTGTCTGTTATGCGAGATTTAGGTCTATGCGGTATGTATGTTTGCTCCTGTACATGATTGCTTTTGCTTTTCTTTGTTGTCTATGGAGACATTTCATGTCACGTTACACTTGTCTGTATACCTGCACATCACATTGAATTTCACTGATGCTGCTGAAGGGCCTTTGATGGTGACTTGTGTGAAAAATCCAATAAACAATTTTTAGCCCTACAAAAAAAGACTCTTCAAAGGAAATGCCTGAAAAGCTAACAAGTGCGGCCGCTGCGTCCAAATGCCACATGCTCCTGTTTCTCCAACTATGTAAACTGTGGGATGTGTAATCAGAGTTGTTTAATGCAGACATCTGGCAAGGACAGCATCACAGCGCTGTTAAATATTTACAGCTGGGCCACAGTCTTTCACCTCATGAAGCGTCACCATCTGGGTTAAATACCAGGCCCATCTCACTCAGCTCTAACCAGGGAAACCAAACTAAAATAAGCTTAGCAAAGGACTGAATGAATAGGCTGGGCTTCCCACTTGTGAAGGGAAAATGTTACAGAGCAAACACCAATACCAGCGGTTGGTCTTGATAATCTTTCCAAAGGAGAAACAAATGCCTCCATCCTGAATTTCTCTGGGTGACTATCAAGTTAAAGGCTCTGCTCAGCTAAACATCCAACACAGAGGATCGTTTTCTCCGTATAAAAAAAGGTTACACAACTGGGTACATGTGAGCAAATAATGCAAAGTTAAGACCTACACTTGGGTCCCTTTGTGCTGATGAAATTAGGGAGCGTGTGGAGGTAGTGTTGGGGCTAAGGCGGAGGGGCGGTGGGGGGGTAACTGTTGCCAAAGCCACAGACAACACAATGAACATTCAATCAGCCCGCTGCCAGAAAAGAAAACACATGTGAGACGAGGCTGGCTCGGCTCCAAGTACCAACTGCCCCATCTAAGTCCTGATGAATTTACATCAGCCCTTGGGCTTTGCACCTGCTGGTGATCCAGTTAATTTTCCGTCCACCTGCTCCAGCACACTGACTGACCCCCACATCTCTCTCTGTGAATCCAGCTGGGCATGCTGCCTAAGTTTTGAGCATCAACCTCTGCCTGTTTAGAGAAGGGGAGGGGGGGACAAATTGGGTTAAATGTGGTTTGATTAAGAAGATTTCAAATAAAAAAAATAAGTAGATGAGTTAATTCTCATAAGCAACATTTGCACCATGCCTAACTTCCTTGACGGTGCCCTCCCTTTTGGATGTGTTTACCTGAACAGGAGACTTTGGCCAGGTGACAGACTTTAAAGCTTTAATACCTTTGTGCATCTTTTCCTCCCCAAAGAGGGCTGAGTCACGCACACACGGGAGCGCTAATTCAAAACATATTTGTCTGGAAACTGAGCTGGCAAAACTTCGTGACAGGCTACTGTAAAATAAGTTGCCCAGAAACATGCCATAACAGAGCACAGGCACAAAACCTGACACCGTGATACGGGAACAGGAGGACCGGGCGGAGGTGAATGAACACGAACAGCCTCCGTGTGAGGAATGAAAACAATGCCGTCTTGAATGAGCTGTTAAAGGAAAAAAAAAAAAAAAAA
Source organism: Larimichthys crocea (assembly GCF_000972845.2). Classification (NCBI taxonomy): domain Eukaryota; kingdom Metazoa; phylum Chordata; class Actinopteri; family Sciaenidae; genus Larimichthys; species Larimichthys crocea. The sequence goes on along the minus strand of NC_040011.1, from coordinate 38,211,938 downwards.
AGTTTCTCCCTTTCTTTGGGATGTTTTTACCTCATGACCCTCTCCACCTCCACCTCCACCTCCACTGCTGCTGCTGCCGCTGCCGGAGTCCAGTCGCGGGTGGCCGGGCGAGAGCACCGCCGCCGGGTCAGCCAGGTCACTCCCCGCAAGTGTCAACATGGAGTCCCGCTTCTGGTGGATAATTTCCCTTTTGACTTCGGACCGCAGGTCCAAATAACAGACGAGGGTGACAGCGTGAAGACACAGAGACAGCAGGAATAATCCCAGGAAGACAACACTGCCGCTCCGACTCCTGCACTTCTTGTTGCACGTGCAGGGAGCTGCTCTGGGCATCACTTTGTCCGGGAAATCCTGCGCGGGTGAACCATCGCATGCCATTATCGGGACAGAGCGCGAGTTCAGGTGCTCCTTTATCTCGGCATAATCGTGTCGTTTTGTCTCGCGCGGGCCGCGGCTATTCATTAACGTGGAGACTCATAGGTGCTCGCGAGCGGCAGGTCGGCGCAAACTTCTTCGAGTATCTGTAGTAACAATGGGAGACCCGCCTACCTCTCCTGTGATTGGTCGGTGACCATTACGAACCCAGATAATCCGGGCCAGAGGTTGGAGGAGCTGTGGCGCAACCAGGTGCAGTAGTGGAGCGACACCTACAGGTGAGACTGTGCAGCTGCAGCGCCACCCCCATCCTCCCTGAGTTGATGATAACGAGGTGATGTTGTGAGAATATTCTCCTCTTTTTTTGTTTGTTGTTCACAGCCAACAGTATTTATAGGAAAGAAAAAAAAACACCTTCCTTCTGTGATTTATTCTCTGTCACGTGTTGAGTGTGAATGGGAGAGGGTTGGACACTGATGTAATGCTTATTGTTTATTCGTTTGGTCTAGGCTGTGGAGATGCAATTTTTCATTGGTGTACTTTGTTTGGCGTTTTTGTTTTGTTATGTGGGTGGCACATGGAGTGGTGGTCCTGTGTGAAGAATTGATTCAAAACCCCGGTAAATATTGCCCAGTGTTGTTATTGAAAAAGGACAAGCGGTTGATGATTTCACCATATCATCAAAGAGTGGAAAAGTATTGCAAATTATATCCTAAAACAGACTACACATTATACAATTATATTTAATTGCATTTTGGACCCTGTCAGGCTCAACAGTATGATAGAAGGCCTGGAGAGTCAATGTCACGGTGAGGTCAGCGCCACTCTGTGTACAACACCATCAAATACTCTAAACACGTGTCACTCAGCTGGACTTGGGGAATAGTTTGACATTTATGTTACCAAAAAGCCAGCTGAGGACAATGCTTTAACAAGATTGAATGTGGCACTGTGGTTTCTACATTTTCAACATCCAAAGCAGACCTTACTTTTGTTCTTTTCAGATGTAGACACTTTGATCTCTGAAGCAAGGAACTAGAAGGTGGATCGGTCCGTCCTTGAGCCTTTGAGATGATGAAACCGGTGCACTGAGTGGGGCTGAAACATGGGGGCTTGATGGATCACCACCTTAGATTAGTTTTCAGGCAAGTGCCACAAAACATCTGTCTTTATTTCTTTGGGACAAAACCTGACATTTGAGTGCACTTGACCTACAGAAAGGTACACTCTTTCACAATATGCGCTCATCCTGACAGACACTGAGTAATCGCCAGTTTTCATTTGGTGTTGGGGAAGAAAGTAATGGAGAGGGATGACTTTTGGAGATAAGAATATGGGTATTTCATCAACGTGAAATGTTTTCAGCATGAAGTTGATTGCTATAAGAAGACGGGAATTGCTGTATTTCGGTGGTTGGATTCTGCCACTGTATCACAATCCATTTCATCTCGCCGCAATCTGTTTCATTCCTCCAACTCATCTGCGGAAGAAACTACCACTTTACTGCCACTGAAGGGCAGCATTGCCAAGCCATAAATCAATAACACCACATGTCAGTGTCCTGATGAACTTGAACTTAAATAATAAAACGGCTTCATATTGGGTGAATAATGAAATTTAAATATTCTGTATGTATAGCTTCTCTGTGGAATATTGATCGCATATTAAGCATCCTCCTTTCTCTCGCGGAGAGTCATTTCTCCATTGTTTGATACGGAAATCGAAGAGGGAAAGACATTCAGAGTAACCCTCACAGGGCCTGTGACTGAGGCTCAGCCTAAGCACGTTTGCCATGGTTTTCATCCTAGCAGCAGGCACAATGACTTTGAGAAGCAGATAATTCAGGACTGGAATAGTTAGGCAAATACATCTCCTATGATTCCAACCCATTTTTAAAATGTTTTAACTATATATAAAATATATAACTATATGAGAGGCTGCTTTAGGCACTTTATTCTATCATTTTATTCTAAATAATTTGTCATTGTTTTTGTGGAAAGACGAGGTCAGACAGCCCTGAGGTGATCGCTACTGTCCGAATCACCTCTATATCTGCTGCCTTGTGTCAGACAACACACCTTCAAGCCTGTGACAATTAAAACTAGTGTTGTTGTGATTGTTTTTTGGGTTGTTTTTTTTTGTGGCATTGAAAAGAGGAGGAATAATTCTTATAAACATCCCCCAGGGCATCAATGCAGCATTCATAAATGGTGTGCCGCTCTATCCTCTCTGAGCTTATAACAAGATTTAGAGGCTTTCCCTGCCAGATGATGGAGTTTTGCAAGAGGAATAGCCCCCGCCCTCTCTCTTATATCTTACCATGGAAAGTGGAGTGGTGGGCTGCAGCTCATGACTTCAACAGGAAGGTGATGGCTGCTTGGTCTTATCTAAAGAGGTACAAACATGTGCTGTCTGCAAGTTTCACCTATTGATGAAAAGAGCACAGATTAAAACTGACTTTCATTTGCCACCATAAGGAATCACATGTAAGCAGAATTCATTCATAGCTAATAGAATAATACAATTACGTATTACAGTAAATTGTTTTACACCTCTCCATCGAGTACATTGCCTTCTCGGGAGTCAATGTTTCTGCACATTGAATTGTGGAGGTGTAACCTTGGCTAATTGATATGCTGTGGCATTTGATTTCCTACCTATAAATCTCCTGTAAATTGGACCACGTCTCCCGTTTCCCTGAACAATGATTTATTCACTCTTATTGTGGGTGTCTGTCTTAAGAGTCTTTATCAAGATGGGAGAGCTCTCTCTCTCGCTCTCTTTCTCTCTTTCTCTCTCTCTCTCCGCCTTTATTTTTTGCACTGTGCTGCTTTTGTGCCCCGGCCTCTCACTCACCCTCTCTACCTTCTCTACTTCCATCTATTTGCTGACGGTTGTGTGAAACTCTTTGAGTAAACTTAATTGATTTTTTTTTATTTTATTCCACACAGAATTGATGTAGTTAAGTGGCCTTTTTAGCATGCAAAGGAATTTTGTGTTTTCTCAAGGCAGCCACGTTCAGGGAAATCAGTAAACAATACCACATTAGAGTTGCACTTGTTTATTCATTGTTTTTGTTGTAATATTGTTTTTCCTTTGGGGGCATTTTGCCGTTATTGGATAGGGACCATGTAGCTGCAGGCAGCAAACCTAGCGTGTGAGAGAGGGGGGGTATGCCATGCAACAGAGAAACTCAGTCAAAAAGTAACATGGAAAGTTTGAATGTGTGGTGCACATCTTAAAAGTAACAATTCTACATTATATATTTATAAAACTTTGTCTGGCTGGTAAACTTGTGAGGCTTAAAACAACCAAAACAATGAGCTAAATGACATTAAAGTGCCTTTACAGAGCTGAGGGGAACAATCTATCTATTGATGGAAGTTCAAGATCAAGATCTTTTGGTAGAAGCTCAAATATACAGTATATGTCAGCTCATTGCAGTAAAACTGCACACATTTACCATTTTAACTTTCTTTAAGTACTTGGAGTTTGTGCTCACTAAAAGTTCCCGTCCCTCAAAGCGTTTTTCCTGTGCCAAGTGCTGACAGTTTAAGGCAGTTTATTAAACAGTGATGTTTTCCTGAAAAAGCTGTAATTTCCTTTTGCCTTGCCCCAAGCTCCGCAATACTCCTCCGTGAGTAACCTTGTCTGTTACACTGCAGCATCATCAGCAGAGACATGATTCTGTAATTGTATTTATTAATGAAAAGATGAGGACCTGAGAGACGTACAGCGTGCTCACATGACACGGAGTGTAGAGCTGAGGAAGCCCTCGAGGAATACAGCTGTGCCATGATCAACTTCATAATTGATATCAAAAGAATTCGTACTAAAACACATCACTGCTCACTTATTAATGCTTAAACAATGATGAAGCAATAAGTAACCAGTATTAACATGTTTTTATTAAAATGTATTACTCAAGCTCAGCTCACGCTCTCTCTATATATAATTATCATAATATGAGTGAGCCCAAAGAATAGACTTAAAAACAACTATAAACGGGTATGATGTTAGTTAGCTAACACTGTAGTGAGTTTATCATTAAAGCTGTACTAATCAATATTTTATATTAACAATAACTTGAGAGGGGTTTCTTGTACTGTAGTGATAAATTCATTGTCAATTGTCAATATTGTCAGTTCTTGAGTTCCTTTGCTGTGTCTTGGTGTATTGTGTTTAATAGCTAAAAACCTGCTGTATGCTGCAGTAAACTAACATAGTGAAGCATTTAGTGACTAAAGAGACAAAAAGAGATATATAAAGAGCTATATATATATATATATATATATATTTCCCTCAGGAGATAGTAGAGACAAAAGCTAAAGCAAAAGAGAGAGTGAATAATGGACTAATGCTAATGATGCGCCATAGTAGATAGGAAACTGTTTGATAACACCACAACAACTTTATAAGGTGAACTAACTTGTCAGTGTTTTGTTTGCAACTTGTTGTTCCAGAAATGAATTATTGCTGCTCTAATGCATTAAATCCCGCAATAACTGAATTATCACTTGGGGTCAGCATAGACAAGCTCTCTTTTCATCTGACATATTATCACTATATAAAGTTATTATGTCGAACACTTTAATTTAAACATTCAGAAAAAAGATATGGAGCAACTTTACTTGATGTCGTGTTTCATGTTTGCAGTAAAAATCCCTTTTAGCAACTAAATGTTCTCCTATCTTCACCAGCTAGTTGCCAACTTTGTCTCTCTCCTGTTTGGTGCAGAGTATCTAGTGTGCAGGTTTTTTTTTTACTGCTGTTGCTGTGATTCAAGCAACACTACGAAAGCCATGAAAGTGAACCTAAACAGTAAAGTTATGGACAAGATGCAAAAATGTGTCAGTACATCACATGGGTGACACACATCTTAGGTGGCGGGTAACAATCAGATAAATAGAGAAATCAAGTAAATCTCAAGATTCATTAATTATTTATATACAGCATTGTACACAGAGATATTTGTTCTGGCTCTGTTCTGTTGTGTTTAAATTTAGAAAATGACAGCGGGAATTATGTCACCGGAAAGAACTCATAAGATATAAATCCGAATACTTTGAGCCATCATCCCCCTCAAATTTTTCATGCTTTGCTGCCAGCTCCATCGTCGGAGGAATGTTTACACTTTGGGTTTTTAGGCATCAAATTGCTCAGTAACCCAGAGCAGGTACGGTGATAGAGAGATAATTTAGACTATCTTCTTGTAGACACTTGTATATCTTGGATGTGCTATGAAGCTCAGCCCAATAAAGAGGTGAAATATGAGTGAGATGCATGTTTATATGAGCCTTTATATGTGCCAGGATGATGGTTTACGGCCTCTCCGTTCCCTGGATGTTTTCCACACTGCTTGTTTCTCAGGCTCATGTGAAGCTGCCACCTCCGAGAGCACAACCTCTGCCAGCTTCAATAAACAGTCAGCACCCATATCAAAACCTCTAAGCCAGACCAACAGCATGATCAAGAGGCACACCTGAGGTGAACCCAGAGGTAATCTACCCTTCAGCCTCTCCCCGTGATCCGCTCTCTTTGTTTATTTCTCTCTGTCTTTTGTGTTTTACTTGCTTATATTTTCTCCTGGTTTGGAATGGGAACAATATTTTGCAGTGTCACCTTCTTGATTCGCCTTTGCCGAATCTTCACCGATATCATGTCATGATAATCTAACACCCTCATATGCCAGGGTTTTCCATTTCCTACTCAGGACCCAGTGACCTTAGTCTGTTTCATATATTGCCAACCTGTGCACTTTGTCACACATCTTTTTTTTCAGTCTCCCTCAATCTCACTCTTATTCTCAACTTAGTGCCCTGCTTCCCAGCACAGCCATCGCTGGGTAGAAAAATATCCGTTTGCTCAGGTCAGTGTTCATATTTTTCTTCCTTATTGGGTGAATTCACCTGTACTCCACAAGATGAATGACTCGAGCAATCTCACCGGGAAATGGCTGTGGTTAAACAATAAAATCCCACCCGTCCTCCAAACAGCTGAATGGACAGGCTTAAACAAATATGAATGGGAGGGTGTGAAAAGGCCAGCCACTGAAAATAATTGCTGTTGTGCTCACTAGAGAGACAGAAAACAACTTACAAAGAAGTTGTTTGCAGCTCACCATGAAAGCAACATATCAAATTGCCCAGGCAGAAGGGGCACCGGTTTTATCACCCGAAATGAACGTATTTATTTTAAAGCATGAATTCTTTGCTGTTTTGACTTTCTCTTTGGACAAACACTTTCAACACAAAGGCCAGTGCTGCTGCACCAGGTACCGTCACACATTGGTGGCTTTAAAAAGCAGCAAGAGACAACTGTTTGGAAAATGTGTACTCTGATACCCAGACATCATGTAATGTGGTGTCAGTAAACAGGACACAGCACTCTCATTTCTACAAAGCTGGCTCACCTGTCATGGCTTATACCAAAGGCTACCAGAAGGACAAGGCAGGGAAAAGATCCAATGCTGGTAAGTGCAGCTTTTCTTCTGGTCAAAGCTTTTGTGAAGGGCCTGTGTTTTACCTGCTTAGTTTTTTTGATACTTGCTTTGGGCGGGTAAGATATCCTGTAAGAGCCTACACCCATATAATAAATTTAAACCTACGTGATAAACGAGTAGTAAAATGATATTTATCTACGTAGAAATCCCTCTGTCTCTGGCTTATATTATACACTGTTCCATATTAGGTTTTTAAAAAAGGCAGAGGTTATGAATTGCATTCACAAAGTAACTTTTTCATTTTGTTTTTACAACTTAGGTCTTATTTTTTTAAATATAGATTGTAATATTATTGCTCTCAGTTACCATAACTTGATAGAGAAAAATGAGGACGGGATGACTCTGCATTGGTTTTACAGCTGAATGCACATGGCAGTCACATAAGGGTTTTAAGCAAGTTTCCTATTTAATCATGAACAGCGACTGCCTGTTTTAAATTTGACATACCATGCTCAGGCTTCAGAGGATCACCAAAGTTATTAGGATTCATTGTGATGGGGACATGAACGTCTGTATCACATTTCACGACAATCTATTCAATAGGTGTCAAGACATTTCACTCAAAACCACAAATGTCAACCTGCTTGCTGGTGTGCTGAAGGAAAATTTAGGGGATCATCAATGTCAGTAGGATTCATCCTCTGGGGAAGTATCGAGTTACGATTTTAAAACCGCTAACCTCACAACGCGATCCAAGAAACTGGATGCACAATCATCTAATGTTGTTTGTATGTATGGCCAAGAAATTCAAAATTGCATGATGTGGGAGGAAATGTGTTGTCAAAGAATGGAGTTTGCCTCCAGATGGATGATTTAAAGTCCGTAATACATCCTGTGGAAATAAGCAAGGTGCATGCTATCAGTATGACAACATGGCATTATGTCCCCATGAGTTTAAAGGCCCAGAAATAAAGTTGGTAATGAAGATGGAAGATGAACCTTTACTAACAGGTTTTCAGTCATCATCATCAGATCACTGTGTAGTCATCTCATGGACTACAATCCATAAAATACCTCCTCAAAGAGAGGAACATCTCCAAAATATCTGGATATAACATGGCGTACTGCCATTATTTATGCTGAAAAAATTCCTCTCTGGCATTTTGTGTTGAGACTGATCAACAAACACCTCTGCAGGTGGTTGTTTTTCTTCCCAGGCCTTGCATTGATCAGGCTATTCATAAGAACTCCCTTTGACTTTTATAGTCGGAGTTCAAAATAACAAGCACACAGCCACTTAGCACTGTTGGGAGCTGTCTGACCCTAACCCTAAGCCTCATCTGCTGCATGGTAGACAGCCGCGGATGGTTCCAATTCCCACTTGGGCATGCAGCTGTGTGCTGCTCTTTATCACAGGTGAGGGAACCAGATGTACATTTTCCCAAACCTAGTGTTTGTTTTGCATCCTTGAGTTCTTTTCTTAGCAACTTAAAAATAAAGTGTTTGGAAAATTTACAGATAAAGCATAATTCTTACCAGTTTTTTTCTCTTTGGAGGTGAATCATGGGGCCAACGACTGCCATGGCTTTAAGGTTACTGCCACAAAACTCCTCTGATGTGTCCTGATTCCAATTTTGTCTTCATGTTTGAGACAAATTGATTTTTCTGAGGTTAGACACAGGCCTCAGTTGTATCTGGTTTAAAACTTACAATTCTACTCACTCCCACACACTGTAGGTTCGGCTACTTTTACTTTACTGGCAATGGAGGTGCCAGTGGAAAAAAAGGTATTCTATTAAATCTGACCTAGCAAAGACAGTGGTTATTTATAGAGGACTGCGGGTTTCACAGGATGTATTTCCAGCTAAATTAACAGTCCAATAAAACTGAAAAAAGTAAACCTTTGTTTCAGATTTATTACAGGTGCTGTGATACATGTAGCCTGAGGTTTCTCAATGATGTAGTTTTCAAACTATCAAGATTTAATGCTGCCAAGCCCTGAAAGCCTGTTAGTGAACCACAATGACCATAATTCATTGCACCTATATGACACAGTGCATCTGTGCATCAGAGCATCAGTGCTCCTCTGATTTGCGGTGTGTCTGTGGCAACACAGGCTGAAAGTAGAGTACATTTGAAACGTGGTCTTGATGCTAAGGTGGAAGTAGAGCAGTCAGACAAGTGGTAAAAATGACGTCACACATTTTCTCCTTTTGTTTGATCAAACGATATCTTACTGACTTTATTATGCTCTTGTTACATGCTCATGTTCATTAAGGATTAGGTTTTATGTAAATGAGTTCACATTAGATTGAGAAAGTAAAAGAAATGTTAACAAGTCTTCAATAAATACCCAACCGGTGCCTCCCAAAAACCTGATGGGTATTTTGACATGAGAATAAAATCTTGCCATTGTGAGTTTGAATTTCATTCTCGAGTCAGTAAACTTATTTATTATTATTTAAATGTAGAAGTGCTTAAAAGAGTGCAAGTTTCTGCTCTGAATATTTCAGTTTGACCTTGAGAAGCGCCTCAAACCCCCAAACTGTCAGTTTGCGTTAAGATTTTTCTGCTGATGGTTTCAGCTCCTTCACGCCCTCTATCTCCTTCCCTCCATCTCATTATCTCTCCAAATATCATAACTTATTCAGAAGCCCTTAAAAGGCAGACTATACCCTGACGCAGCAATATTCACCAGGAGTCCGCCAGTTCATTAAAAAACCTCATCAAACATGCACGACACAAACGCGCAGGGACTCACACACGCTGACATACACACAGCTAATTCAGCTTTCTGCGGAGGACTGTCCTGCGGTGCTAACAAGTTTCTCTTAGCTCTCATAAACATAACGTGTCTTATCCGTGGGCAAGATGTAGACGTTGTCCGCTCTGTAAAGCCTCGTTCTGAACAAAGTTGAATTTAATGAACATTTGGAAAGAGTGTGCTTTCCACAACCTGTTCACAACCTGTGCTGCTTTGGTCTGTCACAAGCAGAGCTGCTGACCTGAGAACCTTTACATTATGTCATCAGCTGTCACATACCCTGATAATTTTCCCTTCTGGCACCCAGCGTTCAAATTACCCACACCTGGTCGCCTTGTTGTTTGCATGTTTTTGATGAAAATCACTTGCCAAGAAGGAATGCTTTTCAATAGTCTCTCAGTAGAATAGCTTAGGGCTTTATTAGGGACCATACGCCTGTCTGACAACACACTCCTGATGTTGTGTTAAATCCCATATGCAGCTGTGTGTTCCTCAGAGCGTGTTTAAGGTACGTGTGTGTATGCTGTTGGGTAAACGGCCCTCTTCAGCTTTATTACCTGGCCATGAATCATGAGCCTTCATTACAGCCTGCTCATTGTGCTCTGAAGGTTAAGCAAACCAATTAGAGTTCCCCACACGCCGTTGGGGTTCTCTGCAACAACTGCATCCCCATGTCTTGCATTTTAAATAGGCGAGGACTGGGATTAAAGACAGAAAGGAAGTGAGAGCTTGGAATGGGGATGTTTAGGAGGCTGGGGAAGGGCTCATGGTTGGCAGTATATGAGAGAGGGGAAAGAAACTATGGCAGAGGAAAGGATAGAGTGAGGAAACCGACTATGAGAGAAAGAGAAAGAAAGAAGCCCTATTAAAAGAAATGACACCGTCATGGTTCAGTGAGTGCCTGCACTGGGCGGCAGTACCCCTGTGCTTAATGCTCTCTGGCTGTCAGCGCCACAGTCAGCAGCACTGCCTGGCTTCTCCCAGGGGGAAGCTGTGTTGGTCTATGCTCTCGATTAACTCTGCCGCTTATTAGAATAGATACTGGGAAAGGACTCAGCCAACCAAAGCGCAGATCCGATAGAATGCAGACGTGGCACGCTGTAATCATAATGTGAAGTGTAATTTTGAGAGTTCCTCTGCAAGACAGATCTGAGGTTTAGATACAACCGCAGTGCCATCAGATTCTTTGATTACACCCACGTTTGAACTCCGTCTGCTTTGGTTTTTTTACTGATACACAGAGGACGTTTTAATTGTCATCGCATTCATTCTCCTCGGATGAACGAACAGTTGGACTTGTCCATCAGGAGGATTTTAAAGCTGTGTGTATCTGCATGGGAAAGAATTTGGCACCATGTGCCGAGACTATGTGAAAGCACTAGTGTGTCTCAAATTGGGGCGAGCACCCTGGGGATTCAGGTACACTGAAAGAAACTGTCAATGGAAGTTTTGAGAAACAGTTAAAATTATAGCTTTCATCCGCAAGCAAAAGCGGATAAAGGTGCCTGAAATTGGTTCTTTTCAGAATGGCACAAAGAAAGGTCATTGTGTAGGCGAACTGTGACAAGGACTAGTGTTTGATAGAACTGTATGTGGCTGCATTTTTTTTTCTTGTCTTGGAGGATCCAAAATTTACATGACCGCTGACCTTCTCCTAAGTTTGTAGATATTTTAAATAAGCTGGAACTAAACTCTGCTTTTGTGCACATCCTGAGACAAAGGACAGAATAGGAGAGAGAGAAAGAGAGAAAGAGAGAGAGATAAACATGTGAGGCGAAGGCTGGGAAAGGCTGACGCTGGCGCACTAAGTTGCCATATTAGCATTTCAGAAGGAATAGTAGAGGAATCAGCTAGGAAACAAAAAGGCTGGATCAGCACTGACTGACAGAAGCAAGGACTAATGTTCAGCGGAAAAAAAAAAAATCCTCCTTCTCCTCTTCCTCCTTCTGCTTTTCCTTCCAGCTCCACTCGGCCAGAACACCAGCTAAAGATGAATGACTGTAAGGCTTTCATTGTGTCCACTCCTTTAAAGCTGGCCTCATTGTTGGTGCAAAGACTTCATATTTCTACACATTCATCTCCACTATTGTCGATATAAGAAAATGATGTATTCTCGATTTATGTGTTCTCTGTGGTCATGAAAAGGTCAAGACCAATTATCTGCGATGAAAAGTACAATTACTCCAGAACTGTACTTATTATACAATTTGAGATACTTTTACTTTAATTCAGATTTTCCATTTTAAACTTTAATACTTCTACTTCGCCATTTAAACGCAAGTATTGTAACTTTTTGTGTCACTATGTTTTACATCGTTACTTAAAAAAATGTATAAATGGAATATAGTATTCATAATTATGTTTTTATTAATGTATAATCTCCTGTAAATGGGAATTGTTGTGTTTTTGTTATCTTAGAACAAGCAGCCACCATAGTTTCTCCCACGCGCTTGGAAGGGGACGGTGAGGCGAGGGGTATTCAGCTGGTTGCAGTTTGCAGCCTCACTATTAGATGTCACTAAATTCTACACACTATGATTTCACACACCAAACAAATGGTAATCTTTTCAACTATGATGCATTTTTACAGGTTAAACTAATGTTATAATTCATAATAATATAACACTGAAACATGTCGGTCTGTACGATGGGTACTTTTACTTTTGTGGCTTTAAATACATTTTGCTATGAATACTTTTGTACATGCAACTGTTTAAAATGCTGAATCTTTACTTTTATTTTGACATTACAGCTTTTACTTACATAAAAGACCACAATACCTTTTCCATCTCTCCCAATTATAAAATGTAAGTCTTTGTTCAGGGAAGGTTTGTGTTTAAATGCTATAACAATAATTCATGTTTTTCTCATTGAAACCAGAATGTTCTTTGCACACCAAAAAGACTTATGAAAGACAGTATGTCTATGTTGTACAGCTATAGATGTTTACATCTCTGTACAGTTTATTCTGAATGTACACATATGCAGCCATGTGTACAACTGGCTGAACACGCTATTCTGTAATGTAGCTCCAGAAGCTGCCCTTGCCGTTAGACAGTCCAGTCCTCTCCCCCTTCTGTCAGATTTTCTCAAAGTGGAGAGGGGCACAGGGGTCCCGGCTGCTGGCCTGCCAGCTTGACCTGCTTTAAAACGCCACCATCATCAGAGTAAAAGAGCCTTGAAATGCCTGTTAGTGCTGAGCTCCGGCTTCCCATTCAGAGTCCTCTGAAAGCCCCACTCACCGCAACCTGATAACAGCTCCAGGTGTCTGGATGGCGTCCAAGTAGCTGCCTATAGTCTTCCCTCAGTTCGAATGGCCCAGTCCAAGCGCCCATGTTTTCACCATCTCCCTCCTCAAACTCCCCCCCCCTCCGCTTTCATTCACACTCCAACTCCCTCTTTCACACATCCACTCATTTTACCCCAGCGCCTGTTTTCCCCCGCCTGAGAAATCTTTGTTAAAGCCTTCTTTTAAGGACGATTCTGCTCTGATAAACGGAGTTCCTTGACTAAATCCCTTCAGCCTGTATAGTCTTCAATTCAGTGCCTTTCAGTACCAGTTAACTTGTATGCTGAAATGGGAGTCATATTTACTGCAGTCAGCGAGTTTATTATGGCTTATATTGCTCTGGTAGTTGGCTGTTTCCACATGATTTTTTTTGTAATGTCACATCTCTTGGGATGGTTTATATAAAGCGAGGTAAAACCATTAACATTCTTTTTTTTTTTTTGGCCTTTGTAAATTATTCATGTGCTGCAGTGTGGGTCATTCCGGGTAAATTACTTTGGGGCATCCCTATTTCCATTCTGTACCCACAGGATGTGTAAATTTCTCTTATTTTTTTGTTCTGTGTTGAGCACAGAGCTAAGTTTTGTTGCAACTGTGAGATTTCGGCTTTGATAACCTGTCCTTGAGGCAATAGGTCAGGGTAGAAGTAATTCTTAAAGCTATGTCCCCTCATCTTCCCTTCCTATGCCATAGCTGTGAAAGTGGTTAGACACTATCTCCTTCCATATCCTCCGCCACCAAAGTTTGCTCACTGAATAAAAACTTTTAAGTCTTATTTCCAACACTCCAGATGCAATACAATGCAAATGCTCAAAAGTTCTTCCTCTATTGAAGTTATGTGACTGGAATGTGAGAGCTAGTTTGACCCAGTTTCTCTATTATCACAAAATGTTGAACATGCAAAAATGGGAAGATGAGCCTTAAAATGAGAAGACCCAGAATATCCTTGAGGCATATGGCTGGAATGAAATCTACCCAACCCAGGCAATCTGTTTGCCAGGCAAGGAGACATTCAAGCCTTTTTGATATATTCATGTTGCACTCGTCCACTGAGCACCTGCCTTCATCTCATCCCTGCCTTCACTTGCTTCTTGGCTTCCTGTGTGGATGGCTCCTGTCCCAAGGCCCTCTGGCACTCCAGGTAATAGAATCATGAGGCAAGTATCAGTTAGACATAGAGGATGTGAGCACCTCTTCTCAGTGTGGCTAAAGAGTCTGATGAGACGTGTCCTCGGCTTGCTGTCAAATCATAACCCCCACAGTGTCATCATCCCTGACCGGGAGGACACTTTCAGCTGGTGGTTAAGCTAATGTCATTACCTACAAGATAATGTTCAGATAAAAATAACACATTTTACAACTTTAAAGCAGCTGCCAGCTTTTTAATGCAGGACTATCACTTCTCACTGCCAGCAATACAATTAGGATAGATTTAATAGTGCAATTAAAACACAATCCAGGGCTTTCAGTTGTGTTCGCATTTGAATTCTATTTAACAGGCAGCCAGCGATCATTTGGGATGAGATCCTGCTGTTGCACACTGGGCAAAACTGGCATCCAATCAAACTATTGGTGAATAAACCACCTTCCCCCGGACTGTGAATGTCCTGTCATTGTTTAGCAACAACAATGACAGGACACTGATGCAGGTCAGGTCTTTGGATTTCTGCACATGTTGAAGCAGCTTGTATGGGACCAGATACACCAAAGTGCAAGTAATAGATTATGTGTTTTTCACTGTGTAGTATTTCTCCTTCGCGTGGAAGCTGGTCCGGGGATGCTACTATATCAGAGTACAACATTAGTGGTCCTGTCCTGCCTCTATATTGGATTTGGGCAAGTTTATGTTCCAGCAGCTCCAGCCAAACTCATTATTCATGATAGCATTATGTTCGAAAACACATCCTAAAAGCCCCTTCTCTCGTAATGTTGAATGTAAAATACAATGTTTGAAAATACAGTATAGATTTATGCTCTAGAACAGGAGTCCTTAGTGTTTTTCAGGGCGAGGACCCCGTTGCTGAGAAAGAGTAGCCTACTGAGCGGTGTTGTGGTGCCTGCAGAAGTAGGTATTCTCAAATTTTTTTTAATGACTCATCCAACAAAGGATAAACGCCCTGTGCTATAAACGGTGGCATGTAAGACTACTCTTACATATTTAGTTCACCCAAAAATGGGCCAGTAGTATTTGCATGCTATCGCCGAACATCTGCTGCTTGACTTCAGGGAGTAAGGATCATTATGAAATTAACATGAGCCAGAGAGGAGGTGCAGACTTTGTAATAAAGAGTGACCCACAGAGTACATAATTATGCATTTCGAGTGAAGTATTTCTTATTCCTTACTTGTTATCTACTCTTGAATTATGTCATCTTAGGAATAAAAGCTCACAGAATGAATGAATAATGCTCAGCAAAGGGATTTTAAAAGTTGCCAGTGATGACTGAAAAATACGTAGGTATACGACATATACATACCCTGCACTACACCACTGCTCCTACTACATATATTGTATAGAATTGTGCTGAACATTAATCTGGGCCTACAATAATACTTATAACTATCATTTTATTTTATTTTTCTTGTTGTTTTACGAACAGGCAAATGTATCTACATACATATTTTAGCTTCCTCTGCAGTAACTCTGAGGACCCGCCTGTTGAAGACCCAGACTCTAGAACAATACAGCAAAAAATGTAACTTTTGATTTCTACCCAGCCAAACTGAGTTATTTTTAAGATGACTTAACTGTCTCACAGTAATATTTTACAGTGCAACACAAGAATGCTATATCTTCTACATAGATTGTCAACTGGTGAGGATGCAGACATGTCGCTAGCCTCAGCACGATATCATGTCTAGGAGCCATTTAGGGTTCTCGTTTTATGACAAGTGAGCAGGAAAGTCAGTCGGAGAGAGTATTTTTAACCAACTGACGGAGCTTCCGTTAGCTTATAAAAATTCGTATGGCACCAGCAAAATCTTTTAAAGCCTGGTAAGAATTTCAAGTGATGTAACCCTGCCTCTGTTATCACTGTAACTGCATATGCAGTTGTGTGAGAGTGGAAAGCTTGACAGTCACAGCAGCGATAGCTGAGGGGGTCGTGGCTAACAAACAGTAAATTCGGTAACACAAAACATTTTGCGAAACAACTTTTCAAAGTAACATGGAGCTTAAGTTGTCAGGAGATGGAAAGTCAATGCAAGCTAATAAAGATAAAATCTAATCTAAAATAACACATCTCTGCCTACACACACACACACACACACACACACACACATTTTGCTTCCTGTGACGGCAGCTGTAGGTTTCAGCGTGCATTTCTGCTTCTGTTGATTCCCTCATCCCTCACGCTTATCCAACGCTTTTCACTGCAGATGGTGCAACAAACAAACTGCAAGCATTTGAGTCATGTTTCATAAAGGCAAGCCAATTATTGAAAACATATTCTTTCACCCATTCGCTATGAATGACTTAAATTAAAGCGTTTTGGAGCCTAATTCACTCCGTATCAAAGGAATTTCTGTCTCGGGGTTCCAATTTACAACAGGGAGTGGCAATGGAAGCTTAAGGCTTCCTCGCCGCAGTAGGAGGGTGGTATCATGATTAATTTAGGCTTGTTTTGTCAGCGCAGGAAGCCACAAAAAAGCTCATTACAATCAGCTGGGTTTTGTCACAGTCCGGGCTCCCTCTAATCTCCCATAGAGAAGCAGAGCGATACAGCCCCTCTGAATATGCATTGATGATGATTGCATGATTTATGCATGAGCGTCATGGCACCTTAAGACTATCCCGCCCAATAGAAGTCCTTCAAATCCTGAAATTAGAGCTTTTGTCACTGTTCTCATGTTTGTTTAGGCACTCGAATACATCACTCACAGGGCCATTCTTGAACATGTCGGAACGCAACTGAACAAGTGTTTAATATGGAAGTATAAGATAACAGCGACTTGTTTGTTTGAATATTTACCAAATGCTTGTACAAAGCCATTAGGAAACATGTTGTAAGCTGTCATGTTGCGTTTAGACTACGCTCAGTATTCAGTTTGTTGCATGTCTCTGTTTGACTTTGGGCTTTCACTGACATTACCTGTAATTACGCTGTCGTAATTGCCCGACTTGCCAGCGATAGACTTGAATTAGGACCGTGATTGATGGTTATATGAGAGTCACCGCGGTGATGTGCACATTGACCTTCCAGTGAGCTCATCTCATGAGGGTGTTGACCCTTTGATAAACACAGACAGGGCCTCCCAGACAGCCCCGGTGTGTGCGCGGCTGTTGCAGAGTGCCCTAGAGTTTTCCTGTTAGCTCTGATAGATGATGATGCAGTCGTCTGTTTACCCCGCCTACCAAGTTTCTCCATGGTTGGTGCCTTTTACTAACAAGTACCTAACACTTGTGTGTGTGTGCAGTGGGTGGCGTACATTTCCATTTAAAGAAGTATAAAAGTAAAAGTAGTCATTGTGTAGCACAAAGTATGATCTGGATTTCATTATTAATAATGAACATAATCTATTTGTATTTGCTTGAGGTGGAGCTAATCTTTACTATATACATACTATATGTCATAGTTCAACAAAATGTTTTGTATCTAAAGCCTTCATGTGTACATATTTAGTAATATAAATAATGTCAGATGAATGTAGTGGAGTAAAAACTGGAATATTTCACCCTGTAATGTGGTGGAGTGCCAGTGACATGACAGTACTTCAGTATGCGATGCTTTAGATCACTGTAAGAGCCAGCCTTTTGAAAAAAAATCCATGTCTTCGAAGGCAAATTGCAAGTCTTTCATATAAAACTGTATCAGGTCAAAACTGGAGATCTAAATGTCTTTGATCGCTCAAGTCAGGTCAAGATCTCATGGAAGCAAATCTCACAGCAGCGTAGTGATAAACAAGCAGAGATTTATAACCCGACTTTGCGGTTTCCCACATTCCTGCTGAGCATATTTGCATCTTTTAGCTCAAAGTTTTGATTTTACATCCTGCAACCTTTTTTTTTTTTCTGTTTTGGTTTACTCTTACTGCTCATCAATCTTGCTCACATCAGCTGGCCAGGTAGAGTACAAAGGGTTTATTGTTTTGCACTGCCTGCTCAAGATAAGACTGTATGTTCCCTTCCCAGCATTAAACAGCAGACAGAGAAAGTTGAAGATGCTAAAGAGACAGATAAAACAGAGATCTGAAAAAGAGCGAATATTGGATTCATTCATCACTAACTCCAAATGAATGTTATTGTCGCGTTGTGTCTGCTGGATGTGGAACGTGTGCATATTTAAAATCTGACTTGAGTGTCAAATCTCCAGATTCCAGCTTTCCACTTGCTGGTAAAGTTTGAATATCTTTGTTTCATTTGGACACACACAACAGTATGGACTATAGTGATTGACAGCTCACACTTCCAGCTCAGGATGAATGATGTAAGGAGGCTTTCCTAACATCTTTTGGAAAAATTCGGGCCCTCGGGTGGTGTTTCCTCCAGTTGAAGTGGAGGCTGTGTTGCTCCGCTTACCGATTAACAGCAACACTAAAAAGTACAAACCAATCTTGAGCCTTTGATGTCCGTTTGCATAGCAACTCTCTCTCTCGCCTCTCACCGCAGACTGGTATTTTATTTCCCTCCGATTTATCCCCTCCCACACACTTTTTCCTCTCCAACTTTCTTTTCTCTCATCTCCCACTGCTGAGCCGGATCTCTCCCATATTCCTTTTGCTCAGGTCTGCAGGCTGAGACAGACTTATTTAACAAGGCCTGGCAAGCTGGGTGCTGGATGTGGCAGCTGTGGAAAAGAGGTTGCTGTGGCCGTCTCTACCACAGGAGAGTGAATCCCAGGGAGGGAGTCTCCAGATGGGCTCGGTTTGAAGCAGTTCACCCCTGGTTCCCCTAGATGAGCTCCATACGGGATAACACAGCATATCTGAATACTAAATACAGGTTGAGTGTAATTAATTACCTGACTGCATTTAGGTCTTTATTTACATACTGATACTTTTTCTTCTTCAGAATGTGCAGCATATAAGCTACATTTCTTCACTAAAGTGGATGGTGCATGGATCCCATAAGGTATGAGTGTGTTTTTTAATATTAATCCACACAAGAAACTGACCTCTGTCACCACACATTCACAATGTGTGACAGATACTTTGATCTATTCCTGCTTCAATGCTCCTCTTTCCTCAGACGTGTACAGGCTGCTGGTATTCTCCCTGCGTGCCTCTGTGCTGACACTGCTTTCCTCTGCATCCCATTGATTCAGGAGCCCTGAGTGATAGATGGGTTTAATAAAGCAAGGTGCAGTCCCCCCAAATAAATGAGCAAACGCAGGATTTATTACCAACATCTGCATTTTAAGGGGAGTAAACAGAGCCTAAGCTGGGAAACGCAGTTTTAAAGTCTGGCCCCAGAAACACTCAGGCACACGCACATTGCTGTACATGGACACTAACATGCCTGTTACACACACATGGATGCACACACTAATCACTGTCTTTTCCCATTTACTGTCCTTCACTCTCTCCGACAGTTAAATCTCACATCTTTTGCCATTCATCTTTCTCCTTCGATAAAAGGAGACCTTGGTTTGCCAAAGCTCTTTGTAGCGTCTCACTTCCTTTTAGTTACTCACGTTCTTCTTTTCTTTTGTCTTTCCTCTCTTATTCTGACAGACGTTCACACCTTTTGAAGCTGCGGAGCGGTTTCTCTTTGAACCGAAGTGCTCATCACGAGTTTGTCATCATATATAATGGCCTTTTTTTGCCATAAACAGCAGCACATTTTATTTGCCCTCTCTGTTTTTACCATAGCAGTGCTTAGTTGGGGTGATTTATCCTTGCACGATGCCAGTGGTGCTAAATCTCTACTCCCCTTGGCACAGAAACAGTAGTGTGCATGGTTTAATTTCAGCTCTGAAAGAGTGTCGTGCTGGAGTGATAACGCAGGCCTGTTTGCCAGTGATTGGACTAATTAATAGGCTCATAGATGATTCGCGGCTGTCTTACCCAGCCACGGCGGAGAAAGGCGAGAAAGGAGACAGAATAAAGCAGAGGGCAAAAATAAAGCAGCTTGACCTGTGAACCTCCGACTCTTTGAAAGAGTAGTTTCACTCATTTACTTTCACGTGCACGAAAAAGAAACAGAAGCTATAAAATGCCAGAAATTTGCACTCGGGGGTGACTGCAATTCTTCCAAGCATGTCTGTTTATTAATGACAGCATTTTCACAACTCAGCTGATAATTATTAACACATTTAGCAGCTCTTCCACAGCGCTCACACAATTTCCCCCGCTACTGCCTGCAAATGTGATACTCTGAAAGGTTTATACACGACTTTATACCTCCCTCTCTCTCCTTTCCTGTCTCATTGCAGATGACCCACTAAAGCTTTATACAATGAGTGCTACTCTGATAGCCATCCCTCTGTGTAATTACACACTGAGCTGTGATTAAATGAAAGGAATGGTGTGTTTACCACACATGCATTAGTCAACTATATGTTTCACTAGGGGGAGTGCTATTTGTGCGGTGCTGTGCCATTGTTCCGACTGCTCATTATTCCAAAACCCCAATAGTCAACAATGTCTCATTGGACTGAAAGCCCATTTGTCCAACAGCATGTTATCATGAAAACAAATGCCCAGTGCTGTGAAAATACACACTCTCCCTGCAGCTGTTAGTTCAGTGACTGCTGGACCTGTTCATAGTACTAAATCGACAGGGGTTCTGACATTTCAGGTGATTTTACTGTCATAGACAAATTTCCAGTGCTGGAATAAAATCACAAGAGTTTTACCACCGTTCATGTGCACCTCCATCACCTGAGTGAAAAGCACATAGTGGAGGGTGTGTATTATATGCTTTGGCGTGATAGGTGTGAACCCAAGTCTTGATCTGTTTCTTAAAATACAGAACTGTGACCATCACCTGAAATGTTTCTCAGCAAGCTTTATTTTGAAAGTCTAACCAAACTTTGCACATTTATTATTGTACATTTGATTGCATTGGAGAATACGATATCACTACTGTAAAAAGTACATAGTGGACTGGTCTATGTATTGGGTACATAAGTTTTGGGATTTATCTCTGATAAATGAAAGAGAAATCTGATCTGGGACTGTAAGAGGTTTATATATCCATTCTTAAACCTCAGACTCATCAGAGCTGCCTCAATAAAAATATATAATTAATATATATAATATAAAGTTTAATTTAGAAGATAAAATGATGGATGATTACAGCAGTACTTTCTGTGTGGAACCACAATGGCCAATAAGTGAGAGAGCAATGAGAGGAACATGCATCTCCATTCATTGTACTAAGTGTGGTGGTGCAACAAAAAAGAAGACACTCCATATGTGTGTGTGTGTGTGTGTGTGTGTGTGTGTGTGTGTGTGTGCAAACACCTTCTAGTAAAAAGAGACAGTGGAGGCAAAAGAGACAGAAGACAGATATTGAAACTGACCGTTAAAATAACACCTCCTGTTCTTGCTGAAGAATAGACAACCCGTGTTAACTGCATCTCGACAACTATTTTCTCATCCAGACTCGAGCCTTCTGCTTTTGTTTTTTTCTCTGTTGTTTTTTCTCAGTTGTTGCATCACGTCAGTCTCCATTTTGTTTATATCTGCTTTCCCATGAGATCATGAGAGGTGGTGCATTGCTCCCTCTGGCACGATAATCTTAATAATATCCTGTAGTGAGTGATACACCATTATTTTAAATGCTTTGGTGTGATACCAGGTTGGTATTTTTAGAGCAATTGACCTTCAGAGCAATGGCCGTTTTGGGGATAACAGACTTTTCGCAAATGGGCTTTCAGTCCAATGGGACATTTTTGCACTATTGGGGTTACAGAATAATGGGCCGTCAGAACAATAAGCATTCCCCACTGACTGCTGACAATGATGGACTATGATGAATATGATAATAAATGAATTTGGCCCCCCAAAATCTTAAATATTAAATGTAAGTGTCAGTCTAAATTTTAAGTACATACTGTACACTTTGCAACCTTTCACAAACTTAAGTACATGTTAGTCCCAAAGAATGTCAAATTTTCCAGTGGCCTACTATTCCCAAACCCCAATAGTCCAAAATGTCCCATTGGACCAAAAGCTCATTTGTTTAACAGCTCTTTATCCCTAAGACATAGTTTTTACACATAGGCAATATGTGACGCTGCCATGGTTTCCTCTAGTGCAGTCAAGTTAGCAGTAAACAAATAGGCAACATCCATTTAGACTTTCAAAATAAAGCTTGCTGAGAAACATTTCAGGTGACAGTCACAGTTTTGTTAAAACTACTTGGTCAGCTTCAGGAAAACATCATGGTCAGAAAGACGGCCTATTAAGGGCAAACCCCCCCACTGATTCAGTACCATGGACAGGGCCAGCTGTCACTGAGCTAACTACTGCAGGGAGAGTGAACATTTTCAGAGCAATGGACCCTCAGAGCAAAGGGCATTTGTTTATGAAATAACGGGCTGTCAGACAAACAGGCTTTCAGTCCAATGGGACATTTTTTGGACAAATGGGTTTTCGAATAATGAGAGAACAATGAGATGGCACCGTTTGTCGCAGACATGCTCACGTTCTGTTGCCATATGTGAAGCTCTGCACATCAAGTGCATAATAACAAAGGCATGTTTTCACTTCTAATAATCACTGTTTAAACAAAACCAGCAGTGGGAGGACACGGTTTTAACAGAGGGCGACGCACAGCAGCAAGAGATCCTCAAATGTGTGTGATTATCCCTGTTCATCCAATGTAAAGGCACTGCATGGGGGCAATCTGCAGTGATGTAATTGCAGATGTATTCAATTTATTCTTTCTTGTGAGACACGTGTATCTCTGCAGTGGCTGGTGATGGTAGCAAATTTGTGCAAGTGTTGTTATATTGTTTTGGTGTTATGTTTTTTTTTTGCAGGATGACATGCTGCATTCATTTAAGGAAGTCCGGGCCCATATCTCAACTTGTCTTGACTACTAAAGCAGCTGATCATAAATCATTACTCACCAAATTGCTCCATTCATGTTTTACTGCCATTTTATAGCAGGCCATCAATGTTTTAAATGCGATCCTCTTCATTTCTGTCAGATCCTAAAATCTTTTCTATGTTCTATGTTCAAAAATGGAATCGTTTAATTTTTTGTGCAGGTGGATCATTCTGATTTTTGAAAAGGCCAAAAAAACGAAATATTGAAAATAGACTCTGCACATTTCAGAAACTGTACTTGATAGTGTCAATCAGCCATGCACCATGTTAGTTAGATGTAACAGCAGTTTAACATGTCTGTTATATGTTTGAGTATAGCACACCTCTTATACACACTGTAAATGTTTTGACAACACTCTAACTAGGTCGAACCTCTTAAGTAGATTACTATAATATTCCCAACACAACACAAGAGTGAACAGAATGGCACAATTGGCCAGAATATATGGCCATGTGGCCATTTTAGTTTGTTTCCACACTGCCAGTGGAAGTAGCTGCATATAGTGTTTCATCATCAGCCACCAAAGTTGCCGCTTAGCCCTAACCAGATGAAACCCTAAACTATCAGGAGAAGAAGAGTGGAACCACCCCCGACCTAACACTTAGGTCCTCCCATTTGGATGGACAGTGTGCAGTGCTGCCTTAACTACATAATACTGTGTCTCTGCATGGTCCTCTGGGGTCAAAATCATTGTGTATTCCTGTGCTACTGATTCAGAGTTGCTTGGGGGAGTCCGAGACCACAGCAGCATGTTAGCAAGTCGGCTGTAAATGATTCATATTATACAGGCAGGCACGTCCATGCTAGTGCTGATTTTAAAGCAGAAGCTGAATGATGTCCTCTAACTCAAGGTCTGGGGTCCCTGAGCGGATATTATGCCTCAGGTTAGTCCTATTAATGAGGAAGAGGTGACTTACCCCCACTCTGTAATGTTGTTCACATATGTTTCAGGAGACTTTAAATGAAATGTGGCATTGGAGGGCTATTAGTCCAGGCATGCTCCAAGTCATCACAAAGCTGATGGTAATCTGTTCTGGGACAGTCCATGCTGTTACCATTCCCCAAGTGGGAGTGTGTCAGTCTACTTGCAGTGAAATGAACACCTCTACCTCATACTTTACAGTCCTCTATTTCTTCCTTCTCTGGGGGCTCATTCTCTCATCCTGCCCTAATCTCAATCTCTCTTTCTCCCATCTCGTTTCCCTCTCCGAGCTTGTATTTTACCTCAGTCAATCCCTAAGATGATGAAGTGGCAGGATAAGGTCGCGGCATCTGTAAAGTCTCTCATTGGGGCTTAATGAATAGCATTAATTCAATCGAGGGACTTGTTTGGATGGCCATGGCCTTTGTCCAGTCATGATTAAGAGATGCTATCAGTTATCAATTGTAATGAGCTTTTGTGGCCATGGGAGACGGGCGCCGGCTGGTGAAATAATATCTTGGTCTGACAATAGCAGGCCAGACACCTATCTCATCCCAACCTAATGATATGATGACATGTGGGACGTAGTATAGGTATACATATCTCATAACTCATTACTGGTCATACTGAACTATGCATAGCATATTGTATTGATATAGTGGTTATGATGTTTTATGCCATTTCTGTTTAATATGTGAGGTAATTTTCTTAAAGTGACTTCAAGAATAATCAATATTTTTATATTATTAATAGATCAAAAACCTGTCTAGTGATAAAGAGATTGCTTGTCATGACAAACCCCAGCTCTCAGCTCATTGTTTTGGTTTTTACAGTACACAACTGTTTTGGTTCACTTTCAGTGGTCTCATCAGCGTAACTTTAATATGCAGAAGGCAACTTTCAGCAAAGATACCCACCAGATGAGTTCACAGCTTTGTTGCTTATGCTGTCTGTCTGAGCCAAGCGGCAACCTCTGTGATTGTGACTTCATAAGTCCCCATATTAAAATGTCCAACTTCATTGCAAAAATGGTATGGCTTGGTACAAAAAACAGTTTTGGTCTCTATAGCTAATTTCAGTCAGTGTCAGAGTCTTTTATAGATTTTTATATATAACCTTTATATATATCTCATCCATTCAATTATATTAAGGCTTACAGTTTTGCAACAGTTTGGCCAACTTGATTGACAAGTGGATGCCATCAAAGGCAGCTTGTTTGAGCAACCAGGCTTCATTTGGCCTGTCTTAGCGCCGCTCACAACTTTGCCCATTTCTGGATTAGTGGGGAGCCGGTGGAGCCAAGACTGCCAAGATGAACAACCAGAGCCACCACACTCTGAGCTTCACAAAAGCTCTTCAGAAACATATGTGTGACGTGATGGATGGATATGGTCTGAACACAGAACATTTTGCAGATTAAAAAGTCCCATCCTTCAGGAGTTGATGGTGAGCAAAAGGATGGTAAATATGAAAAACTATAGTACATTATCAGGTGACCCTGGCTACAAATTCGTGTTATTATTGTGCCACTTCTTCTAGATGTTGAACTGTTCGCTTACATGTCTGCCATGTCAGTTTGATTTTAGCAAGTTAATATGTCAGTGTTGTGTTCACAGTTGGT
Organism: Larimichthys crocea; assembly: GCF_000972845.2. Taxonomy (NCBI): domain Eukaryota; kingdom Metazoa; phylum Chordata; class Actinopteri; family Sciaenidae; genus Larimichthys; species Larimichthys crocea. Next base: position 38,186,525 of record NC_040011.1, on the reverse strand, counting down.
TTCTTTTGCCTCCAAGTGGCCAAAAATACTAAGTACAGGCTGAAATGTTTTAAAGTTTTCAAGTTTTATGTGTTTTTCCTTGTTTTGAAATCCCATTAAACAATGCTTTGGTTATTTGCCATTAAGTGGATGTCAATCAAGTCCATTTATACGTTCTACAAATAACCTGCAATAGACGAAATCCGCGAAGTAATCAGCTTTATTTTTTACAATTATTATACACGTTTTAAGGCCGTAAAACCCCTAACCACACACTTTTATAGACTTTTCTCAGACAGGCATTAACATTTTCTCACATTTCTCTCTTATTTAAACACTCTCAAAGTTCAAACTTTTGCAGATTTAATAAAAATAAGTACAAAACTGTATTAGTAAATGAAACCAAAGATCAAAACCTGTTTTCAAGCCCAAACATTTTTAACAGCGAGGCCGCGAAAGCTGAACCGCATTGGAGCGAGGGACAACTGTAACCCAAAATCGCAATTCACAAATGTATGTGTTCAAAATAGGATATCATCTGTCCTTACACCTGATGAAGTTCTGTACATACATAACAATAACAGGCTATAGAATCCACCAAATCCTGGTTGTGTTTCTGCTGAACACTTCTGTAATTGTGGGTTGCTTGTCATGTCAGCAATGATGTTCATGCCTACATGTACTCATTGAGAATGCAGCCTCTGCATGGTCTTTGCCCTCCAGATTTAAATAATTCACACAAAGCACAGTCTCCATTCAGTTTTTATGAGCCCCCAGTGGCAGTTCAAGGCAGTTTCAGCCTGTTTATATCACAATCTCCCTTATGTGCCCTCTTCCCAGCCTTTCTTAATTTTGCATTTAGTTGCAGCCTGTGAAGCCTATAACCCCTTTGTTCTCTTCTGGTTTTTAATAACAAGCCCCAGCACTATTATAAAGATTCTTTAGCCTTCACAAAGAGCTACTGTCTTTGTAAACACTCAACACCACTATGATTCATGACACAGGTTATATAAGTGTACATATGACTTTTAAGATAAACCCAAGGGCAAATTCCCAGATGGCTTAGATGCCTACCAACAAACACAAACAAACAACCCATCATGCAGAGGCACCGACAGCTATATGGAAAGAGCCTATTGTACAGGATGGCTGAGCAGAATCGCAGCAGGCCTGGAGTGATGCACTATTCTCATCTCTATCATAATGTTATTAAAAGTTTGAGCCTGGGGGCCATGAAGGTTTAGCAGAGGATTATTATTTCAAGTTCCCTGCAAAATAAATCAATCCTTTATCCAAGTCCGTAGTCCCCATGAACTGCGTAATCAAATTGAACAGTGTTCTAGGCTAGTATCCCGTTACCCCTCTATTAAATTGAGCTATTGCTGAGGGAGATGGCTCAAATATAGCCGTCCATATAAGACATGGGTGTTATGCACAGACAATTGAAAAATCCCATAAATTTAGTACTGTAAAACATTTTTCCTCAAGGATTCCTTCTTTGATGTTTTTTTTTTCCCTCACTCTCTCTTCATTACCTTCTGACTGCAGAAAATGTTTTGTGTTAAGGAAAAGAGTATGTGGGTGTTAGCTGTAGTGGTCCCTATGCATTTTTCATACAGAGACATTTTACTGTATGTAGCAGCTAAATTGTCATTTCTTCAAAACTCTCTACACTCTTAACTTTGCATGAGGTAACCAAGAATGCCTCTCTGACATTTAGAGAGAATATATTGGCCAAACACATTCCTATTGTTATATCGCACATTCCGGGTAATGCAATTTCTGAACAAGAATATCTCTCCCGCTGCCCCATCTCTCTCCGTCTCTCTCACAGGCTCGGTATGCCTGTCTCCGTCCTGTGATTGGACGAGGCCTTCTTGCAGGCTCTGCGCTTCTATTCAGACGGTCCCTGGTTGAATAGCGCCCGTCAAGCGGCGGAGCAGATGAAGTGTTTTTGCTGTTATGGTCAATGGAGGAAATGACAGTGAATTTGAAAATATGCTGATGACTCCACTTGAAACAGCAAGTCCACTGAATTTAGAAGAGGCAGTGTTTCCATCACAGCACCCCCAAACCCAGACCCACCCTCCGGGCTCCTTCACAGGGTTTCCCATGATGTTGGCAGAGATTTCACCTTGGAGATGATGTAAAATTATATTGTCCAGGGCAATAGATACAATGTGCGTCTGAGACCACACGGCAGCAGTGTGTTTTTTTTTTTCTTTCAAACAAAGCTGTATTTCAGTTTCCTTGTTTATTCCAGTCGATCCTCAGCACATGTAGACACTTAGATGTAAACACTTCCTAGACCAAGAATATAATGTTCTTGTGTGAGCAACATGAACTGTACAGACTGAACCAATTCTGAGGCTAAGAAAAAAATCAAGCCGTGAACAATTCCAGGAAAGCACTGTTAACCTGACCTTCTTCCTCTTTCGAGGTATGAAACTGTGGGGCTTGTTTTGGTTAAGAGCCACTTTGCACCTTTCACACACAAAGAAGCGAGAATAAAACAGCACCTCATGAATTTTCCATTCAAAACAGACGACCTTCAACATCAACATTCACGCAGAGGCTAAGATATGTAATTAAAAGACGGATGGCATTCTTAAAATGCCAGAATAAAACACACATATGTAGAAATTCTTTGTAATGTATCCTTTTTTCATATCCGTGCATTGAAATTCACGAGTGACTGCTTTGTTTGCAACACACGGATGGCATTTGCACTTTATATCTCATCCACTGTAACCTAGTACATGTCATTAAAAGAGACTGTAGAAATGCAATTTAAACTGAAGGTTTGGTTGAACTCTTGATGACTGCTCGAAGGTGTTTTGAGCTGCACCCACACTACATACCTGGATGACAACAAAGAGCCGCTCTGCCTTTAAAGCTCTAATTAGCTTCTCGAGAAGCGACTGTGACAGGAACATCACTTCCCATTCACAGACATGGACTATACTGCTCATCTAACTGTATTTTTTTTTTTGCATTCTCACCTTCCCCATGTTATTTATTTGCTCAGGCTTGTCAGATTTAAAAAGCGCTGCCATTACATCTTGTAACTGCTGTCAATTATAAATAGAAACATCAAACAAGCAGAGTATTAGCACATCTTTTCCTCTTCCTCTCACTCACAGAAATATTCTTCTGATGCTTCAGTGAATGAATGAAATGACTTCTCTGACTCCATTCATTCTTGCTATTCAAGTAATGTCCCGGCCTGCACCATGTTCGGCTTTGTTGCAGGAGTTGTAGTGGAAGCCTGGTATTTTAAAACAATGATGGAGCTTCAAGCTCTGTCAGGTGCTGACAGAACCTTTTGCTTTTGATCCACTGAGCTTCTAATGGACTGGCAATGGCTCTAATACTGAGGAGAAGAGTCTATATTAAGTCTGAGTGTGAAAATACACTCTGATCTCCTGTCATGTTTATGTTTATAAAGTTCTTACTAACTCATTAAAATACTGTATGAATACTTTCTCCTGCAGAACACATTGGAAAATTAAAAAAGGGCCCACATGGGTCTCCGGAGTACAATTTAAACTGTGCAAGTTGAAATCATGTATACTAATATAATTTAAATCTATAACAAAACAACAATAACACTTCTAGTAAAAGATAAGTCATTGTAATTATATTACCACCTTGGGCAAGGCACTGTAAGCTTGAAAATGTTCAAGGTGAAAACTAGTTTGCAGCATGATGATAATTCTTTTCCCGAAATTTGCCAAAAAGACTTGAGTGAGTAGATTCAAATCACTCATGTCTGTACACTGCAAGTCTGGAGGTTATTGTCAGGTCACCTGTTCTTAAAAAAATCATTGATAGAATGGACACCCTCATGGCAGTAGCTCAGTCCATAGAGACTTGGCTGGTTCAAGTCCATGCTATGGAAGGTGGACTGGTAGCTGGAGAGGGTAGAGTGCCAACCCCCCACCCTCTTTACAGGGCATCCCTCTGGGTGGCTGCCCATCTCTCCACATTGTTTGTGTGTGGTTGTATTTCGGGTTAAAATGCATGTAAATAAAACTGAAAAAAGAATTTCCCCCTTGAGGGATTACGTTGTTGTTTTGTTTCGTCCTCCACGTGACTTCAAACCCCACGGTAGTGTTTCAGAAGCGATGCGTTTAGTCCACCAGACTGGTCATTTTTCTGGTTTATGTGCTTCCAAGTATGCATACATGCTTCCGGCCAGCTCGAGCTGCTCTGTGTGAAGTGACGCGGGCTGCTTATGGCATCCTCAAAATAGGAAATGCCACGTATTCCACGTGTTTTATGTTTTTAACTTGTTTTTTTAACTTTGGACATAACCAGGCGAGTTTTTTCCCTCAGTTTCAGTCTTTATGCTGGGCTACGCTAACAGACACGAGTGTGTGATTGACACATGATTTGCCTTATTGATCTTTGAAAACGGGAAAATTGGACACTTGAAGTGAATAATAAAAATGCTGCATTTCATCAGAGCATTTATTTGTAGATGTGTTGTTATATACAATAATATAATTTAAATATTATGATTGATTTGCCTTACTAGCCCCTTTCTCTGTAAAAAGGGACCAGGGTTTAGTGGTATCCAGCTCTTGTAGTAGACTTCAACGCGTTTGTTTATGCCTCTTCTTAGCGTGAAGGAGAAATGGCGGCTGTGAGATAAATGAAAAATGAAGAAGGCCCCAGAGCCAGTGTTTGTTTGCTCCATTGTGGGCTACTATATAAAACATGGTGGTTCAACATGGCGGCGCCTGTAGATGCAAAAGGTTCATTCAAGGTAACGAACACATGATGATTCTTATTTTCAGTAATAAATAGATTCCAATAATTCATCTGTAGATAGAGCCTGCTAAATCTTGCACATCAGACCTTTAACTCTTGGCAAGAAAACATATAATGGTCTCAAATTTCTCAATATGATTCATGGATGAGTCAACAAAATATGTAGCGACCTTTCATGGCTGATCTGTTTACATACGAAACTGTGAGAACCTTATCGTTTCCTACAAATCCATTACATAGTGCCGCCCTGTAGGACAAGCTGTGTGATTTAGAAAACGCTGCAGTTGAGCAACAACATACAATTGAACTTTCATCAAAAGCCAATCAGTGGTTTCTAGAGGGACGGACCACAGCTGACTCATATTCCCTTTTGTTATTGTGGGGAGCAATTATAACATCATAGAAAAACTCTTAAGCTGTTTGGATTACACATTAGACTGTAAAAGCCAAAGCTAAAGACCAGTGACCCAAACAAACAGTTACCAAAGCAATTTCCTTTTGTGAGAAATAAAACAACTTGCTGCATGGTGGCAGCGGATGACTGATGATCACTTCACTTCATGAATGTACACTGAGCCGTGCGATATATTTGGGTCAACAGGAATTCTCTTTCAAAGGGGATACTTTTGCAGCCGGCCGTATGCCAGATCTATTACTGCATAAGAGCGTGCTGCCCTCAGCTATAATGAAGAAATGCAATGTCCAGATGTGAAGTCACACTGTGATACTTGTCAGTTCTAATGGGGCGTATTAATGAAACGCTGCGGGACTTCAACCCCTGCTACTTTTTGATCATTACTTTCTGATCCAAGTTCTTTTGGTGTTGTCTTCTGTCCGCCACATGTTTAGTGAAAGTTTTTTTTTTAGTGAACAATCAAAGCTGCTATAAATCAGTTAAATGTACTCAATATCTCACTTGCACTTTGCTGCTACTAAGAGATTCATTTTTACATCTAGAGAAGCTGAATTAATCGATTCAGCAAGATGCTAGAAATGCTCCACAGGGATGTCGGTCCATGCTGACTTGCGGGCAGCTGTCTTGCAGCACCTGCAAATTTTTCGCTCATGTTGCGAACATCTTCTTTTATCTCATCCCAAATACTCTACTCTACTATATGGTTAAGATCTGGGAGCCACTGATGTTAAGTATGCTGTAACTGACATTCTGGGAAATGTGCTTATTTGCTTGAGAGTTTTATGACAAGATTGACAGCAATAAATATAAGGCTACAGAAAGCAGCTGGTGAGCTTAGTTAAAACGGGTAACCAGGCTCTGTTTAACAGCTACAGAACATGTACTAGCACCTCTGTAGCTCACTAATTAACATCATATATCTTGTTTCTTATATCTTAAATGACAATTGGTTGCCTGGCAACATGGCCCATAATGTGCTGTAGAACCATACGTGTCATTTTGTGTGGATTGAACAAACAAGATATATTATTTGTGAGCTTTAGAAGTGCTGGTAAGCAGATTTGATGACAAAGCCTGGCTTGCTCATTCCCCCTGTTTCCAGTCTTTCTGCTATGCTAAGCTAACCAGCTGACTGCTGCAGCCCAAGCAGCAAACCTCCGTGGCTGTGAAGAGAAAACAAAAACTGCAGTTCCTCAAATGGCCACTTGATGCTGGCTACAGAACAAGTCAGTCTCCATAAGCCCCCATGTTCAAATGTCCAGCTTCACAGCAGAAATAAACATGTTTACAGCCTGGTACAAAGACAGCTGTACTGAATTTTTATATAACTTACCTGTTCAAATTATTTTAAGACTTAAAGTTTTGTATAATTAACAGCGTGGCCTCTTTGAGTGTTATAGATAGCTTGTTTGAGTACCCAGGCGGCCTACCTCACCTCCACCCATCTTTGCGTCCCTAACCCTACCCGTCTATTTAAAATGCTGTTTACAGCGAACTACTGCACTATAGTGTTTTCTGTAGTGTTGTACTGTATACACTGCTTATGAATATCAGTGTAATCAGTGTTTTCGATCTTGAAGTTACGGATAAGTGGCAGATGTAACTGAGCTCACGACAAAATGGCAAGACAGCAATGTTTAACCATCAGGTTTTGCTGTCTGTCCTGCACACAGCGTTGATGCTTCATTCACTCAGCCTTTTGCACCAGCACTGCTGAGAGAAATCATCATTGTAGAGGAGGAGATACCAATTTCTTCACAGAGCCTCCATGATCAATAATGTAATGCAGCCGCGAGATATTTTGTGTTTTGAACAAGTGGTTCAACATCGTCTATAAAGCTTCCCCGAGCACAACTTTCATTTTTTTTTTTTGGGATGGAAATTAGAGAAATGTAGGAAATCATGACCCGGGGTATGACTGAGGCAGGTTGAAGGAAAATGAAAACAACACTGACGATATGTTATGGCTAGAGTGTCTGAAAATTGATTTTTCTTTTTAATCCATTGCAACATTCATGAACCTGGAGAGGCCACGGGCGTTGTGACGTGGGAACTTTGTGGCAAGACGGATGAGGCCATGAGGAAGTCCATCCCCAGAACAATACTGTTCAATCACAAGTAATGTTCAACTGTGCCAAGGTTTAAATTTCATCAACATGTAGCGGCAGGAAGCAGGATTTGTTGGCCATGATGCCTTTTTTATGTTCCGAACTGCTACTTGCGTACGGCTGTCTGTCAGCTTGAGCGACCCCTGCCATCCGACCTCTCGCTTTGAGGTGCTTTTGGTGTCAGGTCTGCAGTCGTCTGTATGTGTTTTATATATATTGCAGCATTCATTCTCTATTAACTCTAGACCTTGTATCTGTGGCCCAGAAAACTCCCCCGAGGACAGCTGTCTCTGCAGATGCTGAAACTGGCACATCTATTGCCAGCAATCACACTGTGTTCAAAGTCGAATCATGAGTCTTGCCCGTTCAGGTTTAGTCAAACAGTAACAGGATCTCCTCTTCGCTATCTGCATGCTGTCTGTGAGCCACACTAGCATTACTCACCGTCTGGAGAAGTGGGTTTTTGCATAAATGGGAGACATGCCTACAAAAAAAAATGGCAAATGTACCTCTTTTATATCACAGTTATGATGTTAAAGAATGAGTTCTGGGCCACGGTTCATGTATTCAGAGCAGAATCTTAATGGTGTTTGTGTGCTAATATTTGTTTTCTCTTCATATCTCATTGTTTCAGTCATGCCCTAAAGCACCACATATGAACCCTGTGTGTCATCTCTCTACATCTCTATTGTCTCTGCAGTCATTAAAATGTGCTTTAAAGAGTGGAATGAACAGAAAAACAGAATTTAAAAAACGCCAAAGAACAAAAAAGAAAACAAAGGATATGGCAAACAGATTAAATGGCTATAAATGTGAAAGACTGCTTATATAAAATAAAATCATCTTTTTATGACTGTTCTTTTTTACATTACAGGGTACATGTTTGAGGAGCTGATCAAGGTCAACTGAACTTGAATGTCAAGCGCAGGTCTCTTCAGGGGCACTCGAAGATAGCCGAAGAGTTAAGTGGGGAAAACAGGGAAATGGAACAACTGAGTTGGAAACTGATTTATTCATTGTGTCCTCGGAGAGAGAGATAGGGTGAAAGACTGCAGTACGCTGCAAAGAGAAAGAGCTAGTGAACCAGAAAGCTTTTCCTTTTTTTTTTTTTTTCCTCCTCCTGTGGCTGTAATCAAAGTATCCTCCCCATGACACACTCTCCCTCTGTCATTTGAGTTTTCTGTCTTTCATTCTCACGCAACACACTCTTCCTCTTCTTCCCTCATGCACGCACAACCATCTTCCCCCTTTAGTGACAGAGCCCATGTTAGATCAGATTAACTTTCACAGCCACAGGCCCGAAGAGACAGCGAGCACGAGAGTTCGACACATGCGAGAGGTGTGCAACGACACAGTTGGGGATGATTAGTTGTCCTCTGGTGGAAGGAAGTGTGCTCTCCTGCTCCTGTGACTAGATTAACAGTTCTTCTCCTTGTGTTACTTTCTGAATGAAAGGCCTCATCTTAATTGCTTGTTTGCCTGTTGTTTTTCTCCTACTCTCTCTCTCTTTCTCTCTCTGCAGAAGAAACACCACCACTGTGTCGCCCCCCTTTGATAGGTGAGTAAACTAATTCCAGAGAATAGTCTCATGAGCCTCATGTACTGCAGTGCAGCGCCATCCTCGCGCACCACTCCCCCACGTTGTCTTGTTCCTGTTTGAAAGCAGTCCAGGCATAACAAGGGAGGGGAGAAAACACAAAAGGAGAAGCAGTGAAGCAAAGGAAGAACAAAAAAAAAGCAATATCCTTTCATGCTTTGTCAGAAATGGGTTGTTTGGATCGTACAGTAGCATTTCGTACAGCCTGAGTCTGTTCCACAGAACTGGTGCAGTCAATAATCCTGAATCATAGTATCTGCATCCAAAAATGAAGGAAAAAAAAAGAAAAAAAAAAAGAAACTCACTGGTCTTTTGCCATGTTTGTTGAATTTGTTATTTGAGCTGTGGCAGCCAGGCTGGATCTCTGGAAGCAGACATTCATTTTTTACCACACAATGCTGACCCAGAGACCAGTGAAATGACACAGACCGTCAATCTATTGTGATGATTTACTGTATATTCGAGAATTTACACGGCGGGAATAAGCAGGGTTTAAATGATTAACTGTCCCTTTGCTGTATTTACTCAAGTAAATCCGGATGAAAATGTCCTCCCTAAAATATAGTTTTAAAATCTTCAAACTTGTGCTGGAATTATATGCGACACAGCGTCAGTGTGCAGGATGTTTTGTAAGCAGTTGGTGGTTATAATGATACATTATTGACTATGTCACAAAGCATTTTATAAAGCAACACAGAGAGAGAGAAAGATCACATGGCCGATGAAGCTGTCAATGGAACCCTCAATCAGGGGATGCAAGCTGAGGGAGAGAGAGAGTGAGGCAGATGGTGCCTACTATTGATCCAAAACCTGCACACACACTTCCACTGACTAACGGCTCAATATTGGACCATTACAGGAAAAACTCCTCTCTTTGTGTATTTGTCTGCAGGGGGCTTCTCAGGCTACTGACACTCCAACAGCACCATAACAGAGTTAAAGCATGCTGCATCCAGTGTTTTACTAAATGTTAGACTGAAATGACACAGACACAGGACAATTTCTGTACATTTTATTTACAAAAATGTATTAAAATTCTCTGTACAGCGCCTCTCTAATGAGGTTCAGCAAATTATGCATGCATCTCTTGCTCTTTTGTACCCACTACTACTGTACGCCTGGACATTTCTGTTCTGTTTTATTTTTTTTTTCCATTTTATTTTATTTGTTTGTTTTTTTTTGCAGAAGGTGAGGTGTACAAAAAAGAAAAAAAGGAGGTTGAAACCGATTTACAAAAGAATAACCAGGGCTGGATTTGTAACGTCAACCTAAGGTCAGTTTTTGAGTAACAGAGCTCATCAAGCATCACTGATTTCACATGCAGTTTCTTAGAAAAAAAACAAACAAAAAAACAGAACAAAAAGGGGAAAAAGGCTGATCTTTCATCGCGTAATATAAATATTCTCATTTATCTAAATGTACAGATCTTTCACAGCTCATTCGTTATTTTTTTTCACATTATCATTTTATTGTTTTTTATATATTTATATATATATAAAACTATCTGCCCATAGTTTCAGGTGATTAGATAATTATCTTCCTAAATCCTATGGAATCACAGTCTTTTTGAAAGAAAAGAAATTATTACAGCAATATGGAAATGTGCTAAGCTTCAGGACTCTCCCTGGTATAACCTTGTATAAATCTATTTTCCTTTGTATTCATATATTTTTAATTTACTAAGTGAAGTCACCAAACACTGTAATGCTCATTAAAGGAAATCAAATCAAAAGCAAACCACAGCTCATTGTAAAATGTGCAATTGTTAAAGAAAACGGTAAGGTAATCCAAAATACTACAATTTAAAAGCCATTACTGTTATCCTTTAATTGGATTGCAGTTAATCTACAATTGAATTACCCTTTTCGTTTGGTTTTACTTTCATGTACAGAAGACTCTAGACTTCAGGGAAAGACTGTTTGGAGTGACAAACCTTAGCAAGTCAGTGCTCCTTTGATATTTTACAAACTGTAAATCACAAACAGATTTTGCTTCTTCTTTTTTTTTTTTTAACTCAAGCATGAATACTTTGCTTTACACACTCTTTTGTCTTACAAAACACACTCTTGGCAGTATTGGAAGTGCGAATTATGACCTGGTTCTGCGGTGCGTAAAAGCCAAACCAGATCATTATCTCATCTTCATGAGTCCCATCAAACGTTCAAAAGACAGTGGCAGCAGCACCAGAGTTTAGAGTACAAACAACACACTCAATTGTTTTTTTTTTTGGGCTAAATGGCATTTCGCTCCAGTAAGATCAATCTGTCTTTTAAAACATGTACAAGGTCACTATAAGTGACTTACAGCAGTATAAAAGCTTTTGTCTAATAACCAGTGTCTTACAGTGCACTGAATAGATCTAATAAAATGATTTGAAGACATATAACCAGTGAAAATCTGGCAGCAGAAGGATGAAGAGTAATCTGATCATATTGATTACAAGAAACCAATTAGACACTTGTCATATAAGATTCGTCCTCTTTCTGGCACTTCAAAATGTGCTTAGGGTTGCAAATGATGGCTTTAGTTCTCTCATTCATTGTAACATGTCATATATACACACATATATACATATATATATATATGCATATATATGTATATTTTAATCTCTGCACCATTCTTCTGTTTTGTATGAGTTTCAAGCAAAAAGCAATATCATTATGAATGAGTTGCATTGATTGGACTCAATGTTCCATAAGGCACTGTGAGGAGGAAACCACATCGGCTCTTCCCATGACCAGTCCAGTCGTGTCATCATTGCAGATTATCGTGCCGTGTCCACCCGAGAGGATTTGGCTTGGAGCTCAATCCTCATGATCCCGTCCTTTCATAGATGTTTAGTCACAGTTGTAAGGGACAGTGGAAATGTTTCCTAAACCTGTGTCAACATGAGAAGACATGAGAAGAGTCGAGGTTTATATGATTGTCAGGAAAAATTTGCATCTGCATGTGACTCATGTTGGATGAAAGTATGCGACTGTGAATTAAAAGTTTGAAATGAATCAAAGTCCCTGAAAACTTGGTTTCGAATAATACGGTTCTTCCAAATAAACCGAATATTTGTGACTAAATAAGCAAAAATTTAATAGAAAGTTCAGAGGGTTCATCCTTTAGATGTCTTTTCCAACCAACCTCTGCCCATTTCAAGATGAGTGAGATGGGCGCAGACAAAAAAACAAATGGAAGAAGTCTTTCAAGCTAATAATCCAAACTTTTCTACTTTGCCAAAAAATACTACACGGTGTTTTCATGTAAGATTCCAACACTCAACGTAAGAAGGTGATTAAATAAATATGTTTTCAGGGACTTTAAATCACGTTGCTCTGTTTTACAGCTGTACTTCAGTAAACAGACGTGTCGCACATTGTGCTTAATGAGATGCAACAGAACACACGTGCAAACAATCCAAACCATATATATACCCAACAGTCCAACTACAAAGCTATAAATTTATTCAGTAGTGTATACTTAACAGGGTGTGTTCCAATTTGTTTAGTTCAATGCTGTGGAACTGCTGTACAGAGATATTTTGGGGATATGTTTTAGATATTTTTATTAAACGTCTACAAACTACCTGCACAGCACGAGATGACAGATAAAACTAAGACGGATGATGATGATGGCTGTGCACTGTGCAGCAAGAGAGGCAGATATTTCCTTCAGAGGTTGATTGACACCGAAACACAGTAAACATTGGATTGCATTCATCAGATGGCTATAAAAATGACAACAAAGCGTAAACAGACAGCAGCTTGTTAACATATCAAATTTATAAGGTGATAATATGTAAATATTGTGTTTACAGGTTGTTCCACTGCCCCCAAGTGGGAAAATCTGTCAATACTCATGCTGTGATCGCCATACCAATTACAATTAAAATCCATTCACTTCTATTGTATTGAGATAAGGGCTGGAATCTTAAAGCTATGCAAGTAATTAATTAAAACATCTACTTGTAGCATTAGATGTAAGTGATAAATGACATTTTGTCCTTTGTAGTTTTGGAGAAGTGACCCTTTAAAGATCAAATTACAATCAAATATTAACATTATAATAACATTTGCAATGCAAATAACTCACATAAAGCATGATACTGCACAAAATCAGTAACTAGTAACAGTCTTGTGTGAGGCACTATCCATGCAGCACTACGTAACAAGGCACAAACACCATCTCAGAGTTTTGTATTTCAGCGTGTGTGTGTGTTCTGTTGTGGCCAACATGACAACCATAAACAATTTTACAAGCAGCAGCTAGACACAGTAACACATACAAATAAATTATTTACTCTAACTGATATGACAGGAAGCTAAATCATTCATTTCCCACAGTGCTCTGGGAGTGCGTGGACAGCAAAGAAAGGCGACGTACCTCTAGATCTTAACACTCTCGGTTCCGTATACGTTGTAGCCTTCTCTGTATGTGGCAAAGTTCTGGGTGTTGGTCGGGGGAGCCGGCTTAAAATTCTGGGCATTCTTGGCCAATTTCAGCCGTTTGGTTTCTTGCCGTGATTTATAACAGAACTCTATCAGTGCCACCATCATGGCCAGCCCCAGCCCTCCAACCAGAATATAGAAGACGCCAGCCACATTGCTTAGGCTGAGAGCACTTGTCTTGTCCTGAGGGAAAGTGAATAACGTAGTTAAGAGTTTTGCAGTGGAGCAATGGCAGCAGAAGAAAATACAGCCTGCATCTTTCAAACTGAGCCTCACATTGCCTTGACTTAAAACTGCTTTAGTAAATCATCATACTCTATCTTACTGGCACTACATGTGGCAGATTATGGACTAACTGCTACAAGCAACCAAAAAATTGAAGATGTAATGAGGTGCTAAGGCTAGAATTTTTTAACTGAACTGATTTTCCTATGGCTGTCATAAAGTTGTAAGGAACTTTAGACTGCCATAGTCAAACCATTCTCCACTAAGGAGAAAGAAGCCAGCTCGTAATACTCTATCTGCTGGTGAATGTAGAGCTTTCCCTTCCCTACACTACATGTTTGTAAAATGGCTTCTGCTCTTGACCATGTTAGGAAGCTGGTCAGTATCGCATAGGTCGATAGCTCTGAAAATCCCTGTCTTTTTTCAATCTTCTTAGCGACATGTACGTATAACTCTCATGGCAACATTGTCATACAGTACAGTCAAATAGATGAATGATAGCTCCAATAAAAAAACACTAAAGATCAAACCATTTTGCTGCTGCTTACCTACCAAACATATTCATTAAAAATTTGTTCATTAGAGTTTTACTATTTGCAGTTTAACCCTATGAGCATGGAGGTATCATAAAGCTAACTAGCAGGCCCTAACCAGTAATCTGACACTTTGACTGTATCTCAAAGGGTTAAATAGTGAGTTTATTACATTCCTCAACTTCTTGTAATGTGCAAACAGAGCCTCTAACCTCAACTCCCGAGCAGCCACAAGATTTAGAAGGCACCCTACAGCGCCCTTGCCGCTTAGAGAAGTTGAATTTGAGTAACTCATCACAATAAGAGGCTTTGCTTGTTCATCACACCACAGGAGGCCAAAGAATCTAATAGACACATCTCGATGCAAACTAGTAACAACACAAAATAAATCAAATTTTCATTAACAGTTTGGTAAATAGGAACAGCAGCATAATGGTTAAAGTATCATGAATGTCAAGAGTGAAAATGAGCAAAAATAGCATTTATCAACAACTGTTAACTGCTGTGATTCAATTGAAATAGTGTATCTGAAAGGCACTTTAGCAATTTCCCCGCAGTATTATCATTACAGTTTTCACAAAAAAAGAGATCTTCTACAGTTTAAATTGTATCAAAAAGTGTCTCTTTTCTATGGCATTTAAAAAAAAAAAAAAAGAAGAAGAAGAAAAAAATGAATTTGGGGAAGCAGTGCCTCGTGTTAAAGCCACATTGGAAACCGTGTTACAGTTTGTGGCAGAAAAACTGATAATACTAAAAAAAAAGAAAAAAGTATGTGTAGCAAATAAACAAAATGTATACTAGTAGTCTTGTCTTGCATATGAACAGTACGTCAAAATGCAATTTGGAATCAGTACAAAAGACCTGCAGCGACTGACCTTACTTCCAGAGTCCTTGGTTCCACATTCACCCTTATCGTACCACCATTTGTTTTTCAGCTTGTCTAAGATGCCTTGTTCACTGAGTTTCAATACTGCAAGGTTTACAGGAGTTCTTCACGTGGGAAATAACATAAATAACATTATATTATGTTATTTTATGTTATTCAACTTTTAAACTACTACATACTTTACAAAGCGATAAAGCAGGGCTCCTGGCTATGTCAACATCACAGAGAGCAGGCATTCTACCTATTACCTTTATAACCCCTAGTCTAAAGCCAGGACCTACCCATATCGCTTTGAGTAATCGGCAGACGCTGTTACCAAGGCGACAAGCAGGTACTGAAAGTACAATCCGCAAGTCTGTGAGTATTAGAAAGCATCGGGGTACGTTGATTTGGGGGGCAGGTGATAAATCTCAGGGGCTTTTCTGACCAGCATTTAACAAGTTTAGTCCAACGAGGAGCTTTGTCTTAACAAACAGAAAAGTGTCTACCTATTCATTTCAACTACATCATCTTAATCCTGTGATGGCTAATGCTACTAATACCACTGTCACCAGCATGACAACAATCGATAGTGGAGGTATTACAACCAATTTCATATCCAAGCAACTGTGCCCAAAAGTGAAAGCTTAATTAATTCTAGCGTGCTCTATCCTGACATATCGCTGAGAAAACCTTATCTCCCAATTACACCAGATTAGTGTCAGATGAAGTGTGTCCCGACCAAACTGCACAGAGCTGCAGGACTATACTCAAAAGTATCAGTGCAATAAATCCTTTCATACATTCTTGTAGCTGCATAATCTAATGTCTGACACAGCTGTTTCCTGCCATCAGTGCTGCAATTACTGCAGTAAAAATGAAGAGGAACTTGTACTTTACTTGAGTATTTTCCATTTTATACAACTTTACACTTCTCCTCTATTACATCTCATCTCAAATTTGTACTAAATACTCCCCTACATTTGTCTGGACAGCTTTAGTTACTGGTCACTTTTCAGATTAAACGTTTCTTAAATACTTTTTATACCCTTCCTGTTCAGTAAAAAAAACATCCCTAGACTTCAATGTCAGTATAAACTGAAGGATTATGTGTTCCTATATGGGTTGAGAAAATTCACCCACTGCTTAATCTAAATAAACAATTTAAAATCCTCTTGGATTAGCTGGGGGGAAAGAAATGCATCATCACAACGCTGCAGACGGCTGTTTTTCTTATGAAAAGTTGACTTTTTCCAAAAGCTAGTACTCACAGAACAGCCACAAACAAGTGCTAATCTTATAGACCATGATGCATTGCTGTAGATTAAACTATCAAAAAGTGTATAAAGTAGTTCAAATGAGTTCAACCTTAAACATCTACAGCAGTAAAATGCAACAGACACGTTAATGCAGCAGCAATATTAATCCAGAAACATCATATATAACAGTAAATCTCTAACAGGGGACCATTTTACTGCATCATTTCACAGATACTTAAATGCTTAAATAAATGTTGCTGCTAACACGTCCATATTTTTACTTAAGTAAGGAGTCGGTATTGCAGTGAGGTCAAAATGCTGCATGTGAATGTAAGTGATCACAATATTACGTAAGACTAACTTAGTTCAGGTAAAAACAAACACTTGTGTAGCTGGATAAAGATCGCGCTTTGTCATCGTAATATAACATTTGTGTTTCGGGTCAATCTCTATGTTTGAAAGAGAGAAATAGCACATCGATAAATGAGTAACTACTCCCTGGGAACAATGTCCCCAAAGGGGATCCATGCGATGCATAATGCACTGAGAGAAGATTACACCACTGTATATCCCTCATAGCCAATCTGGAGAAACGGACTGTGAAGACCAGAGCATTGTCTTGGCTCGGAGAGACATTGATTAACAATGCAATTACCCTGTAACATGCTCTATGTCTGAAACTCAATCAAGGCTGCGCTGTGTTGTGCCTGCGGGCAGGAAAGAGCTCTGTTAACTGTGTGTGAGTGGGTGTGCATGCAGCTGTGTTCATGATTATGTGCATCTCCTGATATCTGTTGGAACAGTGGAGCGGCGAGCGGGACAGGGCCATTGTTTGGAGCACAGCGCTCCGGGTCGCTTTATTCCAGCTAATCGGACCTTTTCCACTGAGTCCTGGGGAGCCAAAACAAGCCAGGAAACAGACAGACGGTACATACCTGTGCGTGATAAAAGATCGATGACAGCGTCAAATGGCTCCTTTGTATGAGCACAGGCAGTCTTAGTGACTACAGAACATAGTAACATTGACAAAAGGTGACACAAAATCCTTTTCAGGAATGAACCACAAGCATTTAGTATGACATTATTTCATCTATGCCTCATGCAACCTCTTGTGGTGATGCCTGCAGCCTAACTGTCACTGTGGTCTCGGCCAATATATGACAAATGACGTTAGGAGTGTAATGACACAATCTGCAGTCCTTGGGACCTTACAACTTGTCTGCGATCTAGCCAATTACCTTACCATATCATCACATGTGTGCTGACGGCATCATTTGTCATTACACTGACCTGCATTGAGAATATTATAATGCAACTGTCTTATAGATACTCCAGCACAATGCTTCATGAGGCACAATCTACATAACATTACACTAAGTTGTCACGGTTGAGCGGGGTTTCACACGTTATGCCATTAGCTTCCATAATGGAAAAATCATTCGTCATGTAACCACAGAAGAAGAGGGATAGATCTGATGGTCAAAAGGGTCACAGCTAGATTATTAATGAGTTTGGAATAGCAACCGCATGTAGCGGAATCAGACCACAGATAGTTTATCAGATGACTCATTAAAAAGTAATCAAGAGTCTTTTGTTTAATTAGAATTCTCACGTTTGCCTGCAATGCTTAGTCCCCTCAAGACGCCGCTGTTCCCCTTGCTTTCCTGTCGGCCTCAGCTGAGCAGCGATTTTGAGGTTTTTTTAAGTAGAATTTATCATGTAGGCTTTAAAAGCTCATGGGTTCTGGGCCGGTGTCACAGATGTGGAGCAGCTGTGCGATGAAGTACTGCAAAGCCATGTATTTTGCAGGATTAGCAAACTTCACCTTCAGCAGGGACGGCTGCAGGTTTACTGCCTTTTCTATCTAGAATACTCTATCACTAGCAAACGTAAAGGCTTCCTCTTGAATTACATGCGTTTGACTTCATCTACTGCTTTTGATACTTCAAGCTTCCTAGACAAAGTCCTAATATCTGACACTAGGTGATCTGCCCTGCACATGTGTAAGGGTGAATAAATAAAGCCCAACCTTTCACAACTGCAGAGCAGCCACATTCACCTAATAGTCTGCCTTTTATTGGATGATTTCCAGTTACTTCAAAGTTTGCCATACGGAGAGAAAACTCCAATCTTAACTCTCATTTCCTACGTCTATGAACATTACAGCCTCAATAATCAAAACAATTACTTTTCTGTCAGCTAAGCAATGGCTCCTTAGTTCAATCTGAGCTGTTAAAGTGTCTGGTCAGACTAGCAGTTAATTTGGTAATCTGCCGTGGGGCAGCAGCAGGTTGGTTGGGGCGGACATTTGGTTTGGTTACGGTTGGGTTGTTGCAACAGCCTTGCCGATTACTCTGCACTATGGTACCCGATTGTGGTGACATCGAGGCTGACCTTGGAGTCACCTCCCCCGCTGCCGCACTCTCCCTTGTCGTACCACCATTTGTTTTTCAATTTGTCCAAGAGGCCTTGCTCATTCACCATTTGTTTTTCAATTTGTCCAAGAGGCCTTGCTCATTCAGTTTTAAAACTGCCAGGTTAACAGCATTTCTTGAAACGATAAAACATAACTTGTAAGAAAATGCACAGGTCCGTGAGAAATCTAATGCAAAGTAATAATTATGCTAGCATCATAACGATAGGTAATGGTAGTGAGACTACCACTGTCAAAGCAGGGGCTTATGCACAGAATACTATCTGTTAATCAGAATAGTCTAGGAAAGGACAAATTGTTTAAGAATTTAAAGAATATGGAGAGATAAGAAAGGCTCATATAAGGTAAAGACAGTGTTAAATCTTGGAAAAGGTGGCATGAAGGGTTACGTAGTTTAGAAACTGAAGTGTGCGGGATGGGGACACTTGTCATTGAGAAGAAAAGTAACAACAACAAACATCATGCAATTAACATTCGTCACAAGTGACAGCGCAGCTTTTAAAGGCTAAATTGAAAAACCATTGAACTGTTAAATTAAAAGTGACAACACAACAGTCAGGTAGGACAGCACACGGGACAGAAGGAGAGATTGAAGGAGAGAGAAAAGCAACAGTAAGAGAGACATAAATATGAAACGCCTTATTGTCTGGATTTGATTCCTTTAGAAATTAGCATCTCTTATCACATATATATAGAAATACTATAAAAAAAACATTGACTATCAGTGTTTCAACTTGTGCATTTAAAGACATACCACCATTACCTCTGTGTCCATATAAAAAAAAGAAAAGGAAGAGAAGACAATGACAACAGGGGGACATCAGGGTAGGTGGAATACTATAACAACATGGAGAATATTGTTATATTATTCCACCCACCTTAATGCTGAGCCTTTGGGCGTCGCCACACCGTATCCTTTCGAGTCGAGGTTCCCGCCTACTTTCATGGTGTCACATGGCTTCCGCTGCTCGATGTACTCGTTCATGGTGGACTCGAGGAGAAAGGCGAACTTGCCCTTTGACTTTCGTACCCGGGCTACGCCATCGGGTGTGGTCTTAACAAACACTGAGGGTTCAGCGGATTTCATGTATGACCACATCTTCTCATACACTGCTATTTTGGATCGCTGTGCAGAGAAGAAAAGGAGAGAAGTAGTAGTTTAGAAATCCCGAATTTCATACACATGTAATGGATTTTGTAGGATTTTTTGTGCTTAATGATCGCTTCGTTTAAACTGGCATGATGAAGTATTTATAGACATCGCAGAAAGTTGGAGTGTGATATCGTTAAATACTTCCAGAAAATATAGCTGGTGGACTTTTACAAGATCATGAAGTACAAGAATTTACAAAATCCATTTCTATTCATCAGCATGCATGTACTCTATGAATATTATGTTGCAGCTTGAGGCTCAAATCCACTGAGTGTGAATGAGGCTCACACATCACCTGTACAGTACATAAATGTCATGCAAACTGGGTTTTAGTAGAAATACTGCAATTTCTGGGAAACCTTGGTTATGAAAAATATCTTCAATAATTAAACTTTCGCAAAAGCAAATTGCAGGTAATCATGGAAACCTGAAAAGGTTTTCGACCAAGTGAACTTGAGACTTGGTCTATAGGCCTAATTTTAACTTGTAGAAGTTATTACAGTCATACATTTCAACAACACTGTCCTTAATGTAACATCTCTACTGTGACTCAGAGGTAATGCGCATAAGAAAAAAAGCAGGCTACATAGACACAAGGCAACCCATCACAAAGTGACACAGACGAGCATTTTTCCAGCGCCTGGGGTCAAGCTTAGCGAGCCTGTAAAATCTGTGGGAGTTGAGAGGTATCTATAATAAGCATCAATTAAATTATTCAATGCCGCTGGATTTATTTTGGCATAGGCATTTCACACTTTGAACAGATCCTGGTCCAAGCAGTGATGAGCCAGTTCCAGAATGGCAGTGTGTGTGCTGCAGACAGGAAGCCACATAAAAAAAACAACAAAATAAAACTTTCTTTTAGCAAAGGCCAGAGAAAGACGAAGGGATTGGATGATTTTCAAAAAACTGGATGAATCCACAGATCTACTGTCACCCCACTGTGAATGGAATATGGACAAGCTGTTGATATAGCAACATCTGTGTTGCAGTGTTTTTTTTTTCTTTTTATCTCACAAAGTCACAAGTCGTCGGTTTGGCAATAGTAAAATGAGACATGACGGAATGAATTAATTAGTTGATCGACAGAAGAATAATCAGCAAAGCTTATTGATGTCAGATAATTGTTTAAGTAACTTAATTTAAGAGTCTTGAGCCACAAAAGCAGCTCTATGACACACAGTGTTGCTCGAAGCTAAATGGGCATGTCGCTCAAAAGGATAACCCTATCAACCCAGGCATAATTTACAAAACACATGGCTCTCTTTGATTTTTTGAACTGTTTGTTGGTCAGAACAAGCAGCTTGATGATGCCAACCTTCATCAGCGATCAGCTAAAACAAAGTGAAGATCATGTATTGTAAAGTTGTATCATTTAAAGGTGAAGATACACTTTAACTGCTCGTGGATACTGAACTCTGTGGATTTGTAAATACAAACTTACTCATCAGTACACAGACTCATCACTGTCCTGAACTGGATCACTAAAAGCCCCCTTAACAGGAGCATATCTCTAATGCACTTCTATTAATAAACAGAAACATTAACCTTGACCTAACGAAAGTGCTTTACTGGCTTTATGTAATCATATACAATTTGTTTGTAGGCATCTGTCACAGAGCATCAGGCCAAGGGTGAGGATGAGAAGAGACAGCAACATAACAAATTAAAAAGTCTGCATGATGAATGTTCTCCGCCGAGATGAAAAAGCCTTGAAGTTGGGGCGATGGCCATTCTTTTATAATGCAAACACAATGGATGAGGGCAGTCAGAGTTAGATGTGATGTTTTTGTTGACAGTCTTGTTAAATGTGTTCACTTTGCATGTGTCAGACATCACGGAAAAGGACATGAGTTTTGGAGGACAATTTCCCCGAAGACCAGAGGCTCATCTGCTCAGCAGTGGGAAAGCTCCAGACGCCTCCTCAAATGAAGAGAAAAGAATGGATCTGGGCATTGATTACTGACGACAGAGTGTGCTGCCTCAGTGCTTTATGAAGTCAATTCATCAATATCAGGGCTGAGACGAAGTGCAACCAAAACCTAAATAGGCCGATTGCGCTGCAACTAAAGTCACCAGTGAGACGCAAAAGGCAGATTTTGATAGAGAGAGAGAGAGAGAGAGAAACAACATACAGTGAAAGCCAAGCAGGGAGAGAGAAATATTTGATTATTGACTGCTGGCACAATATGCATACTTAAAGAAACAAAGACACACACACACACACGAACGCACCATAATGCATACAAGCATTATGGTCTACTCTCGTCTCCTTCAATATGTAATGATTCACATTCTGGTCTGTGGTGGTCATTTAAAATTCAATTAGGCAATAATGACTGAAAAAGTCCATCATCAATGAACAGACAATTTGTTGAGCAATTATATACTGCCATAAAATACAGCTTTATACATGTGGCTCTCCTTCACACTATATAATGGCCCTGTCAGAACACACAGCTCTATTCTAAATGAGCTACCACACAATTAAAAAGGAGTGACTACATTTGATAGCTATTGTATAAAGCAGAAAGAAACACCAGTCGATGTTGGGTAACTTGCAAAAGATATAATCCTCCCTCTTTAAATATCTTCAAATTATACTGAAGCAATCATAATGGTGCCCTATTTATAATGAAGTACCTAAATAGTCGATTTCAGCCAGCCCTCCTACCTAAGCGACACAGTTACATCATCTGTGTAGGTGTTCCTCCTGCGAATCTGTCTGCAGCATTGAGTTTCCTGCCGTCTTGTAATAGTCATAAGAGACAAACAGAGGTCTGGTATTCCAGCCTAACGCGATGAAGAAAGAGAACAGGACATGCCTTCAGCAAGGCAAGGTCAGAGGGAGAAGAACTGCTGGTGCTTGTTACTCTTCTTCTGTGGAGAAGTCTTCGAATCACCACGTCCAGATCACATGGACCTATGAACTCACGCATCACTCAGTTACTCTAATGCATGCATGTCCAAATGAAGGTTTCCTTAGACGAGGGTCATCAGTTCATTAGATCAGCCAGTTATGTCTAGCATTTTTTTTAAATAGGGGTTGGAAATAGTTGTATGGACGCAGGCATGCAATCGATTTTTGGCCACTTGGGGGCAGCAGAAACGAGCTGTAAACAATTACAAGTTAGAATTTGTTAGCCAAGAGTCGCGCAATTACACATCCAGCAGATACGGAAGAACATTTTCATGATAATTAGAGTTCAGTTTTATAGTTACTTGATGAATGTTTCACTACAATTACTCCTGAGTGCCTGACCACTAATTCTTAAGTGCTAATAAATTCAACTCATATGCTAACGTCTATTCTGTGTTGCTCTTTAAAAGTAGAGATTTACATGTTAGTTTACTCGCAAACAATAAACATTACAGATACAGATAAATAAAAGCACAAACAAAAACAAAAAAAGAAATCTTATGTCACATTGTTTTATACTCTGACCTATTTGTGTTATGATTATGTTTATTGAGGTTTGCATGAGCCTGAGTTTGAAGGCAAACAAGTCATTTTCAACTCAAATAATTTTCCTGGAGGGCCAGAGTTGGCCCAGAAGCCACTATTTGCCTACTGTTGCTTTAGAGGATACAAGTGCTACTCCCTTACACTAAAGATACCTACAGGCTACCCTGTAGGAGATGCAATGCTCATTGGCCAGAAGAATTAAAGCCTTCAGCTCCTTCTGTGATGCACTGAAATGGACTAAAGGAAAACCGACAGGAAGAAAGGAAGACAATAATGACTTGCTTTTCTGTATTTTCATTCAAAAAACATTAGAGAAGCTAGAAGTAGGAGATTTTGTTGTCCCAGAAGTCTCCAACAATGTCATTAAAATGTCTGGGAAGGGACAAGTAATTAAAGTCCAAAGTCAAAGAAATTGCCCTCTCCATTCTAAACAACCACTTAATCTGTATTGATTCTGAGTTATGCAGCATTTCCAGACCTCTGTCCACTGCCCTGCAAACTGCAGCCTGTTTTTTATTCTTTTCTTTTTTCTTTTTTTTTTGCGTCACAGGCTGCTTTCATTACGGCCTCTCCCACATACGCTTCACTGCTTGTGTATCTAAAATGCCATCCCCAAACACCCACCACTACATTTCCTTCTACTTAACTTCCCTTCCATTTTGTTTGCGGACATCACTACTTTCCCCCCCCCAATATCCTGTATGCCAAGACTACCTGTATCTCAAGTATTCAGAAATGAAAGTTGAAGCTCTGGGGGTGTACTTTGTCATTGAAGTACCACATGCTAGGCCTTGAATACCAATCGCTCTTCTTTGATGCTTGTTGCAGGACTCCAATAGCTCCTCTCACGCCTGCTGTTGCTGCGCATCTAAAGTTCGACGAGGCCCTCTGAGGACAGCTCATTCCCTCTGAGGTTACGCCTATCTCACACTAGTCTATCATCACTTTTGTCAGCTTTCTCTTTTATGCAAACAGGCTCTAATCTTTATAGGGAGCCGCCCCTTCACTCAGCACTGTACTGAACCACATGGTGACAAGAGCTCGGGGAATTGTGTTGCATTGTGCTGCATATGATTGCAGGGTAACCTAAGGATTTCTTGTACAAATCTCCTTGCCTGCTCCTCGTCATGCAACCCTGCCCTAATGCAGGTCTGCTCTGCATAAAAAAGCCACTTATTAAACATTGTGTTGGACCATGAAGAAGCTATAGTGTCTGCACCACAATAGCTGAGACGTGAAATTGATTTTCATGCTTAGTAAAATGCATTGCTGACTGCACTCAAGCTGTTGTACCCATCTCCACCACACCTGCAGATCAGTAAGATGCATAATGTTTGCTGTTGAGGCTTTGGGTAATGTATAATCTTTTGAGGAGAACAGAAAACAATGCTGTGGTCTCATTTCTGTGCGCAATTATCATTCTTTCACTGTTACGCTGTTAAATGAGGTGCATGATGGGACAGCAGTGTGGTTGTCTTTGATGGTCTCACCCCAGTCTTCATACGTAATTAAACAGCCACATCAGCCCATTTTATCATCTCAACCATTATTACAATCCAGCTTCTTCCTCAATGTATATCTCAAAAATGTAAGCGAGCCAAGCCTTTTGATGGAATAAAACCTCATCAAGAGGATAAACATGGCCCTCACTGGTGCAACTCATCATTTTCTAATCATCCAAAACACAAATATACAACTGACTGCATGAAAAGATCCGTGACAGAAATTAAGATGATGAAACAAATCACAGTGGTGCAGCGGCACATGACAGCTGCTATGTTGAGGAAGAGCAACACAAAGCTTGAAGCTATCCCGCATTGTCTCAGGGTAAAGCAACAGACAAGCTGGAGACAGAATAGAAGAGGGTGCCCAAACAAGCAGGATAGTCTGGGGAAGAAGAGCCAAGTGCTGGTAGAACTGCAATGCCAAGCGCCTAGAGCCATTCATGCTTCCACTGGGCACGTCAACGGGCTCCCAGGCCAGCTGTCCTAGTTGGTTGTGAGCAGCAGAATTGTGTCTTTTGAGGGGGATCTACTCTAACACCTCACTGTTTGAAAATTCCTCTGCAGATTCTCTGCAGTCCCACCACCAACAAATGAAGACACACATGATGCGAACACTGCCTCTGTCAGGTAATGAGCCGTATGTGCAAACTGACAATTTTTCAGGAGCTAAAGAAACAGCTTTGGAGGATTTTAAAAGCGAAGTAAACAAAGAGATAAGTGATCTGATTTGAAGGCGTGAAAACCACCGAAATGAGAGGGAGCTCATTATTTTGAGGCAAATTCACATTACTGTATCTTAGGAAGGAAGCAGAAAAATAAGTATTTTACAAATACACAACATTAGTGAGTTTGCTCTACTTGTCAGGCGGCGTTGTAAAATGAACCAGGTGAAATCATCAAAAATTAAAGGCTGGGGGTGGCAGAGATGATGACATATGTCGTGTTGGTAACATAGAACTTGATTTAAAATTTCCAGCTGGCTGATGCCGTGTGGCTCTAATTAAACCTGAATGTATTTCCTGAAAAACAGATCGGAAACAGAACTTTAACTCAGATTAATCAGCGTGTTTTTTTTGTTTCCTTGTCAGCCCTCTACAACTTTAATTAAAAGTTTCTTAGAATAGCGGTCCACACATGTCATTTCCTATTTGAAGACTTGGGGGATATAACTAGGACACTCATTACAGAGGATAGAGTAAAATGGTGACTGCTTCACCACCTCTTGGATTGTTTTACCTGCAGACCTGCTGTAGTGGCTCCATTGTCAGGCTGAAAATCCAATCTGTAATTGGCATCCATCAAGTCTGAGACACAAAGACGTGTACTGTATATACACCTAAACAGCATCTCGGATTAAAGGAAAAATGGATGACAGGCTTTGTATTGAGGTGCTGTATGGAGAATAAAGTGCTGCTGTCATATATGCCATGTTTCTCAGGATCTATATTATCTTCTACAGCATTTAACAACCAGCTGTGCCAGAGTGTACAGCCTAAAAATATACTCTGCTATCTTGTCCATGCTTTGTCTGGAAGAAAAAAAAAAAAAACATGTCTTTGATTTTGCATTTTGTTGTTCTGAGCAATTCCACCCAGGGGTAATACAAATGAATTGCTCTTTCTGCCAACAGGCTGCAGCTGTGAAACATATGAATTGTTTCTCTCCTGCTGATGAGTAATGAGGGAGCGTAAGATAAAAGACTGTCATATTGCCTTTTCGTCATCACAGTCAGAGTGCTGTTTCATTAATTTTTTTTTCAACTTATTGCTCTGCAAATGCAAAGGATTGGACTACCGGTGCAGCCTCGCCGCGAGCTAAGACATCTGTGAAAAGATATGTACATGTATGGAAAAGCGTGAGCATGTGGTTTCCTCTCGGAGACTAATATACTTTCGCCTCAGATTTTAGTTAATTTATGACTTAATTGCCTGGCTAGTCCCTCATGCCGATGGACATATTGCTTATTTCATCTGAACCGTCTTTCAGACCGCTCTGTTTGACCTACAGGGCTCTTCTTCATCAGGTCCAATTTGGCTGCCATGGCCAGCTAGCTAATTATATTTCATGAGCTGACCCTTCTGAGTTTGAGCCTGATGTGGGTGCTTTGATTAGCCTCCTGTTTTTATCACCTCTGAGTTCTCCACGTTGTTATCACACTTTCTGCTGACGGCCCCGGTGCCTCAAGGTTGCACGCTGCAGTACTGCCGCATAAATTTCACGTCGGTGTCATAAGGGTTCAAGAGCTGCTTCTCTGTCAACATGCCTCATTTGGAGCAATCTTGTGCGGGTCAGAAGTGCTGCACTAAAGGTCCGAAATGGAAAAGCTACAAAGAGGCGTTTATCAAGGACATCACACAAAGTAGTTTTTGATGATGCAACAAGCTTGGGTGCAAAATATTTAGGCCTTTTGCATTTGCTATTTGTGGTGAGGGCAAACTGATTAGTAAGATGCTGAGTGTGTGAAACCAAACAGTTTCCTGATACTACTCACCCTAAAAAACTCCTTTGTGGAGCCTGAGTCCAGAGTGCCGTATGCTATCTCTGTCTGCTTGGCCAGATCTTCGGCACTTTCTATAGGAGAGACCATCCTCTCCACTGTCAAGAAGGCAGCCAGGTTGGCTGTGTAGGAGGAGATGATGATGAGGGTGAAGAACCACCACACACCACCGACGATGCGGCCTGAGAGAGACCTGCGAGTGGGGAGGTTGTTGACAGGAAAAACAGAATGTAATTACACAGTGGCATGTGGTGCCTATCAACCTGCTAAGATCTACCAGTTGGGCTTAATGTACCTAATTACATCGTCATCAGAATTTCCTTGTAAATCAACCTGGCACTGTGTCAGCACTCTAAAACAAGCGCATTTCCCGAAGTAAGTAGTACACGTTGTTTTAAAGTGTACTCTAATCCAAGTCTTTAATTGGCTGTGAAACAATTAGGGTCAAAGTTCACTTCATAGCCTCAAGAAAGTATTGATGAAACCATTTTGGTGCTGGTAATTTCAGCATACAAACTGACAAACTCAATTACACTTATAATAGTGGCAATAAATGTGAAATGAGTTTAGCCTCAAATAATGAACACCTACAGGAACAAGACAGGAAATGAAGACGCTTGAGTGACTCTTTCTGCTTGTTAAGCACGTATCTCATCACTTGCACTTAAAAAATTTCACGTCGTCTATTTTTCTTGACTCTATCTGTCCACTTCTGGTGCCTATTGGAGCTGACCCACCTGGGGGAAATGTCACAGCCCTGCTGCATGAAGGCGCCCAGTGAGAACCAGAGGGAATTGAAGATGCCAAAGTCATTGGGAGGATCGGGCGGTGTCTGGGGGTCTTTAGTCTCATCCTGTTCGTCGAGGTTCCACTCATAAGGACTGAACCGACTGACCAGGAACAGGACCACGCTCACCCCAATATAGGCAAACACTATACACATCCAGATCTCATAGGCCAGTGGGTCCAGGAAGGAGAAAACGCCAGGCTTGGACTTTTGTGGCTTCTTTATCATAATGGAGATGCCCAAGCTCATAAAGGGCTTGGAAAAGTCTATCACCTCCTCTCGAACCAGAGTAATGGTGAGAGGCGCAACAGCTATATCTGCTCTCTGGAAACAGGGACATGCACAGCAAGCGTTAGTCATGACCTGCATAAAGAAACAGGTCATTTTAAATGTATGTGTGAGTGTCTGGAGCTGGAGAGAAAGAGAGAATAAAACAATACTGTTAACACATATTTTACTCATGATCATAAGAAATGAGCCGCCAGCTGTGACACTCGAAGACAGGCTGAAAGAAAAAACGCATACACACACGGCATTTGCAAAGTGTTATGACCTCGGCTGTTTGCTATAATACATCTGAGAGCTTCAACTTTCATTTATGCAAGACTTTAAAAGAGAGACAGCTTGGAAAAAATCCACTGTGGCAGATGGGCGTTTGAGTCATGTTTGACCAAATGCTTCCTTAGTCAGGACCCAAAGAGAAGGGGAAATGTTTTCATTTATTTATTTCTTAAAATAAGCGATTCTATAGTACGTATTGCTCCGAGACTCTTGCTGTTTCTTTTTAATGTCTTACATTAACCTTACAGATTAAAAGAAAGTAGTGGGCGAGCTGTCTGATGTCTTCATAACAAGTATATAACCTTTGACAGTATGTGGCTATAATCTAAGCTGCAGATTGTACAGTAAAGAGGCTGCCGTATCCAGAGAAATTTAGCGAGCCACATGCCATTCAGTAGGCTGGATTTCCCAAACACAGCTTATTCTGGCATTAGCTTTATTTTTTTAATTTTCCAAGCTGTTTCTCTTTATCTCCCTCCTTTGCTCTGCTGCTTCAATCACATTGTGTTATCAAAACACATCCATGGAGGTGGTGCTGCCTTTTTAGAAATCACAATGGGTTTCTTTGTAAAAGCAGAAGAAAATAATTAATCATGTTAGACAGTGTTACTGCAGCTAGTGTGTATGTGATTAATTAAATAACTGCTCCCCTTCAAAGGAGCCACTCTGTGAAGGACAATTCTTTGTATTGTGCTCTGTTGTCTTTCCATGTCGAAATTGAGAAAACATTGGGTTGAAGCAGCATGAGGCAGAAAATGTTTCTTACAAGGTCAAACTAGGAGCAACACAAATAGACCCAATAAACACAACTGTTTTCTTTAGCCTGTCAGCACCACATTGTGAAGGGCTATAACCATTTAATCCTCGTGCAGGCGTAAGCAGCACTCAATCAATGCTGAGGGAAACGGAGCAATAAAGAGCAGCCTTGGGCCTAACCTTTAAAAGACAACTAAAATCAAATTAATTTACTGGTCAAAAGGTCAAAATGTACAAATCTATTAGTCCCGGCCCACCTGCTGTAAAATTACAGGCCTGGAAAGACTTGACAGCGACATGATTGGGATATTTTTTTCACTTTCCATCTGCAGGGAGTGGACTTTTCCCATTTGAAAGATAATTTGGTGGCGATAGCACATCAAACCAAGCAATCTCTCAGGCTGATAGTTGGGAAATTGAACAGATGAGGAAGCCTAACCCTCATGCATTTTGTATTTGGCCCCTGTTCAACTATTGTGGCCTTGGAGAAAGGGGAGAAAGTGTAGTGGGGCGGTGGGGGTAATTTTGGAATACTTGAGGTGCTGCGAGAGCTTGAGCACTCTGTCAGATGTAAAACACGGCATGACCCTTCCCTAATGTGAGAGGTTCAACCTTTATAGAGCACAACACATATGGATCTTGTTGCCTGAAACCGCAAACCACCATTTAGCTGTTGATGCTAAAGCAGATTTTCTCAGCTGTGAATTTACAATGTGGCATATTCATCATACACATCAAACATTGAACATAATTACACAATCACTTCAAAGGCGTACAATCTTTCATTCATCAAAGTGATTACAGTGTGTTTGCCATATGGACTCATTGTTTTCATGTACCTACCTCTGTTTTCGACTGTAAGAGAGAGAGAGAGAGAGAGAGAGAGGGAGCTTTCTAGGCTAAGCAAGGAGGATTAATTGCAATGAACAGCACTGAGAAATGATTTCATTTTCTCCGTCTCAAGATGATCACCAACTCCCCCAATGCTTGAGGCTGCGTTTGACAAATTCACTCACAGCTGAGCTTCCTGAGACAGCATTAGACTTTGAACTGTGCAAGAGCTGATGAGTTCACAACGGGTTGGTGATAACCTTAAGACAGAAAAATGAGATCTCCTCTCATGTTGAAGTTCCTTGCAAACTGTCATGTAATCAGCGAAATCAAGGCTCCCAGTACTCACCCCATAGACCAGTTCACCCACCATCCCGTTCCACGTCTTGGTCTCGGGGTCTCGGGCTCCGTACTTCCCATCCATTACTATAGACAGTTTGTACTTAATTCCAACATGTTTGGCAATCTCAGATGCTAAATCGACGCAGTAGCCTTCATATCTGTCATTCCCATCCAGATGCATATAATTTTTCTTGTACATCACATAAGGAGCTTCCTGTTGATTCAAACACACACTGGTTTATTCACTCCCATGCCCGTGCACACACACGCACGCACACACACACACTCACTCATACAGAGATATTCCAAATATTATAAGCTGCGGTAACCACATCCATGCAGTCATGCATACACAGATGATGCCCCGCAAATGCACAAATATACACTGATAACAGCAGCGTGATCATGTGGTCGCACTGCTTTCATCAAGCTGTGGCAGCCAGCAGACACCAAGCCCAATGCACCCAACCCATTTTTGAGCCCAAGGGAGCAACCTCTGTGGCATACTAAAAGGGGTAAGGAAAGGGAGAACAAAGTTTTTTTTGAATTTGTAGGAGAAGACAAGAGGCCAGAATAAGATTTGAATACGGCTGGGTTGGGAGTCATTGGTGGGCAAGGTGTGGGTCAGCTCAGAGGTGGGTGGGGATGGTAATGGGGATGGGTTTCATAAGTAAATGCCAGTGACAGGAGAGGGATCAGAGAGTGCCCATAGTATCTCAACATATTCAAGCACATTGCACCAATGCGCAATTAAAGGCCGTTTCATTCCAAAAAAAACAAAACAAAACAAAAATAAATCAAAAAAAAAAGAAAAAAAGGAGCTGTTATTTGCTATCCAGAAAAATGCAAAAAGAAAAAAATGTACTCCATAAATAAAATAATTACTTCAGGAGAGCAGGAGCGTGCTAGTTTTCCTCTCCTTTTCAAAAAGCTGGTGCAGCTCGTCTTTTCTCTTACTGAGCACATCATCATTATCAAACAATAGGACCGCTCAGGAGAGCAGGCATTGTCATTACAGCCACACACAATTAGAGTGCAAGTAGGAGAGCAATGGTTTGTTTGTTCTGTGCTGAATGTATCCCCTCACCTTGGATCCTTTGAGTGTTTCCCTCCAGTTAACACATGTTTACCTCCTCACTGTATTTCTCATCCCAAGATGTTAAATGTTTCTTCTCGCTATTGAGCTTTTGAATACAAATGAAATCTAACTGTGCATAAATGCAAGAGATCCTTATCGCATTTTGCTTTATCATTTTAAAATGTTTGTCTCCGGAGAATGAGGTACTGGATCAGGTAATCATAATGCCATTATACAGTCAGTGAATACATTTGCAATGGAAGCGATGCAATCAGCTTGAAACATTTAGTTGAGTAAATACAGTTGAAAATAAATAAATCTAAGTATTTTGTTTGTTTATCATACTTTGGTCTGGGAAAATGCCCAGAAAATTCCCTCCTAAATCATTGACTGGAAGTTATACTTCAACACAGAACACATGTAGGAGCAATACAAAATAGATTGGAGAGGCAATAACCAGGAAAAATCCCACACCTACTTATCCCTCCTCCAATACCGTTTATTTTGTTTTGCCCAGCTTGAGAAACTATTGCAGTATCGTCCTCTAGTCATTCTTCGGCCAGTCTATCCCAAGTGTCATTGAACATTTACTTGATGAGGACAGACAGGTCTACTTACGTATGTGTTTGTATGCTTTTTGTAATTGATGGAGTCAACCATTATCATTTATACCATCATTGTGATGTCACTGCTACGACAGGCCACTGAAGTATGGAAAATCAAAATGCTTTGACACCCACACGGATACAGTTGAAACACTCCCTCATTTCGGACCGACTGTTTCAACATGTAGTGAGTGGATGGAAAGCAACACAAAAAAGATGTGGTTCTACCCGCCCAGGACAGAATGTATCACTCATTGGAATCAACACCATGACCTTGAGTGGCAGAATACGTGAAACATTTAAAACTGCATGGAAAGTGTACCATAATAGTAGTGACCACAATCGTTCGGTTTTCCACTGAGGAGTCGTTGGAGACCTGCGGGTCCATAATATTTACAAATCGTGCGTACTCGTTCCAGTACCCAATCTGCAAAGAGAAAACAGTGGTTAGTGATGCATTCCAACTGACTGACGATATGTAAGAGAGCATATAGCAGGGTTACTTCTAAGTATTACTGGGAACTATCGTGATGCAGGGCTCATTAAAACAACACTGCATTTCCCAAAGGCTTGCTGCCTCTGCCCTAAAGTTTGACTACAACAGCAGCAAATGAGCAGAATACTAAAACAGCAGAGTTGGCCTAGTAAACTAAGCATGGGATAAACAAAAAGCTGACATTTCTACATTCAACATGCAGTTAGTGCCATGATCAAAGACATTATGAAAAAGATAGCATTGTTTTTTTTTATGACATGCATCCGTTCAAATAGCCTTAATGTGCAGGAGGTGAACTGCAGGAGCATACGGCAGACAACTTCAATTCCTCCCACCTTCAGCTTCCCAGGTTTTATGGTAAATAATTTATATTCAGGCCTGTGAACTGCATACACGTTTAATAATTTAGCATAATATTCCAGTGGCTCCACAGTTTCTTCTGCACAGTCTTGCCATTGCAGTAATGCTGCATTCTGCTGTACAGATGCTTAAGTCAAACCAATGTCAAGTGTTTGTTTGCCCATCTGAAATAATGGCTGCTCTGGCTCATGATGAAACGTGTTGCATATGTTGCTGCCAATAGTCTAACTGTCGCTGGCTAAGATTTTCCCTGTCACATCTGGTCCGCATTTTTTTTTTTTGCCTTTTTTTTTTTTTTTTTTTGCCTTTTTTTTTTTTTTTGCCTCAGATCTTTAAATGTTCTGGCCAGACAGGTGTACAGCAGTGCAGATTTTCTCACACACCAAATGGAGGCGCTGCAAAGCAGAAAACTTCTCCAACTTAAGCTGCTCCAAACTGTGGTTACAGACGTGGATGCAGTTTGCAGTTAGCACACTTGCCAGACCGGGGGAAAGCTCGAAATGTTTACACTCTTGTCCGACACTGATATTTGAGAAGTGCGTCTCGGGGGAGGTCAAGACCAGTCTGTGGGGAGCTGTGTCATAGAGTTCTGCTCCAGAGGCAAAGTCCTGATCTAACCCTTAGCAACTGGGACAGATATCAGCCCATACATCACTCGTGACAGTTACAGCTAAGAACCTTCATCCTCTAACTGTCAGTGCGGTGACTGGGGCTCCAGGTCCTGACAAACTGCTGCCTGGCTTGTCTCATCTTCCCTCGTTCTCTCACTCTCTCCCCTCCTTTCTCCCACTCTCTCTCCATCCCTCTCTCTCTAGCTCTGTGTTGGCATGGCTGTAAGGGCTGTGTGATGCTAACTGAAGTGTGGGCTTTAGAGGTCTGGGAGGCAGGCGACATAATCACATGTCATATCAGACTGAGCCCACACTTATCCAGCTAACGAGAAATTCACAGCTGTCTCTTGGAACTTGGGTGAGGTTATGAAATGAAACCAGAGGTCATCATATGGTGCCGGTTATAATTCTGAATGTACCGCTGGGAATAACCATTTTGAAGAGGCGCCAGAGGAATTCGCGGATCTCCTTTATAGTAATTGGTTATCTGAATGGTAATTACTGTCAAATCATATCTAAGCTATCCCACTGCACAGAAATAGTCGTATATCATTCTTTTGACGGAACACTTTTAGCCATCAGATCGCGGGCTGTGTGTGATTTGTAGGGGCTTGTGATTCTTGGCTTATCAGCGCTGCTACCTAACAGAGGTAGAGAAAGGCAATCAGCATTACTCTGCACTGTCCTGTCAGCCCTGCTGGTCCCACATGACTGCAAAAGCCCTCAGTAGTTTATGGAGGCAGAGGCCCGTTTGAAAACCTTTTGTACTTTCACACAATCACACGCTTCTCTCAGAAAAGTTCAGGGCAACGTTTTGGCACATCGAAACATGTGGCCAACATTCACCCGAGTTCTGTTCTTTAGCAACAGATGATCAATAAATCATTTCAAATTACACATTGGCCAAATTCCATTTTTTTTTGATAAGTAATGAACCAAACCTTGATGTGTGCCAGCTGTTTTGCTGTGTTTTGATAAAGACCAGGGTTTTTTGATCAGGTCTGGATGGATGAGAGTTGATCGAGGTCACCGCTCCGTCTTACCTTCCTCGGCCCACCTGTTTTCATCTCATAAACATCTATGGTGTAGTTGGTCCTTCGGCCGTAGTTGTCAAACTGGATGTTTCCGGTCATACCGTGCACTTGGACCTGCCACGAGCGACAGACAGACAGACACACACAGGGGAATGCGTTATAACCATCACTTTGCATATATGGCTTATAATAAGGTGCTCATATCCATGAAGCTACTGGAGTGTGCGCAGTCTGTTAATCAAATGATGAACTGGATACGCTTTAATAAAAGATGTAGTTTTATGGTAATGAGGGCCTGGATTTGAGTGAGCTCTGTGCAGAGATATCTGGGGGCAGAGGGAGGAGAGCAGCTCTGCACTCTCTTCCCTTCTCTCTGTCACTTTCCATCTTTATCACACCCTCATGCCCTATCTCTGCCTCACTTCTTCTAGCCTTTTCTTTAGTTATCAGCTTGCCACTCTCGCTTGCCGCCCGCTGCCGCCGCCCCCCTCCCGTTTTTTTCTTTTTCTCTTCACTCTACCGTTTTTAGAGCTCTCTCGATGTCGATGCCTTGGCTCCAAGGTACAGCGGGATTGGCTAGACAGTCTCCGGCGCTGCCCCGGCGAGAAACATCCACGCGTTGACGCCGCAGGTACCTGAAGGCCTCTGCTATCACCAGGATGGCATCATGGGTCAGAGCTGAAGTGTACTGTTCAGAATAATAATAGTGATTAAAAAAACAAAAACAAAAAAAAACAGCAGGACACACAAAAAGGCAGGAACACATTGTGAGAGGCAGAAGGTAATGGCTGCACAGGGATATTACTCTCTTTATTAATTGTAAAGGACAAAATACATTTTCTACTCAGAGCAAAAATATATAATGCTTAAAACTAATATGTGATTATTGCATCAGGTGCATAAGGTGTTGTTCATAGAAAGATTACCCCCCAGGTCAGGTCAGTGTGAGTGGGGTGGGTTGAAGCTCTGCTTTCTTAAAGTAGTTTGAATAGGCAGATTTGATTAGAAGACTATCTTAAGGGTCAGGACCTCTTTCAAAACTTTAGTGCAGAGTTGGGGGAAAAAAGAGCTTTGGTGTGTGATTTTATCTCCCATGCACTTCCCCTCCAGCGTCGCCTGACCTTTTCACCATTGAGGGTTGAGCCACTTGTTTGTTGACCACTGCACCATGACTAAATCTAATTAAATGCCATTCAAAATCCATTTCTTTCTTGATCATTGTTTAATTAGATGTAAATTGAATCTGCGATATAACCTTGGCTTACACTGCCTATCAATATATTGATTGCTGGGATGGATGCAGAGCAAAGGGGAGGAAGGGGAGAGTGGGAGGAAGAGGCAATGACAAAGGCAAACAGAGGAGGAGACGAGCCGATAGAGAGCACTTCAGAAGGGATGGTCGTTGGATTCTGCATGCAAAACTAAAGGCCTTGCAAGCAAAGTACCTTCAGAGGAGTGTTTCGGGCTTCTGGGAATTCTCTTTCATCTAGCCGCTCCCAGCGCTGCATAAACTGCTGCACAATTGGGTTCTCAGGGTTGACTATCTGAAACCCTGAAATGTTGGCTCCACCGGCGAAGACTTTGTCCAAGCTCACATTAGAAAATCCCTGAGATGAAACACAGGGAAACAAGAAAAGAGAGACTCATGTCACTTGTTTTTCTTTGAGTTTTTTTTTTTTTTTTTTTTTAATATAACCCAGGGTGAAGCACCACAAAATATTAACAGCTATTCAGGCACTGTGCAAGGTGCATTTTATTATGAACTCTGCGCGGTGTGAGAATGTAACATGTGTTTCTCATTACACTGAGGCAAATGTTTCCCTTCATACTTTGTAGTGTAACCTGAATTCATTTACAGATAAATAACCTGCCAGTAGATGGCCTGAAAAAAAAAGAATATTTCACTTGAACCTGCTGGTCTGCTTTTATTCAGGTTGCTTTGCCATGTAAAAAAAAATAAAAAAATAAAAAAAAAAATGAACACTTTCTAATGCATTTCAGAAAACCTCTGATGCTCCAGCTGCCTTTAAAATTCTTTCTTTACCCTAGAGCCACGACATGGTGTTACTTCTTTTTATGGCCAAATTGCTGTTTTTTAAAGTTCAGCATTGTGCCATGGCGTGCAAGGACATGCGTCTGACTGCTGCATAATCACATCTTCTAAAGTCGGAGAAACAGCAGCAGGGGATCAGCAAGTGAGAGCAGAGCCGGCCTCCACTTTAAAACCTCATGCTAATATCAAGGCTAAATGAATCTTTCCCTCCCCCCTGACTGGGAGGAAAAAATGGCTGTCCTCCAAAGATGGTTAAAAAGGTTAAATGCTCTTTATTTATTGCTTACCACAGGACATTAATTTATAGCTAAATATGCAATATAGTTTTCCTGCCAGATTATGATTGATAAGGAATAAGGAACAAACATAATAAACACATCATACAAAAACCTATAATCTGCTTATTGTGCATGCACATTTGTGCTCATGGCTGAGACTTAGTTTCATCACATACAGTGTAAAGCGGGTCCCACTCCCTCCCAGGAGAGCGGCTAGGTTATTACTCACAAGATTGGCCAGAATGTAGTGGTAACCACGACTGTTCTTCCCCAGGGTCACAACCTACGGGAGGAAAACATGGATATAGTAAACCACCTATGAGATGAGGGTTAAGAGGCACAGCATCTGTAAGTGGCTACAAAGACCTCTGCAAATGCATAAACGTCCTACGAGTGCCACTGGAGCTGAAGTCGACTACGGACTA
The DNA here is from genome assembly GCF_000972845.2 of Larimichthys crocea. Lineage (NCBI taxonomy): Eukaryota > Metazoa > Chordata > Actinopteri > Sciaenidae > Larimichthys > Larimichthys crocea. Next base: position 38,149,060 of record NC_040011.1, on the reverse strand, counting down.
TAACGAGAGAGAAGAAGCATTCATTAAAAGGGTGTGCTGATAATGAGCATGAGAAGCATGAACAACGTGTAACATCCTCGAGTATTCTGCTCACTTTGAAGTCATTCACGATCCTCAGCAACTGTTGGACAGAAGGTAGGAATAGGAAAAAAAAAATATTTCAAAGGAATTTACAGTGAGACAGTAAGATGTAGATCTCGCTCTGCTTTGAAAATATCACACCTTCGGAGCATAACAGCATGTTTCAACCCACGCAGCCTGTCTGAAAATAGTAAGTGGTGTTCTAAACCATTCCATCACTGTGCTACAAACCATATGCTGCCTTTTATTCTCAATTTTCTTCTTCTTTTTTGTTCTAGGCCTGCAGATAAATTCAATAGTGAAACTCTAAATTGCCCTGGCTGTCTTTGCGCATTACATGCTGGACAGGATTTTCAAGCCCGGGTCTTGTGAGGTCTGTTATTTATGAGTTTGCAGTCTGCTGTGGATGGACTTTTGAGCGGCTGCCATGCAGAAACCTGTCAACCATGTCTCGGTTTTCATCTGCGTTATACAAACACAGCAACACAAGTTTACAGCAAAATCAGCATGTTTGCACATGTTCTGGCTTTGGCTCCGTCACAAAAACAAACCGTCAGTTTATCATCTGTTTGTGTGTGTGCGTGTTAGGCCGGGGACGTTGGATATTTGTTACTTTGGATCATTTACGACATACCCGCCGTGTAGGAGAGAGTGATGAAAAGCCAACTTGTATGTTCACATCTCAGGCTACAAAAAAAAATCAAAAAATCTTTGAAAGACGTTTTCAGTTTCACCCGTTTCCACTACAATTACAGCTTTTAATTTAGATATGATGAACTTAAACTGACCTGGGTGTACTAGTATACAGTAGCAACAAACAATTAAACAATCACTCTAGGAGTGAGGAGCCTACTAAATCAGATAAACCACTTCTCTCCGTCTTTCTTGGACATCTGAAGGTTGTCCGCTAAATGGGAAAGATGCTGTTGCTGGTGTTTTTCACACTACCCACATAAAGCACAAACACAAAAAGCCTTTCACTCACGCTATCAAGCTGCTTGGGTGGGTCAGCGTTCTCTGACAGCTTCCCTATCATTAAGGCTTTACACTTTTCAAAACCGCAGGATGTCAGACAGAGGCCGAACATAGCAAGAAAGTGAAATAGAAACAAAGGAGGAAATGAGCTGATTACAATGCAAGAATAGCAGGCTTTTACAATCAATCAATCTAATGAGTAAGTGACAGAAAGGCTCTATGAAAAGAAATGTCTGCAACACTCCTACTGCAGCGATGTGAGAGTTAGATGGATCGCATCTTACCCCACTGTAATTGTTCACAAGTCTGACTTTCAGACTTTTAGCCCTGCTGCATTTTCCTGGACAAACCCCACAGCTCCACACTCCTTCACCGTGTGCTAACCTTGACTCTGGCCGTAAGCCTCCTCACACCTGCCCTGGAGCTGGGCAGAGAAAGACCTCACCCCCCCGCCTGCAGCCCGCAGCTCACAGCCAGCCTGGCAGAGGCTACGAGCAGCAACTTTAGGATGGAGCACAGCAAGGCGCTGATGACACAGAGTTACACAGAACCTCCGGCCAGATCACACCAACCTCTCCACTCAAGCTCTTTAATTAGGCAGACGGCAAGACCCGGCTCCAGTTGAGACGGACAGATTTAATTGATACTAGTGGTGATGCACCGCTGACTGTTACCAAGACCCTAAGATACAACAGATGGTGATGATTATCTTTTCACAGTGTTGATAAGAAATTATCGTCCTATATATCCTTTTACAATTTAAGAAATAACACCATTATCAGAAGCAGAATTTAGGCTACTCAAACTAGACTCACTTATTTATTGTATTAATGCCTAGAGCTGGTATCTGGGAGTGATTGGCTTAGCCTTGCATAAAGACTGGAAGCAGCTGGCCTGGCTCTGCTCATAGTTTAAAAATACACCTACCAACACCTTATTAATCAGCATGTGATGTCTCATTTTTTTAATCTGCACACAAACAGAAATCTTAATATAAAAGCTAATACTTCCCTTGAGTGGGGTAACAAGGTGGCTGCCCTCCAAAGGTGTTTAAAAAGGCTAAAAGTTATTTATTTATTGTGTAGGACAATGTATTTATTCTTTAATATGAATGTATTAATTAAACCATTGGTGCTAGTCTTCATGTAGCTGAAGTCAGGGCTTGATTGGCTTAGCTTATCATAGTAAGTAAGTAAGTTACAGTAACAATTTTGTAATTATAGTGACCTTTAGGAAAGTTGTTAGATGTTTTATGTTTCACTTTAGACAGCGCTAAGTATTTCCCGCAGTGTTTAACTATTCATTAACATTGCCACTATGGTTCTGATAATTATCTTTGGCTTAAAATGGATATGAAGCAAAAACATTGAATATTTCTTTAAGAAAATGCAAAATCACCCCAGTCAGACACCTCAGATTTTCATCATTTTTGCCTCCTTTTCTCCTTGAATTGATTTCCTGTTGCTGTTAATCGCCTTTAGAGCGCCTACATACAAACGCCTGCTGACCAATTACTGTTCCCCGGTGACACAGAAGAGAAGAAATGTGTTTGGTCTGCTCCCCCTTCAATAATACGATTCTTCTTTTTTTTTTTCATTCCATCGTACCCTCTTGCACATTGATCTACTAACTGGCTCCACCACCTTTTGTTCTGCTGCTGAAGGAGACTTGGCATTTTGCAGACTAGAGTTTTCTTTAAAGCCTGATGGGGACAGACAACTAGGATGACCTTGACTTCACCCTCATCCAGACTTGGCGTGCCTCAGCCCTGCCAGACCTGCCAGAGCCCTAAATGTAAAACTACAGCTACACATTTTTAGTAAACGCCAGACCGTTTTCCTCCCAGTTTGACCTTTCCACTGCGAAGTTTGCCTTGGGAGAGGTAGACTGAAAATGATAAGCTCTCCAGAGTTTGTAAATAACATACCAATCGCTGAGGTGTATACAAGACGAGCAAATGATGATGGAACTACCTTTAGCTTCTTCCTGAAGAATGACAACTCAAACACCACACACACACACACACACACACACACACACTTTAAAAAGGATGTATGTGCCAGTATGTTTGGGGCTGTAGTGGAAAAGATTGGATTATTTTGTATATACTCAATTCATCTGTATTAAATATAAACATAAACAGAAAAAAACAGCAAGTCTGAAAACAATTAATATTATATATTTTCCTTGGAAAATGACCTAAAATTAAAAAAAAAAAAAAGATTGAGTGAGACTGCATGAAGGTTAATGCAGGGGTGCACAGTGTAAATAGATTTAATTGCACATGAGTGTCACTTCTATGTCTACTTGTGGCAATAATAATAATAATTTGCTGGTTAGTCATGTAATCACCTAAGGAGGATCACCTAAGGACAAGCTGGTGCTCAGTCTGGACATAATGATTTAAGGTGATTAAAATATTGATGTGAGGCACTTCAAAGTATAACTCCTGGATTCTGATCGTTATTCATTAAGGAATCAAGGTTGGTCGTCATCGTCGACTGCCGTGTAGCTACAACATAGCAGGAGAAACTGCTTGCACATTCATTTTTCTCTCTTACAAACCATCTTTGTTCAAGTTTACAGACAACAGTGTCATTTTGTATTTTGCCTAATACCTGAATTTTCCTTCTGGGACCAAAAATAAAGGATTATTTCATCTAAAAAATAAATGTTTAAATTAGATTAAACAGATTAAAATGAGAAGGCTGACTGTTTTAAACCTGGGCGCAGAGTAAAGAGGGTAAATGATGCAATGGTGCACTAACGGGCTCAAACAATGAATAGCTTTATAAATCATATTTGATTCATTAATCGGTATTAATAACAAGGTACATGAGCTGTTACACATAATTTAGAGGCACCCAAGTGCTCCCCTTCACACAAGATGGAATACCAGGGTTAATTTGAGCTATATGCTTAGATATAAAAGGACTTTCTGCTTCTTCAGTCTCCATTTCTGCTTTAATGCTCTTGGTACAAGTGCTCTTGTTGGAGCACTCCCTAATTAACAGCCAGAAGTGGTTGAGGCTGAGATGCTGTTCTTGGCAGTCACGATATATGCCTCTGAAGATAGCAGGGGCATCTAGAGTTGGCCTGCCCCCAAATCTAGAATATTTTAACACCTGACTCATATTCAGATGATTATGTCTATGATTGCTCTGAGATACGCGTACAATGTGACTTGATACCTTAGGAGGAAGGAATCACTGACACTGCAGCTGAGATGCACTCATGTTTTTGTGTGCCAAAGCTTTGAAACAGTAAGATGTCCTACTCCGTTTCCACTGAAAATGATCGGGGTAATTTTATTTGATTGATAAAGGAAAAAGGCTCTTCTGGTGTACAGATTGTATTATTATAGAACCATTCTTGACACAGCAATATGTGCAGATCATTAGAGTCGCAGCACACCGGTCTCGGCTTCTTATTCAGTCGTAGAGTCAGCAGGTCACACGCTGTTTAATGATAACGCTTTAATCCCATTTAATTCTATAATCGCGGTTAGTAACTGACCCTCGGCTGTCACGGTTGGTGCCACAGGTTTGAAAAGGACTGCGTATCCTCCGCTTTACATCGGACAGGAAGGGTTTGGCTATATTTCTGTCAACCCCCCCTCCTTAAGCAGCCTGGGGACAACAAGCTGATGTTGAGATCAGGAGCACCTGTCATATCATTGGAGACATTAGCTCATTTTCGTGCCTCTCTCCTCCCTTTATCTTCCAGAACAAATTAAGACACGTGAGAGCTTGTGTTACTAGAAAACAGTCGGGGTCCAAGTAATCAAGGAGCTTCGAGGTGTTATGTGCCAAATTTCGTGTTATAACTTCAAAAATCAAAGAGTGCCGAAGAACATTTATTCAGGTTTTATTTCAGTTCGCACTACCTCTAGTTACACCTCGGTTTGCCAATGTGTTACATGAGCATACAAATGTCAACTGCTGGTTCACAGGGTGCCAATATTGTTCCCTTTTTTTCCACTGTGTTATCCACAACATTATGGATTGAGGGCTGTTTTATTGCTGACATTCTATCTGGCAATCTTCCGTCCATTCTCTCCCTCCTCCGCAAGATTTCTTCCCTTTTCTTGAATTTGATATAACGCAAAGATTTCACATTCTACAATGCATCCAACTGTGGATTTATTCCGAGTTCTTTATTCAAGAGCAGAAAGAAGGATATGGAGGAACTCCAATTCTCTATGGGGAAGCAATATGGCCACCCTTCATGCCTCCACAGGCGGCAGAATGTTGTTCTAACAAATCCCCAGATGTACTTCTCTTTTTTTTTTTCCTCTTTCTGTGAATCCTTTTCACTTCTTATTGTTTTTTTTTTTCCCCTGCATGAAAATGCAGCTTTGCGGCTGGCAGAGCGCTCACTGCCTGCCTGTCTTTGAACAGCTTGCGTGCCCTGGGCCTGTCCCAGACGCCGTTCTTTTTTTCCCCCCCTCCTTTTTTTTGCCTGCCTCTCTTTACACTAGTGATGAGCAGGTTGTTGCCTCTGAGCAGACTCCAGCACAGAAATCCCTGGAGGGAAGTGGGCCAGGAAGGCGCATAAAGGCAGATATTATGCTATATGTGCAATCGTATAAATGGATCGGATTAGGCACGAGCATATGTTGAGTCCAACACACACGCAGGGATATGTACATACATTCAGAGACCGGCATACATATATACTCTGAAAAATCACCATCATAAAAAGAAGTGGCCATACAAAGATGATTATCTTATAGTCAACCATGGTTCTTGTTTACACTGCCCTTCTTTAATGCTACAGGCATTTTCTCAGCGTATATCATCAGAAACCTGGATTCAATGGAACACATTCGTTGGATGAGATTCAAAGAGCAGAGCTGGTGGAGGCTCTCCCATTTTTGTCGTCAGGGAAGGATTGCCATTGGGTTAATTTATCTGCAGTGCAGTGTATTGATGGAGAAGTCCCATGGCCGATAAATCCTGAGTAGTTGTTACGGCATAAAATGATAATAACCCGGGTATGGCATTTTACTCAGCATCCCGAAACAAATTTGTTGGGAGACCTCTCTGCTTTTATACAAGCAAACAAAGCTGCGCCTGATGCAGCAGTATGCAAATCCGTTTTCTTAGCCTGTTTGTACATCATGTCAAGTGATAAATGGACCTAATAAAAGTGACAGTCAGCTCGGTGTGTTTATGACTGAAGGTATTTTTCAGTATGTATGATAAGCACCACACCTAAATATAGGTTGGAGCTGAGAGCTGAAACAATTAGTCAATGAACTAATAAAAAAATAACTAATATTGCATAATTGTTTCAGCATTTTAAGTAAGCAAAAACAGCAAATATGTGTTGGTTCCAGCTTCTTAAAGCTCTTAAAAACTACATTAAAATCCAGTATTTCTCTATAACATTAAATTCATGACTTAATACGAAACAGTCAGGGGTAAATTAATTATTTGCTAATAGTTTAACAGCCAAAAATCCATCATCCTAATCTTCTTCTGCTTCATGAGGACTGTGTGTAAGCAAACAGCAAATAAATGTCACACAATTTTGAAATCTTAATGTTCAACTGTGGTGCACAGAAGTAGTATGTGACTTCTTTTCCAGTAGAAAAATGACTGGAAATAATGAATCGAACCCCTAATTGAAAAACATACAGTTGTTGGGACACAAAAGTGCTTCAGCATAAAAATACTGTGTATTTTTATGTATATAATAATATATGATGTAAAAGTATGCAAAATATACTTAAAGTATCAAAATGACTTGCACTTGCTATGCCTTTCATATCACTGAATCATTATCATTCCTCATGAATTCACAGCATTTTAATTACTGTGCGGCTAACGTTCACTTTAAATTTTACTTTGCATACATAAAATATTTTGTTTTGTAGTTCATATGTTTTGAATTAACATGCTAAAGAGAAGTATTTATAGTCACAGTCAAATAAAGGCAGATGAGAAAAAAGTGAAGTCCTCTCTTCTAAATTCGAATAGTGCAGAGCTAACAAAGAACTGAAATACCTCTGAATTGTAATTGAGTAAACATACAACCACTGGATGTCCCTTTAACCATTCAGCAACATTATTCAAACACATCGTTATTAAAAAACCTCCAACAGCGCAAACCTCTAACGGAGCAACAAAGACCCGGCAGGACCGAGGCATCAGCAGTGACTGGATCAAAAGTGGTGCTAATGAAGTGCAGCACGGAGGGTTTTCTTTGTGTGCCAAAATTGTACCAAATTGTGAAATCTCAACACTTGTCTATTGAAGATAACTCTACACTCCATGAACTTCATTGCCTGCTATAAAGACATTCATTCTGTGGTGGGATTACTCCGACTGAAATCATAAAACTAAGCCACTGAGGTGATTCCCATTTCCCCCAGCAATCAGCTAGCTGGATCTGTCCTGCCTCATGATCCCCTCTCAACAGCAGTGACCTTGACGGATTGAAGCGACACGTCGACACACAGACACACAGACACCGACCTCGGCGCACAGGTTCTGTTCAAACTCTCACCCATGTCCCCCAGAGATGAAACTCTATCTCTCTACAATCATTGGTTAATAGAACTACAACAGCAGGTAGAAGCAGCAGGTTTCCACATAGCTGATGGTGTGATTGCCCTCATGGGAGACCGTCCATCCCTGTTTCAATTTATAATGGTATGACCCAGTAGGGGTGCGGCTGCAGAGTGAAGTCCAGCAGCTTCCATGAATACCCCGTGACTCATTCATATTGGCAGAGGTAGCCAGATTATTTCAATTAGCTCCAACCTAAAAAAACAAAAAACAAAATCCCATGCTGAGGTTGTCACTGAAACAAGGGGCAACATTGAGCACGCTGCTGCTTTGAAGGTTAGCTGCAGTAGAAGCTTTGTTTTTTTTCCCCCTCCTGCATTAAAACAAAGTTTAGACAGAAAAATGCATGATGATGATAAGTTGGAGGCGGAGGAAGAGAAAGAGCTCCCTCTAGAAGAAAACAAGAAATAATCCATTAATGGGAACAAAGACGGAAACACGAGAACATCAAACAGATTATTTCTCTGCATCCTTATTATTGTTTGCAAGAGGGGAGAAAAAGCAATTAAAGGCGCAGCCGTTAATACGGCTCACATGTGATTTGTAATGAATATTCTAAGCTTTCCTTAAAAGCTGATGCATATTCCTAACACAAAAAGGAAATAGATTTTAGTATAGGCTCTGGATTGTAAAGGGAGGAAATTTGCAGCACAAGAATTAAATTAGACACAGCAAATTAATACTAAAAGCCATTCTGCTTTAAACTATGACTCTGGGATCAAATTAGATTCATAAAAAAACAAAACAAGTGAAACTAACAGTCGTTGAGGGGATATTGTGAGGCAGAGAGAAGCCAATATCTAAATGAATGTTAACGAGCAGAATCCAATTCAGGAGCTGATTGCCTTATAAGCAGGAGGCAGCAAGCACCGAGGTGTAGGGTGGAGCGGGGCAGACGAATGGAGGAGATGCATGGCGTAATAGCCACTCATCTATTCATGGTAATTGTGTTTCCCCTACTACAAGGACTGGTGGACCTTTCATTTCCTCCTCAGGCAGTGGATGTGATAGAGGAACGGAGAGGTTTGGGGTTGTTAGAGGAGGATTAAAATGGATGCATCATCAGTGGTCTCTCCAAATGGCTGGTCACGCTCAGACCTCTCAACCTCAGGCTCTCAGGCAGCTTCAACACACGCTGATTTTCAAACAAGCTGGCCTCAAACTTAGCAACCAAACAACACCACACTGGGCTCCTCAAACAGGTAGGATTACTGCCTGTGCCTAACAGTCAACCTAACACACTGTTCAAATTTAATGAGCGTACGCAAACTCAACTTGCATCGGGAAAAAACAAATCAGTTAGTCTGCAAATTAGATATGAGCTCCTTGTAAGAACTCCCATAAAAAACAGGCAGTAGTACAAACACTTAGAAGAAATTTGCACACATTAACAACATTCTTCAATAAATGATTCCCTGAATTAAAGAGGCACTCTAGGAATTTAATCTTGCACTTTTGTAAAGCTAAAGCACTCACATTATAACTTTAAACACAAAAGTTTAAATTCGGAGAAAAAAGTTCACATATTATCATTTTTAAAAGAGTTCCCTGGTGCGACATTAGCATTCAGTAAGAGTTGTCCTGAGTCCAATACTTATTTTTTTCTGTTTCCACCAACTATTGAGGGAATAGTTGCCAAAAGCTGTTCACTAATTTTGTCAATGGGCTTATTGGTGTTGAACAGGCATGGCATGGTTTAGATCTTCTGATTTTTCTGAATGCAGCTGCCTTAAACATTATGATAATGAGAGAAAAGTTGTGGGCCCTAAAACCAAAATAAAGTCTTAAAAAATGCAAAAAAAACTCTGTGGTCAGATGGGAATTCTCTGTGCGGTTTTCACGGTAAACAACACCTTTTAATTCAGTACTTTTTTTGATACTAAACAACATTAGAGCAGCTTTAAAATCAATGCTCAAGTTAACTTTTTGCCCCTACCAAATTTCCCATAATACTACTTTTGTTAGATCCCCCTGGCCTCCACAACCACATCTTTAAAACTTCACACACACTCTTTTATATTGACATGTACTCAGCCCAACTTTAGACAACTCACAGAAGACATGATGCAACTGTTTTAACAAGCTTGGTAGCATCACTATGACCGATGATTTGACTTTGGCCCTTGTTGTTTGGTAAATTGAATCTGCTTGGCAATTATATGACTGAATTAGAAAGCACAGACAGAGCTACACAGACAGTGTAGGCGTCTGGTTATGTAATCTACAGGCTTTAGCACATGTACAGTGAGTGTGAGCCTCACCTGTTCCAATATGGTGTTGATCCTTCCCACCTCGCAGTCAATCACAAAGCGCTTCTCCTGCCTCCTGTCCATCTCCTCAATGATGCGCTTGAACTCTGCCGCGTCTGTTGTGCTGCTAACAGAGCGGGCGGTCACCTGCCAGTTGTTAGCCACCGCTGCCTCCATGATGGCCTGCAGTATGGAGAAACCTGGGAAGAGGCAGATGTGCAGAGAGAGAGTTACCCAGAGGATTAGACACGAGACAGAGACTGGCACACAGTAACAGTTATGCAAGAACAGAGTGGCTGCTAATTTATTCTAGAGAGGTTTTTGCTTCAATCCAAAGGTTAAAGGCCATCTCATTACAATCTAAAATAGCATTCCAAAGTCTCCAGGCCCACTAAAATATTATCTAGAGTCTAGACTTTGTGTGCCAGTGTGTAAATGTGTGTGAATTTACATTTGCATACTGAGAAGGCAATATCATAATGAAGTGAGTGGGACAGAAATCGTATCTTCGCGTTATTAAAAGATCAGCGGGTGACGTTATTGCGCTTGGCATCAATTAAATTATGGCATTTAGCTCAGCCACATGTTAACTTTGACAGCATGGTGAAACACATCGTGGCGCGTGTCTCCTTGGAGGATTGTGCCAACTCATTTAAAGATAAAGACAATGAAAGATTCATCCAGGCCAGTGGTAAAAAGAGATCATTATGCTACCAGAAGAATGGAGAATGAGTCCTTCTAATGATTAATTCACACGTGAAATATTTTCATTTAACAGAGCGCTCAGAAACACTATGGTCAAATCACATACCACAGAATGAATAATGTAGTCCTATTTCTGGAGGGATAGATTGCACATAAAAATGGCTTAACTCTACCGATGTACAACGGGCGAGAAATGAACATGAAGGTTATTAATATAAATCAAGCACACTGCTGGTATTTCATTAAGCCATTGACAATTGCAAACTGTATGTACAATAAGCTTCTTTGCCCATATCTCCATATATTCATTTTTCATCATACGTCATGTGGGAAACTGATAAAATGACGGGAGGAAAAAAAAATCTTGCAGCAACTGCAAAATCTGGCATACATTTAGATATGTACAGATTTTATGTGACCATTAATATTGTTGTATGTGATTGGGTGTTATGCAAATTGTCTCACGCAGTCTGAGAAGTAGTCTGAGCAGCACCAGGCAAAGTAAACATTTGTCATATATATATATATATATTTATTTATTTATTTATTTATGTATTTGTACAACGTTATCTCTATGAACCGGCTGCAGACTGCTAACAAAGCCAGCACAGAGACCAAAGAAAGAACAACAGCTATAACAAGAAAACCACTTTGTGACTCTCTTCGTTTCTCTGCTTTTTCATTTCCTTTCTTTTCCATTCCATCTGAATGGTCAAGCAGCCTTTTTCTTGACTCGTAAAAAGCTCCTGGGACCGCTGCACAGTGCGTGTCTGCACTCCAGCAGATGATCTTTTGGTGAACGACGGCACAGCGAGTAGCGAAGACCAACGCACAGTGTGTCATTTGTCCAAAGAAGCAATGGCTCACTGCCTGGAGGCATCAGCATGCCAGACCTCAAGGTTATCGGGCAATCCAGCGATCAGGTCACATCTCCAAGGAGTTCGGCCTACAGTTTATGAATGTAACTTGTAGCACAACACTTGAGTTCAAATGGAAAGTTGAGGGCATGTAGAGGTATACATATAGTCCCTTTGTGGCTCCTGGGTAAGAGAGATGTTTAAAAGTAACAACTGTGAACATCTGAAGTGAAAAACCATGGGGCAATAAGAATATGAAGGAATTTTCTACCTGGACTACAGCTACAATTTCCTCTGAGTAAAAAATATCTAAAGCTTTTCTGAAGTATGATCATTTTTACATGAGCACAGCAGCAGCAGTCTCTCATGTGCTATAGCTCCTCACATCTCTTCTACCTAAAGCAAAAGTTACAAAATGAAGGTTTGAATAACACGGATACATTATTCATCTTCCTCAGGCATATGCTCAGAACCTCACCAACCACAAGCCAGCTGGATAGCATGGCAGTCTTCCCAGCAGTAAAAGCTTCTCACATTAAGAGATGTCATGCAGATTAACTGGGTCAAAGTGGTCTCTGTTGGTTCGGAAAACTGAAGGGAATACGCGACTGGTAAAGGTAAAAATGCAGATGAACCATTTAACACAGAGTAATCACATTGGGTGTGCGACATGGCATGCATACAGGTTTAAATGATGGGGTGGATGTTTGAAAGTATCAGAGCAATCACTGATTCCTGTGCTGCTTGAAAGACACAATAACATGTCACAGAACATTTTAAATGGCAAAAAGAAATAGAAACGCTCACAGGGGATTGCTCTGGGGATTTGGGCTTCATATGTGTGAGTATCTGTAGGTTTCCAATTTCCATTTCTGAGGTCTGAGGTGCAAGAAAAAAACATGAATTATGCTAACTCTTATATGAAAGAAGGGAAACAATGTCCTGTCAATCAGATTAGAATCACACAGGGCTTTTATTTTGAAGTTGCTGATTCGTGCGCCGCTCCCCTCCTGCTGCCTCTGGCAAACCCTGAACTGTGTTGGAACAATTGGATTCATTTAAGATTCACAGACGATTCTATGCCTGCCTGGTTTTACATTTGTATGGAAATTAAGAGATGAAATCTTGTGGTGGTAAATAGTTTGTCCAGTAAAGGATTACTCCTGTTTTTTTTTCTTCTACATTCAGCAGAAAAGTTTGCTTTCTGTGATTTAGACTTCAAAATCGAAAATGAACAAAATCCTTTGAGCACAAACGTAGTCTGACAGCGGCAAGATGGACTGTATCTCTACAAGACAGAAAATCTAATACATAATTTTGTTATTCCACGCTTCATTGCATAGATTTCCACCTGTCTTGGACCAGAGTCCATTTCAGCTTCAGCCAATCAATGAACTCACGCTCCTCAACATAAGTGCTTTTGCTGGTATTTATTTACAACGTGCAGAAAAGCCATAAATCCCAATCTCTGTGCCTCCAGGAGCCCTACAGCTGTGTTACATTTAAAAATGTAATACAGTCAACTACATAAATTACAACAAGATTTGTAATCTCACCACCAGCAGTTGGTGGCTTCTACTGATTATGCTCCTCACAGCTAATCATGGAGTTTTCACATGTTGTAACACAAACAATGCTATACATGAATTTTACACTTATTTACTCCAAAATTGTATAATTATAATCTTTTAATCTCTAATTAAATTCAGATCACACATCTTTTTTTTTTTTCTTTTTTTTTTAAGATATCTTTATTAGGGGCCGCAGGTCGGACCCGAACTCACTGCTCAGCCTTCGTACATGGGGCGGATGCTCCACTGACTGAGCTGATCAACACCCGGGAGCACACATCTTTTGTAGCTATAAGAGTATGCCACCCTGCATTCACTACACACTTAAGCTGGGTTCACTTCATGGTTGAGACAGACAGGCTGTGTAAGTTATGAGTTATGACTCTACTGCACTGGGCTTATAATTGCATATAATTGCATTTTTGCTACGGTGGCTCACAAGAGCAAATGCATTACAATGGAGGAACATGCTGCAGCTACAGAATCGCTGCACATCTACTTAACACAACAGAAGTTCTCCAGGCCTCTAGGGGGAGCACTACGTGGAACAGCTTGTTTTTTACAGATCGAGAGGGACCAGGTGATGTGTTTCTGTACATAGATTTGTCTGTTTTGTCTAAATGTTTCCTTTCTCTGCTTCCCGTCATTCTTTGGTCCATCTTTTTCACATTTTCTCTCGTATTCATCACCCTGTTTCCCCCTCTATATCATCTCCTGCTGCATTTACATGCACTTAATTTGTTATCGTCTCTCTCTTCTATTGACTGTAGCATGTGTTTTCACGGTTTGTGTGTTTTTATTTTGCATTGTTTCTGTATTTGCAGCATGTTTGCTGTTGATGTATTTGTTTTGGATTTCTGCAACATATATATATATATTTTTCATTTGCAGCAGGTCTCTGTTGTTGTTTTGGTTTTGTTTATGAATCTGCAGCACGATTTCTCCTGATGAAAATATTTTGGACCGTTGTGGCACATTTGCCCTTGTCAGCCATCATAGTTCTCCACATCGGACACAGGGCCCAGCAGTGGCGTGTTTATAGTGAATCCACGATACCTGCGACCAAGTACGTGCATATATCCACGAGTTTGCACGTTTTCTCCTGATGAAAATATTTTGGACCGTTGTAGCACATTTGCCCATGTCAGCCATCATAGTTCTCCACATCGGACACAGGGCCCAGCAGTGGCGTGTTTATAGTGAATCCACGATACCTGCGACCAAGTACGTGCATATATCCACGAGTTTCTGCAGTCACACACACACACACACACACACACATACACACACACACACACACACACACACACACACACACACACACACACAACCTCACAAATACTTGACACGGTGGCAGTTGTTAGCCTCCTACTTCACAAACTGTGTTTGCAAAGAGTTTTTGTGGACCAACGGACAAAAAACTGTTCTGTGAGAAAGTGATGACTTTGCGTTGTACTCCACACTCCTAAAGTACAAGGCAACATCGTGATCATCAGCGCCCTCACAGACTGCAAAAGGTGCTGTTTATAATCTGCTGGTGTAAGTGCACACGAAATAAGAAGACTTGTACATTTTTGTTTCTGTTGGCCGATATTTCCATGAAGCGGGTCAAGGCTGAACTCAGATGTTTGAATCTGCTGGAGCTGAATGAAGATTGCACTGAAACAGAAAACAGGTGCTTGAATTTGTTAAAGCTGGAACATATTTGGGCTGCATGGAGGTCAGTTTCTTTTATACATTTTCAGTGTTTAAGTATAATGTTTGTGTATGTTTTTATTTCCTATAGAGCTTTGTGACCTTTATGATCACCCAGAACACACATCCTGTCATGAAGCCCTTCACAGAAACACAATTCCAGTCTCTGTCTTACAGCCTTCAATTGCAGGAGACAGGGATATGTAATGTGACCATGTGCTGGAAAACCTATCTTGTAGTGAGAGTGGGAGTATCATTGGTTGTGGGGTAACAGCAACTGCAGGGCCGCGGGCTGTGTGTGTTTACATTTTACATATATTTTTTTGAATGGTGTGTTCCAGCTGAAACAGGACGTTAAGCGTCTCTTTAATCTCAAACACACAATTGAAACAACTCTGCAGTTTGTGGAGCAGTGCGTAAGCGTCTGCGATGGATGAAAACTCAATTATTTCTGCATTTTCCTTTAAATCTATATCAGAACATTGCAGAGTCTGCTATCAAATCCCGAAGGAGCCTAATGACGCCCTGTGTGCTTATAAATCAGAGCTGTTGCGAATGAGATGCTGTGGCAGCGTAGCATACAGCTGCAGAGTGGAGAGCCGCAGTCCTCTTCTCCGTTTGTGAACCGGATCTTAACAGGATGAGTTTTGAAGCGTCACCCGTGGCGGCTCAGCAGTAATTGAATTGAGTTGCATCTAATCTCATTGCCCAGCTCCTTTGGTTCCCTGCCTCTCATTAGGGTACGGTGCAGAGTGTCACAGGCCTCCATCTCTCTCTCTCTCTCTCTCTCTCTCTCTCTCTCACTCACAATCCTCTCTCATATCTCACAACTGATCCGGGCTAACTAGGCAAATCAGAGAAGCCATATTGCAAAATTTCTCTAAGCATGCACCTCGACATTTACCATGACTGACTGTCAGCTTTAGAGCCACACCACTTGCTTACATTACACTGAATCATTCCACTGTGTCGTTGTTGGTATTACACTAATCCACATCGCTAGAAATAATGAAATGTTAGTAAATACCGTATCACCATCAGTTATACTGCATTACATAATAAACAAAGTGAACCACAAGCAACTACTACTACTAACTAAGAGCAAATATTGAGACATTAATATCACAGAAACTCATTTCTGAAGGATCAAAATCTAAAGCACACACATGAAAAAGAGGCGGTGGCTGCTGAGCCAACAGTAAATGTGTGCTCTCCCCTCTAACTTGCCAATCCTCGGGTAAATGAGGGTCTGTGGTGGGTCGAAACGCCCCGCCGAGCGCTGTCCAGGGTCTCAGTGGGCATCAGAAACAACTGAATTGAGACCACAGAGATAATGGCTTTAACTCATAATTGTTGGGGTAGCTTGAGACCAAACTTAAGGTGGAACATCTGAAGTGTAGCGTGAACTTTAGAGATGCCCCTCAATGATGTATATTACTATATAAAGGATTTCCTTAAAGGGACAGTTCACCCAAACTTAATTACTGCGTGGTATTGAGTCAGGTGGATTTTTGTGCAGATTTTTACACAGAAGAAACTCCATTAACCTTCGCTGTACTGGGAACCTTGCACGGCTGCACTTGTGAGACTCTGTCAGACAGAGCTTTGTGTCTGTACGTCCAAGCACAGTGGTTTGACATCATCATCCTATAAGGAACTACTAGCAGCTCGCGTCAGTTATATCGAGAAGTATCAGCCAGAAGTATCTGTGAAAGTTTGACTATGTTATGTGGTTTGCTGATGTGATGAAGCACGACCTTTTTCAGCCAGATGGTTCTGTGTAACAAAACATCTGGCACAGTCAGGTTACTGTACTAGAGGAAGTCTTTTATTTCTTAAAAACATGGACAAATAAAATCAAAGCATAGATACGACTAGGGGAAGATGTGAAAACATGAATTATTAATCAGGGTTGGAGTACCGTATTTGCAATGATAAAGAGACGAGAGTTTATTTTTTAAGGTCTCTCACAGATTTTTAAAGATTGCGATGTTTGTTTGAACTTGAAGATGAGGGATGTAAGAGCCAGTAAAATACATGTTTGGATTGATGTCATTGAAGTTGTGAACTCCTCCATGGTGTGAGCACTCTAGAAATGTCTAATGTTGTCAAACTCTGACTTCTAATGAACTGCATCTTTATATGTTATATTAAAAAAATATATATTTCCAAAGATGCTTTGTCTCCATTGTGTTTTGATGGAGCCAAAATAAATACTTAGAGTATTTAGGGTCTGGTAAATGTTTGCCTCTGGGCTAAGTATGCTCACAGGGCTTCAGGGATCCCTCCAGTGTTTATGCAGTGGAGATCAAAGTCTTGGACTTGGATAGAGAGGGAGAGAGAGAGAAGGCTTGTCCTCTCATTACTCATCTGGAATAGATCCACAATTTATATAAAATAGGCCGTGATTTGCTGGAATTATATGACCTGTGCTCTTGACTTCTCTGCAAACTATATATTGAATAACAGGCAAAATGCAGTCAGTGTTGGGATGCACTGAAGAATGAAGCGAGGCTCTCTAAGCAGCTGTAAAGACGTGTAATTGAGGTGCCTCTGAGTAAAGTGTTTAACTCCTGACAATTAAACAAGGAAGAATATATAGACGTAAAAACAGGCCCATTCAACTTATGTACTCTAAGGAGGGAAAAAAAATGTTATAGCTGATGTAAAACCAGTAAGAGCTACAATGTGAGCCCCTCCCGTCTCCGTCCTACAGGAGAAGGAAGCTGCAGACGTTCACCTCGATGGTGGAAACGTAGCATTTACCGTGAAGCAAATACCAAACTAGCCTCAACAGTGTGCAGCCGAGGCTTTGACGCGGTATATTTACAGTAGGCCTATAACCGAAGCAGTCTCACTGCCAAATGTTGTCCTAATCAAAAAGACAGCGCATGTCAAATCAAACAGGAGCAGCATGCTGTCTGTATCTTTAGAAGCGCATGCATGCAGGATGGAGGAGAGTAGCACTTCTCTCCTGTGAAAATCCACCCACAGACTTTTCAGAGCTTCTCCATCTTTCCCTGTCTGTCTTTGTTCCCCGGTCTCTCTCTCTCTCTCTCTCTCACTCACATCGCATACTGTGACATATCAGCACATATACAAGCGCGGGCACACACAGAATCCTGTGTGTGTGTGTGTGTGTCTGAAGGGATTGATCAAGTTCTCCAAGAAACTCTCCAGGCGGCCTTGGTTGATCAGCTGAAAACTGAAGGAAAAATAACTAAACGGGAAGAGAGAGTCGCCTTTTCACGGGGAGAAAAAAAACAAAGTCCAAATATTATTCTGCTCTTGCGTTTTCTCTTGAGAATGACATATATATTTTATTTGTTGTTTCTACAAACAAATTGGCCCCATGACATGGTGTAACATCAAAGCAATCAACCTCTACTATGGCTGCTTGAAGCAAAGGCCAGGACATTTCTTTATAATGAAAAAAGAAAAAAAAGCTCCCAGCTGTAATTTCATGGCTGCTGAAGCTAGCAGTGGGTAGGTGGTAAAATGGCTTTATTCCAGGTTCAGTTAAAAGAGGACACTGAGAGAGCATAGAGGTTTATTGTGAGCTTATTGTGACAGACGATGGCACTCGTATCACTTTTTTTCTTTTTTTAAGGCGCAGGTGCTTGACTTGTAGTTTTTCAAGGGGTTACTGAATTACAGAGGTTGCTGCTGCACGTTGAACTATCTGTATATTGGGATGTCACTTTGCCAGTGATACCAGTTTATGTGTATGAAATAAAAGGAGGAAAGAAAAAAAAAGAGCCAGTGATGCATAGCTTCACCCGTATTTCTTTAATATTATTTTTCTTGTGCATTTTACGGCTTCTCTGATGTGCCCTTTCTTGTCAGCGTGTCCAAGCTGATTTATTCTCCTGATGCATGCATAATTTAGTTGTTATGAAGCCGGCGTGAAGGAGAGGGCCACTAAAGCACAAGAGGCATACGTGTGTGTGTGTGTGTGTGTGTGTGTCTGTGTGTGTAAAATCTCAGCTGGGTGCAGCTGATGTGCCATTATATTGGCTGTGATGAGACCACAAAGCCAAGGAAACAGGCTGCGGTCTATGATATAGACATGGTTGCAGTTGGGAGCTGGTATTCACACTTATTATCTCACATTGTGAGCCGAGAGTGTAAATCAACAATTCTGGGTGACAATATTGCACTTGACTAGACATTTATTTGTGTGAAATGTGTCAGTATGGCGTAAATATTACTTGCATAGCAAATTGAAAGAGAAAAAGCAGCTGATGGGTTTTTAGTCTCAGATAGAGAAACAAGTCTGTTTGTTCATCCTCAAACTACAACATAAAACACAAACTACAGGGACGCTGCACATGACAACATGTCACCATACCTTTGTAACTGGTTATGCAGCCATTTCATGCCTGTCTTCATGTGTTTAATCACTGTCCTTGGTACATTTGGTTTTGTATCACATCACCTTGATTTGTTGTGTTGTTTACAGCAGGAAGACCGATGCCAAAAGACTACAATCAAACCAAAGGACAGAATTGATTTGGTTTGTCATCAAAAGCATTCCAGGAGAGCAGCGGGAAGCATTAATTATTTGACTCTTTTAGGGAACAAAGGCAACTGTCTCTGGATAGCCAATTAGAGGGATTGCTGAGGGAAGGGGAGCAAGGTTCACTTTAGTTGGAGCGTGTCTGAGTCTGCCTGATTGCCCACCCTCATATCTGTCTTCTATCTTTCTATCTACAGTAGCTTGGCAGGAAGTAGAAGAAATGAGGCTAACTATGTGCGGCCATCCGATTCTCCCATTGACAGGCCTATTGGCCCTGTTGGCACATCACTCTGCCAATTGTGCCAGGCTGGAGTTATCTTGTCTGTGTGTTTAACAGCCGATCAACAGCGTCTATTGTGAGTTATGAGGGTTTAATACAGATCCAAGTGGCCTTTGATTGATGCGACCAAATTATTATCAATCTGATAAATGTCTGTTTGTTTTGGCATGTTTGCAAATGATTTTCCATCCACTGACATGAGCAGTAATTACAGAGGAAAAAATCACACATTCAGTCTCACCCCCTTCCATATAATTTAATAAATGAGCCCAAAACTCAAACTTAAAGTATCAAGTATGTGAACAAGACATACATATGGTCCATTTGTAGACTTTAATACTGACTTCACTGGTTATTAAAAAAAAAGTAAAAGACTTGACTGCTAAGCTTAAAAATTACATCATTATAAATGATGGTGGTATTAAAATTGAAATGGTTTAACAAATTGATTAAAATAGAAATAAAGTAACCTTTAAATCTGACTGAATATCAAGACCTGTTATGAAAGAGAGACCTTTAATATACTTGAATGGATGTGTTAGGACTGTATTGATTAGTGTGCACATTAGTCTTTCAAAGAAGCAATAAAGTCTATTGCTCTCGGCGCGCTCAGGTCAGTTCTCATGTTTGAGACATTGGCTACATTGTTACTGCATGTGACTCTAATGCTATACACCAGCCACGCAGCATGTCAGCGCTGTGTGTCCTCTGTCAGTATCACGCTTGTTCCACTCAGTCATTTTTGTCACATGCATCTTCTGACTGAGCCAACAGACCCTCAATACACAATAGGAACTTTAAATCTGAATGCTGTAAATTACAAAACAATTATTTGTTGTTTTTAAATTATTAAGATATTTGTATCTATAATCTTTTTTGATGCACTTACTAACCAAGTATTTTAGATGGAGGTCTCCATTAAACTTGTCTTTTACTACTACTCCATGATTAGGAGTTTTAGTTACTTTGGAGAACATTTTTAAAGAGAAAAAATGTACATAACAATAATCCAAAATACTTACCGAACACCACATATTTGCATATTTCACAGTTTTTTATGACAGACAAATTATTTTTGTTAATTTGTTTATTTAAAAACAAACTAAACAAAACCAAATTTAAAAAAAACACATCATTGCTTCAACTGTGAGACACCTAAATTGGTTTGTTGCCTGGGCGACAGCCGCCTGCATGAAAATGAAGGAGCCAGTAACTTTTTTTAGAAGGTAAATATATATCTCTTAAGGGACAGGTTTGGTATAGCGTAGTTATACATATAGTTCTGTGTAAAGGAACACTGTAAGAACTTTATTATTAGATTTTCTTTATTTTCTGCCATAAATTTAATTTTTATGACATTTTGACATAAATAAATACTGAAGAAAAGCCTGCACACACTTTGAACACTATACAGTATGTCAGAATTTGCACACATTTACATATTCTATAAAAAGCTGATCAATACTGTACATGCTCGCCTTATTGTTCCAGATAACTTTGGTTAATTGACTCTGCTGCTCTTAGGGTCATTGCAAATATTGACAGAGCGAATGAAAGAAATGCCCTGAGGATTTTTTCTGGACGGAGAGCTACAAAACAGCTCCCACCTGGCAAATTTGTGTTCAAAGAACGTTTGATTTCCTATAGCTGCATGAGGTGGTGACATCGAACACTAGTTCAGATGTAGTTTCGACTGTCAGCAGTTAAATGATAAAAGTAGCTCCATCCACGTGTTGGATCATTTTCCTCCAAACTGTATCACATTCAGAATATTGATTGGTAGAGGAAATGATGGAAGGAGATGAAGGGAGGCCCAGCATTGTTCTTAATATGTCATCACTGCCTTGGTGTGGCAATGAAAAAAAAAAAGATGAGGAGGATATTGTGAGACAGGCTAAAATTGTGTGTCTCACACCATTCATAGTTATAAAGAGGTAGCAGGGCTTACCACAAAATACCACTCGCATTGCTCTCTGCAGATTGGTATTCACGAAATGTCAGTGGAGAATATAAGTGCTTGTACAGTGTCAGGAGAATCAGTCAGTCATATTTATAACTTCGATCACATCCTTTTATTTTCCACAGCTAACCCTTGATACTCACTTCAAGGTGAACTGGATTTTCTCAAAACTGACAAAATAAAAATAATGCAGGATGGCAGTGGTGCAATAAAGGAAGGATAGACATTCAGTCAAGCCCTCCCCCAAACAGCAAATGTCCAATCACAGCTTAGCAACTCTTAATAGGCACAGCAGGCCTCAAGTTTAATTATCTAAATTGTTTAAAATGTATTGTGGCCTTAAAAACAATTCTCAGTGAGTAAGATTGACTGTTCTAGCAATACACAACTGTAAACGTACTGTATCTGGCTGTCTATCTAAAAACATCAGGCCAAGCATTAGGTCTATTGTCAGTCTACACAACCTTAGTTTGTGGGGTTATAGGCTACATCAAGCACATTCACATTTTTTTTATGTGGAAGTCAGACCTGAATGCTAAGAGAGTTTAGGGTAACATTAGCAGGTCTGTCTTGCTTCCTAGTCTTGGGGAGTTTATAATCCAGCAACCCCAGCAACGTTACCTCAGACAGAGCCATAAATCATTCTCATCCTTAAAGCTCTTCTCTTGTAGCTTGCCTAATTACGTCTAAACTGCAATACAAAATGCTGTTTTATTCACTTCCATGTCATCTACATGCGTCATCTGCTGAGTATACTGACTTTTTGGGGACATTGTTAGGGACGCCTGAGTTTTAGCTTCTGTCTCTGGGTTCTCATTTTAAAACGAGTCAGCTAAAAACTTTAAGAAGTCAGCTGGAGACAACGTTTTCAACCTATTCATGGAGCTAGATAGTTAGCTGATTAAGCTGATTTAACTGATTAAATCTGCCAGAGACAGTTGCCTAGAAAGAAATGAGAAACTCCTTTGTCTCCCTCTGATTGAACTGTTTCAAAGATTACAGTAGTGGGAATTTTGACTGTTAAATCTGTCACTATTTCTATTGTACACTGCACACTGTACATGCTGACAACCCACTTGTGGTTCTTTCATAATTCATCTTTTCTTGACAACTTTGCAGTATTTAAGGAAGGAAGGTTTGTGCTGATTTCACTACTACATTCACAGCATAGCTCAAAGGCAGGCATGTGAGATGGCTCGAATAAGCAAGAGGTATGGTATAGAGAAGTGCGAGGAAGAGAGAAAGAACCAGAGCGACTCATAAATCAAATAGAGGTGAGATTGCTGAATCAGGGTTGATTGTGCCTGGGAGAGACAATAAAGCCTGTAATCATCTGTCTCTGCTGCACAGACCTGGCAATTATCTGCCCATACCTGACCGCCAGAACAGAAAAGGGCAAGATCCATCTACCTTCACCCTATACAGCTCAGGAGTTTTAGGGGAAAATTCATCCGCTGATGCAAACTGAAAGAACAGAAAAAAACAATATTCACTCTAGGAGAGCTAAGAATTAGGAAGACAGAGGATGTGGTTAAGGTGAGTGTTGCAGTGTTAGATTAATCCTGGTCAGCCTTATATGATATGGTGGCGAATTAGAAGAATCAAGGCTCTTTCATCTCTCTCTCTACGCATATATGTATTAACACACACATATCCTGTCAACATTTTACACCAGATAAAAGAAGAATAGCCACTCTTTAAGCTGGTTAAACTCTGCCTCCATTTGCTTCCAGTGCAGTTCCTTCATCATAATGTCTGCTTTTCAAACAGCTGTCTGATATTGGCATTAAGGGTACAAATTTCCCTCCATTTCCCTCCACTACATCGGAGCCTGACGCATATGGACCATCACTCTCCGACTGAAAGCCCTGCACTAAAGCCTAAAAGCATTTTTTGCCAGCCTAATAACACAGCCAAATGAATAGTGTGGTTGTAATTAATCTTTTCTATTGACTGAATAAAACCTCTTGGTGGAACTCGGTTAGCTGTGTTTTCCCTCCCCTAATAGAAGAGTTTGGAAAATAATTACAAAGTTGCTTTCAGTATTGCGGATGATCAATGCTTTTATCAAACACAAATCAAAAAGCAAGGAGGCACCCGAGAAAATAATTAAGGTGCTTTGTGTCGCACATCATGAGCAGAGGGTCATTTGTCATTTGGATTATTTGTTCATTCACTGTTTACCTGCAGCAAAATTAGCAATCCTTCAGTACCAGCTGTTTACATGTGATGTATTATAGTGTTTGTTTTTTTGTGTAAACCTGTGTAAAGATTATTTCCATTTAAGGTTGGAGATCACTGGCTTGTCTCAACATGTCAATTATGACAAAAGAACAATGGAACACAATAGCCTAACACAATTTCCATTGACTCTCAGTTAGTTGATCCAACGAAGCAGCATCATGGAGACTGAGAAAAGAATTAAATAGATCAGCAATTTACAACCAGGAGTACTTGTACCCAAGGGTATTCTTTTGCAATCTCGAGAGGGTACAAGAGAAGGTTGTGGAGTAGTTAAAAATATACATGAATATATTTGTGTTTAGGAGGAAAATATTGTCACAATAACCAGTAACATGCCAGCTATGATTAGCTAACAGCACAATACACACTTCCCATGAGTCTGTAATAACACCTTCACAGTTGGGAGTGTATGAAAACCAGCAAGCAGAAAAGCTGAAATAGTTATCTAAAAATAATGGACAGATAGTTTAAAGGTCCAGTGTGTAATATTAAAGGGGCTCTATTGGCAAGAAATTTAATACGATGCTCATTAGTATGTTTTCATTCATGTATAATCAGAATTGTTGTGTTTTTGTTGCCTTAAAATGAGCCTGTTATATCGACAGAGAGAGTGGTTCCTTTTCCATGAAGTCTGCTGTGTTGAACTGCCATTTTTCTACAGTAGCCCCGAGCAGAGAAACCAAACGCTGGCTCTAGTTAGGGCTTTTTGCTTTTTATGTGACTTTCACAGAGTGAAGTTTTTCTTACATACTTGGAAGGAGAGGGTGAGGTGTGGGAGAGTATTCATTTGGTTGCAATCTGCAACTTCAGACGGTAAATGGACTGTAGCTGACCACTCAAAGCGCTTTTACACTACACATCTCATTCATCCATTCACACACATTCATACACTGATGGAATTGGGTGCCAACTGCTCTTCAGTTTTTTTTTTAGGAGCTAACCATTCATATGCATTTACACACCGATGGTGCAGCATTTGGGAGCAATTTAGGGTTCAGTCTTGCCCAAGGACACTTTGACATGCAGACTGGAGGAGCCGTGGATTGTACCGCCAGTCATCTGATTAGTGGAAGACCCAGCCGCCCACTTCAATGCTAGGTGCCATTAAATCCTACACATTGGACCTTTAAACGCTAGATTAAAAAAAAAGTCTAACAGTTAAAAGAGTTATGTTAGAGTTAAAATAATGGTGTTGTAATTAAAATGAGAACCTTTTTTTAACTGATATACAGTTGAAATAATTGAAATACTAATGCCAAACATACTAGAGAAACGGTTTAGATAAAAGTCATAAACAAAACAAAAGAAATAATTAGCTCAATATAATGGATAGTCAGTTGAAACTGTGACCTAAAAGTATTAGTAGTATTGAAAGATTCAGCTTCTGTCACTTCAGGTAGATATACAAACTTGACAAATCCACCCTAAACATGAAACAAATCAATGAATATATTATAACGTTACTTAACATACACTTTACTAAAGACATTTAGAACTTGATGAGTAAGGTTGTGAAGGGGCGTTTGAGCTCATCTGACAGGGTTGTGAGGCTACGTCGGCTCTAAAAGGTTGGAAACCACTAAAATTAATAAATAGCAGTTGAAAGCAGTTGTCTGTCAATTTTCCCTTTGCTTCTTAGCCAGAGGGTAAGAAATAAAAAAAATAAAATAAATAAAAAAACATTCACCCTTGAAGACTATTTTCCCTTGTCACTCCCCCTAGTTTAGCCAGCAGTCAGTGTCCATATTGCCAGGGGAGCTGCACTACCTGATAAGCAGAGGTAGAGACTCTCTGACACATCTGTCTGCTTGATGAGCCAAGTGTCAAAGCCCCCCAAAGTGCTGGATGGAGTGCATCAATAAACGACTTTAATCCCCTCCTGGGGCCAATGTCCTCCCACTAATAAGGGATCGTCTTACACCACTGGCAGTAAGGAGAGAGGTAAAAGTGGCTTGGCATGGGCTTCAGCACGGGGATGTACAGTACACGGGGAATTGTCTGTACACAGGTAACAGGGTGTAAATCACATGCGCCTGCTGTTGCCTTAATTGCTGTACTGATTTGGTGTTTTGTTTCCTCCTCCTTCTCGCTTTTCCTCCCTCTTTTGCCCTCTGTCACTCTTTAAAGTATATGTCTATTTGTCATCACTCTTTCTCTCTCTAACACCTCTTCTGTGTTTGTATTTCAGGCTCTTTTCCCCACCTCCGCTGTGTCCAACTGTGCCCCAGACTGTCTCACTTGCCAGACGGAAAAAGGAAAAGCAGAGGGATAGCGGACCGGTAGCTGGGCTGTATTGCTTGTGCTTGAAGGACGTGTGGGTTGCAAGCATCCTCGGGGAGGATCCAATGAGTGTTCTAGTCTGAGTGACCCTAATTAACCACATATTATCTGCAGGCTGTGTGGAGGATTAAGACCCTACAGGCCTGGAGACCAAAAGACAGAGGACTTCGTTCTAAAGCACACTTCATACTCTGCCTCAAAGGAAAACACAGAGAGGTGGGGATGTGAAGCTGGACCAAAAATAAAGAACCATACAGGAAGCAGAGAAGTCACTGCATAGAAGACCGGTTGCTTGAAGAGTGTCTGGTGGTCAGGGCTTTTCAATAATGAGCAAATAAATAGACCAAATCCAAACAGGAATGTGGAACCACCCTTTTTTTTGGCATCAAGACATGTTGTTTTTTTTGTCTGTCATATCCTGAATATATCTTTCCCTCCTACCCAGGTGCTGTTTGAACAAACTGAAGTTTCTGTGGGAGGAGGAGATCATTATTCTATCGAGAGTTAATGAGCTCATTTTCTTGTTTGACATTAGTACACCCAGACATGAACACTTCACCATGTTGAAAAGGGGCGTCATACGCATGGCACACCGCTGCATTAAACCACTGTCTATTGTCAACAGGGCAATGCAATCTGGGAGCTACACAAAAAAAAAGCCTCCATTGATGCGACACAATAAGCAGCCCCCACAGGCAGGCAGAGACTCTGATTTCTGTAGAAAACATTTAGCAGCAGCTCTGGCATACCTCATTTCAGATGAAAGACGAGCCAATATCAACAACATGATTAAACAGAAGATTAACTGACACCAAGCAGCCAACTGTTAGAAGAATCAGAAAGTTATAGCTCATAAGATGTGCCGTTTCTTCAAGTGTAATGTGTTATTACAAGTGTTATGAGCTGCTGGTGATTTTATTCCACATTTACATAATAGCAAACTACTGTATAAAATAGTGCTGTGTTAACAGTTCAAGCATTTACAGGGCTTTCATAGCGCACTACAGGGTAAATCTATCCTTGACTAACCCTGGTGTGCAGCAGCTATTCTGAGTCGCTGTAACACTTCCTGTGGTTCCATGCTGTAATTCAAGCATTTAGTTCTGACTCAAAGCCCGTGCTGTCACCTACCTCGCTCGGTGTCGTAGAGGTAGACAAACTTCTGCCACTTGTAGTGAGAGAGCAGGCTGAGGACGGCACCCCGGAGGGCAGGTCGCATCTGGATGACAAACTGCACCTCATTATCGGTGGGGTAACTGGGCGTTACAAAGGAGGTGTGCAGAGCGCCGCAGAAGGAGGTCAAGGTGTTCATGGACTTCTTGTCGTAGAATCCGAAGATGGCGTACACTCCGCGGGAGAACTGGGAGCAAACTGCAGGGACAGCAGAGGGCAAGAGGACACAGGTGTTTAAGACATTACTCAGCAAAAAAAAAAGCGTATGCACAATTCATAAATGTGAAGCTCATCACTTTAGGCAGAAATAGATCGATTGGGTTGTTTGACCCACCACCATAACCCGACAATTAAGGGTTTGTATTAAGCTAAATGACCCCCTGGTGCACTCAACAAATTATCACAGGACTGCATATGCTGCAAAAAATAGTAGTAATTATACAAATAACGGTATATAATAATGGCAAGTATATTGTACTGATGTGTTCATATGGCTTATTTTATTTGCTCATTAGTCCCAAACCCCAAAGTATTCACTTTATTATCGTGTATGACTTTTAAATGATTAAAACAGATAACTGATTATCAAATTAGTTGCTAATTTTCTGAGGATCAAATAATAGATTAATAGTCCCGATACACCATACTTGAGAATGAAGAACAGAAAATGAATTTGCAACTACTACAAAATATATATACATATTAAAAAAATGCTACTTTACTGGAAGGAATTGTTGCCTTTCTTTGTCTTTTGGAACAGTAAACTAAGACAAAACAAGCAAAATGGTGATGTGTGGATGACATTTTTCACTATTTTCTATCTAAATCTAAATATTTGTCAATATTGGGGCATAAACATCACGTTCAGTTCACTTGTCATATATATGTATATATATATATATATATATTCAGTTTCAGTCTCTGGTAAATTACTGGTAGCAATTTAACTGAGGAGCAAAACATCGTCAGAATAATTTATAGTGAAATGATACCCTGGTGATCACAATTCAGACCTTGTGTTATTCATGATCTGCATCTGGAGAGCAGAACAATGTAGAGAGAGAGAGAGAGCCTGCCCTACATCAAGAAGTGAACAGATCCGGTAACAGTGACTTGAACTGTGGCAGGATGTCAGCAAAAAAATCCTGCAGGTGTAAAATGCAACTGATACAGTATGCGTCTGTGCTGGTAGCAAAAGTGGCAGCCAAAGGATAGAAACGTCACAGCATTCACCGGAAGGTCTCGAACTCCCACCAGTTATCGCTCTGTTCCCTCATCCACAGTGAACGGCTCACTGCAGCATCCACAGCAGACGTGAGTGCCACCGCTGCCTGTCGACGCTTCTGCTGCCTCCTACGAAAGAGCTGCAGAAGACAACTCCTTCAGCCTCGAGTGAAAAGTGAACGCAGTTTCACTTCCAATCACCTCAAAGCCGCAGCGTTTGTTTTTGTCAGTCACAGCTACATACTCGGTGTCTTTGCTTCGCTTGGATGGTTAATTAGAATCTAAATGAGGGCATGAAATATAAACAGAGGGAAAACAATAACCCTTTCCACAAGCTGCACAAAAACTAGACACTGCACAGTCAAATGAATATCTGAGGCAACCAAAAGCAAAAGAAGATAAACAGTTAAAAATAAAAAACATCTAAATGTTGCAAATCTATAACAAACACTTCAGGGAACGAACATCTCAGTAATAAAAGAATGTTCTTCCTGTGTGCGTGTGCATCTCATGACATTTCTTGAGAGGCAGAAAGCTCTCGTTTCGATTTTTGTTTGTGTATTCATCATGCACTCTAGTGGGACAACGCAAATTGTAAGGCAGCAGCAACTTCCATTCAGTCAGAAGCCATTAATGTGTAAACTAACATTCAGAGCTACAGATGTGTTTTGCCTTCTTACCCTATCATGAATGGCTGTTCACTTATTCTGATTGACTCTCAAGTGTTCCCGCTGGGTAATCAAGCATTCTTAACATCCGTAAATACTTTCCAGTATTTCAGTACAATGTGTTGGATGACAGGAGGGGAAGGCTCTATCTGATCTCATGATCTCAGTGGCTATGCTAAATATGTGTTCCTGATTGGATATTCATTTAATTCCTACCGTAGAATACACCAGATGTAGCTTAGTCCCTTGTTTAAATAAGGATAAGGATTTCTTTTCGTATTCTCTGAGCTTGTTGATGCTGAACTGGAAACAATTCATCACTGACAAGACAGTTTGTCTTTTTGGCTTCAATCCTCATCAAGCACAAGATGCTATCACACAGACGTTTTTTCTTTTTTTCTTTTCCTGACTGTCTTTGTTAAAAATCATGCTACTTTACTGTACGTGCAAACCTTTCAGGAGCTCAGAGGACAACATGACAGTGCTCACGTTCCCGGCTCTTAAGCACAATTGCTGTGTGAATGAGAGATCTAGTCGCTGGGGGGATTTGCCTCATCCGTTTTAATTCTATTCCCTCACTATCTGTCCTGGTACAGACACCTCTCCCAAGGTATAAGCATCCATTCTCGGTAACACACACACACACACACACACAGGCAAAGTCACACACACACATGCAGACATATAAGCATGCACACACACACACACACACACCACTGCTTTCTGATAAGTGAATCAACAGATGGACAGCAGTATTGTGGGTAAGTGCTGCAGGGTGAGTGGTGCAATCTCCCACACTGAATGGAAGCCAGTAGGAGTTCCAGCCCTCGTCGAGGCCCAGTTTTCTCTGCACTCCCTCTTAATTTGGGCCTGTACTGACACAGAACCTATCCTAGGGGACCAGATCTGGCAGCCTCTTTCTCTCTGCTCAGCTGTCCTCTGCTTATTAGGTTGAGCTTTGAGCAAGCCCAAGCCTCAATAACAGATATGTTCACACACCCTCATCTTGCTACCACTCCTCCCTCTGTTGTGCTCTCATCTTGTCCCAGTTTGTCGTACAGTGCCTTTGTGTTGCGACCTTTTCAGGGCCCTCACCTTATCACGTTGAAATGCTTCACGTTTTGCACGGATCCCATGAGCTACGCGATCTGGAGTGATCTTAGCTACAGGAAGGATCTCCCAGGGCAGTGAGGTTTAGAAGGCTGTTCTAGACAAAGAATGACCTGTACTGTTTTCGGGGGCACGCACTGCACCAGATCTGCCAGTATCTCTGCAACTCACCCTTCAGACAACAAGTCGCCCTGCCCAAAGAGCTGCACACATCTTTCTTCACAATAAATCCAGTTTACACCGTCTCCAGTCTGCCCTTGTGGAAATTTGTTACATATTGTATGGCATTCACAGCCACATGCATGCATTGCCATAAATAGACCAGAGCACAGTTAACGTAACACTACATACAATTAATGGAAGCAGTGTTATTGATTTTCAATGAAGTGCCATAAGCCGTGCTCTGCAGAAACCTCATGTTTTCACACTCTTAATCACTATTGGCTCATTTCCATGATCAGAGGCTTTCAAGATTACACTACATGTGGAGGCTTTGTGGGTTCTGATAGCCTGTATATACTGTAGCCTAGAGGTGACAGTAAATCTAAAGCTACAGACACCCTTCAGGTGGAGATAACTGTTGACTAGTGCTACTTTTTCAAATTACAGTGTTGGTTCTTATCACCATCACCTGTGAGGAATGACACGGTGGTTTCCAAAACTCACATATTTTTGTGCAAGATTGTAACTTTCTAATTAATATATTTATTTTTTATAAGCTATACCAATTTGCCACATTGCTAATTTGGGGCGAGCGTTTTTTATTTCTTAACCATTTAAACTTTAATAAACCCTAATTCTCTTTCAGTCAGGGGTAAATACCAAGACAGCAGAACAAATGAGCACAGCATACACACTGGCAAGTTTATTAATAGGAAATAACAAACAAAACAGCAATCAGTGAAAACATATTGACCACATCAAACTGTGGAATTTAAAGCAGGAAAGTCAATTACAACAAGATTTCAGCTTAATAACTTCAATAGAAGAAAGAACGCTTACATTTTAAACACAAAGGATAGAGCTTAATTCTCAAACTTCTAAAGTACTGACTTTCCTATTATTATTTTTTTCTTAAGAAATAAACTCAGAACCCATCTATATGTATGTGTCCTTACACTTCATTCACTTTCTCCCAGAGATGTCCCTCCATGCTGTACTGATCCTCCACCGCCCCTTTCAATGCCTCACTGTCTCTCTCCGCTCTCCTCTTATATATCTTCACCACTGTGTTTGACCTCTCCTTTTGTTGCCTGCCTTTTGCCTCAGCCATCTGGTCGTCCCCCAAAGCATACATCCTCTATCTCACTCCACCTGAGCGCCTCTCTCTTTCCCGTTTCACATTGTTTCCCCCATAATATTGCCCCGCTCCATCAGTAGAGCAGAGATTGGTGTTGGACTTTTGCTAAAGAAAAAAAAAAATTAATAAAAAGAAGAAGAATTGTACGGTGCAGTCAGGATAGAGATCTGCTTCAGTGAATTGGTCAAGCCTCATCCCTTTCAGTAATTAAATAAAAAATGAAATAAACGTCGTGCTGTAGGTTGAAATAAGAACCTGCCTCCGACTCAGAAAAAATAACACAAGTTAATATGATTCAAAGATTCTGTGAGTGTCACCTTGAATTTCAATAATGCTAATTTGCTCACAGGTCCTCAGACAACCATGTGCATGTGCACAGAGTCATTAGAGGAGGTTGCATGAGGACTGAGAGGTAAACAACACGAAGATAATTCTGTCTCATCTGCTCCTTCTCTTTTGCTTCTTCTCCAATCTCATTTTCCTTTTTTTTCCCGCCTCCTTCCTCTGCAGCTAACCGTGCCTCCTCCTCCTCCTCCTCCCTCCTCCTTTTTTCCTGCTGCAGGGAACCATGCATCCCCGTCTCCAGTTCACTGGTCAAACACACACAGTGTGCCGCCCTCATTCCCTTCTATAATCAGGACACTTGGCAGTGCTACGGGGATGTTACATTTCTGATGCATCACTTGAGATGACTGGCCTGGAATGCTAGTTCAGTGGGATATGTGGTATCCTGCAGGCAAACCGGGCTAATTCATAAAAAAAGAAAAAGAAAAAAACCTTTTCATGCACTCAAAGTATCAGAACTTCCATGTTCTTTCACAGCCCAAGAGCCAGAGCTTTGCACAGCCTTGGGAAGAGGTGGTCGGAAACAGTAAATGTCAACGATGATTGTATCTCTTTAGCTGTTTCCCTCGTCTTTCTTACAAAACCCATGTTCTGTTTCTTTTTGGCTCTGTTGTTTCCTCTCTCAGCAACATGTCCTCCATTTCCTGCCTGTGTCTCGCTCTCCTTCTCCCTCTGGTCTTCGAAGCTCCTCTTCCTGGTAACCCCCAACCGCCCCCACACACACGCATACACACAAGCCTACATCAGGACGAGCCTGCTCTCAAGAAGGGATGCTGTCACTGGGAGATAGCTCGTAAGTGCCCTGGGGGATTGCATCAGCTCTTGTCATATAGAGATGTGAAGTGCTTCAAACTCAAATGGCAGACCCAGATTCAAGAACGACTCAACTGCGACGGCGCTGTGAAACGTTAAAAGGAAGCTGTTACTAGTCTTTCTCCATCAACATCGTCAAAGTATTTACATTTCAAATTATATGTTGGGTTAAAATGACGTGAATACGTACACTTGGAGAAGAGAGCAAATAAATTAACATCCAGTAAACGTATCCAGTAGTTGGGTTTATTTTCATATTATTTTATTCTAATATATTAGTCGACTTTCACTGGAATCATGTTTCATTTTTGTTGTTTTACACATATAACACATCTTTCAGATGTAATGCATAGTGAATTTACGTTAAGATTTTGGATATTTTATGCCTTTTAGTGATAGTAGAGAGAGCTCTACTAACCTCTTACAGTGGTGAAGTGGTGCCTGGAGAAGTGAGTATTTTAATTTTTGCCGCAGATGCTTCTTTTAAGCGGCAAAGTATAAACACCCTGATTTTAAACTGTAACACGTAAGACTACTTTTGCATATTTAGTTCGCCCAAAAATGGGGCAGTAGTATTTGCACATTGTCACTTAACGTCTGCTGCTTGACTTCGGGGAGTAAGGCTCATTAAGAAATTAACATTAGCCACAGAAGAGGCGCAGATTTTGCAACGAAGACAAGTGAGACAACTACATAATTATGCACTTTCAGTGAAGTATTCCTCATTCCTTTAAAAAAAATCAGCTTGTAGACCACTACTGAATTATGGCCATCATTTTCAAGTCGGTATACCCAATGCCGGCTGAAAAATTAGCAGAAATGCTCCATATATCTGAATATACCCTGCACTACACCACTGGCCCAGAGCCAGTGTGGCATCCTTTATTTGGATACCCTTTGGGGCACTGAACCACTAGTAACTCTATGGAGCATTTTTTATGGATAAACAAGGGTGATGCAAAACACAGTCCTGCCAATGGTTTCACAGCATCCCACTGATTGCTGATGGCAGTAATGGACCAAGAAACAACAGCAATTATGCACCAGCGACATGCAGGGAAGAAGAAGACTGCTAGCAAGTAAACAAGGATGTAAACAAAATGTTCGAAAAAATCTGCTAAGATTTAACAAGGAAGGACGTTTGTTAAGATGGGGGGTAAGGAGTCTGGAGTTCTGTCACCAAGGCCTGTTAGCATGGAGCTCAGCATACTGCGGACAGGTTTGTAACCTGTAGTCAAATCATATGTTGTTTTTATTATTTGAATCTTTAATTTTGTTGGTGACTCTAGAAACACATCTGAACTGTATGCATGATTTTATAAACTTCATATAAAGAATCACGTATCTTAATATGGCCATGTAAAACTGTAATAGAGCATGCATAGATTTAGTAACACAACAACGGATGTGTAACTTTTATTATATCTATTTAGTGCATACAGCCGCAGATTGTGAACACCCCAATGCGTCTCTTCTCTGCTAGATACATTAGTAAAAGTCACATCAAAAAAGGTTACTGGCCAGTAACTTTAATGGCTCAAATTAGTGTGTCTCTAACAAAGAGAGGGCTGAGTGGCTGCCTGTAATGCTCGCTCACAAAGAAGAAACATTTAACTTTCTCTACTTTCTGCACAACTCTTACAAGAGACGTGCTCCTTTTCCAACGTGACACTTGTATGCGTGAGATTTTTGCTCACAGTTACAAATTCGATCCAAATGTAAGGTTATAACACAAGCTTATTTTTCCAAGAATAAACGAAGAGGTTGTAATATGAAAACAAATGTAAGTCATTTTTTTGACACCCCTGCTGCTCTTTTTTTTTTTTTTGTATAACGCGTGAGAAGCAGAGAACTTTTTTTGTGTGAGAACAAGCAAACTGTTATCTAGAAAAACATGCATGAGATAAGCCTTTATTATCATGGCACAGTGAGTTCGAATGTTTACTTTGGTTCGTGTGACCAAAGTTAAAGATTTATTTTAATAGAAAACATGTTCACAGGGCTGTATAGTTACCAGGTAACTCGTCAAATATCCTCTGAGAAAGAATTAATATAGGATAATTGTGTTTTTTCCTTCCTTTTTCTCTGAGCTTGATGCAGAGTAGTGTATCCAATTGAGAAGGACATTATGGAAATCTGTGTGAAAGCATACAATTTCAGAGTCTAGTTAGCATGATTTACATTCTCTTTGAAGCCTCAAGGATTGGAGCTAAAAGGCATCCATAGGAAAACCACTTATTCTATACTGCACAGCTTCACAGTATTTTGATGAAGGGCTCATATACAACCTAAACAGTCCTAACTAGAAGGGCACAGACCCCTATCAAGTTGTTTTGTTTCTACAGTGATGTTTGAGGTGGATGTTGTGTTTTGATGCACATTTAGTCATGGCATGGGTTCCTAATGGGTATGTCCTTGGCCCGTGCTTTACCGTACACCAACTTTCTTAAAAATCAGGCCAGTAATTTCGCTGCAATCCTGCTTACAAATATAAGGCACAGAAAAACCTCTTTGGCAGAAGTAATAATGAGATGTGACTGGACCTCTGCTCTGTAATCAAGAAAGACAGAACCAAAAACCGAGAAATAACAGCAACAGTATAACAGTACGATGTGACATGATTCTGTTTGTCAAATCTCTTTTTACGCGTTTGCCAAAGTAAGCTGAGAGAGTTTGACTTATGCAAACTAGAATTGTCTGCTTTTGTAAATTGATGCCATATTCCAATTAAACTGATGGACTGTTTTTGGACAATTTTGAGATGTGACTGGATTACAATGGCGAGCCAGCAATCAGGACTTATATAATAATTCAAGTCATTTTTTTAATAAGATGGCTAAAATTGAAATCTGAATAAAACTAGGACTCTATGACTGTAGAGAAATGACTCCTTGAAATGAAGAGTTATTAAGATATCTACCATCTACTCATATCTACTCCATCTACGCACACGTAGATAGTAAAATATTCCATTTTAATTATGCTATTTATACTAATAACATGTCTTCATTTAATGCTTAAATCACCAGAGTAAATTAGAATAATTAAACTAGCTAATATATTTCTTCTTCTAAAGGCGTACTTTTTCCTTCTTTATACGTGGTTAAACATTTACTGGTGTCTGAATTCAGAACCTTTGTTGTATCATTTATAATACCTGACACATCAAATGACTTTGTGCCCTGAAGATGAGAAACTGATCCGGGTATCACAGTTACTAAGGTCAGATGTGGCCCTCGAGCCCTTCCTGCCCAATCACTGGACTTAATTAACTACACTTTTTCCTCTCTTGTTTGTCTTTACAGCCCTTCAACCAGCACCTCCTTCCACCTCTCCACCTGCCTCCTTGATGATATAGTCCTGTGCTTGTGAGAATGGCTGTGAGCAATTCCCAAAGGAGTCAATGACTCTCAACTCTATCTCCTTCTGACAGATATTTTCACCTCAAGGTCTTCCCATCATGTTTTTGTTTGAACACAGAGCAACACACATGGCTGAAAGCACTGCATGGGTCAAACAGACCTACAAGCCACCAAGGACCTGCACATGTGGTGAGGTCTTCATTATCGTGGCAATGCCCTGTGTTTGACCAAACACAAATCATTATGCAGAGCAAAAGAGCAGCAGGTTTGAACAAGAATGCTGTTCAAATGTTCAATACATTGCCCATTTCAATAGTCAAGATAACAGTGTTGTGATGGCACCGACGAGATTGGACAGTTTGCTGAATTACTCCGGGGGAAAATCAGTTTGATAGGACTCAACCGGTACATGCAGAAATCCCACTTTGCATGCCCTCATCCGCTGCATGTCATTTCCTTGACACATGCAATTAAGGACTATCTATGCAAGCAGATAACAAACCTAAACCCTTGGCCCTCGCTTCACCTCGAGATGCCGGCCCATCACGCTGAACAAATAACAATCCCTTTCTTCGACAGGCTTATGCAGTCCACCATTTGCTGCAATGCAGAGGCGGGAGGAGTGCTACAGGAATTGTCTTATCCTTTCAAAGACAATCACCGCTCTCACCTTCAGGAAGATGTCACCACAGTACACAGCCGCTAAACACTGACCCTTTGAGTGTGGCTGTGTGCATTTTTAAGGAGGATTCAGCAGAGTATGAAACATGTAAGGCTTATGATATTCTGTAATTGGATTTCCAAGAAAGCTGGTGACAAAGTCCCTCACACACCACTAATCCTCCCAATCAGCACTGCCGGCCTAAAGCGTGCTCTTCTTTGCAGATGAATAAGGAGGAAGGGAAGAGAACGGAGCATGAAGCGAGGGAAGGCTTGGGGAAGGCAGATGACGAGGGGCGCGGTTCATGCCATCCTGCATAAGGACGGACAGCCGTTGAGGGCGTGCGGACGTGTCCTGACACACCAGGGCTAATCACCATCTCTGTGCTGGGAGTGTGACGAGTTAAAGGAAGCAGGGCGCCCGGGACAGCTGCGAAAAAGAACAAGGGATACAGAGTTCAACATGTCAGACCACGACTGCAAACATCCAAACTGTTGCTGTCGGGATTGGTCCTGCCTTCACAACAAACAAGGAAGATTAACACAGCTGAATCATTTTAGGACTCCATGACAGATGCCTTTATCAAAGTTTAATTGTTTAAAACGATGCCTCCCCATTAGTCAGCCTAACCACAGGAGAGCTGGGCTCGCCTGGGTAAACATTTGTGGTGAAATTTCAGGTAGAGTGCTGGACACAGCTGTATTGTTTTGTTGTTTTGTATCCAATTCCACACAGCAGGATAAATACCTGGCAGTTGAAAAACTCTCTCGTTCCTGATCTTATTTGGATGATTGAAAAAAGAGCAGAGTAAACTTCGTGGATGTCTGGCAGGCACATATATTTTTCCATCATTGTCAAAAGCCTGGTTTGTTTGCCCTGCCCTCCTGTATACATCAGTTCCATCTGTTAGTTACTAGTTTCTGTTTGTCATTTTCTGTTTTCCTCAGGTCCGAAACAGGAGAGCAATGAATCTTGAAATTTCCATATTCCATTTCGAGTGCAAACCATCTGAGTTTAATGCTTTCTGACTGGTTGTTTCTGTCCTTTAGGGAGATTTCAGATCTGTGTGTTTCATGCATGCCTTATGTGCGCATGCAAAGCAAAGAGTGTTCCACACAGGGCCACCAACAGGGGATGACTATCTGCCACTCTCACGAGGTCCACTTCCTGTGCATGTAAACTAAGCCTTTGCCCCCTAGTGTGGCTAATCAGATTACATGTCACAATTCATATCCTATAGTGGTGAAACAAACTGAGATGAGCCATTGGGGGATTTGCATTGTGAAGCTTGATTACAGGGATGAATCTTAAAAGAGCACCTCTCCAGGACCGGTCTCTCACAGCTCTTTGCCTTTCTCTGAAGAATAATGGAATAAGTGAATGAGGACGGGAGATAGGACCAGTTGTTTAACCTTGAAGACATCACGTAAAGAATTCCCTCTCCTTCTCAGCCTCAATCCAGAACTGGTTAAGTATGTAGAGTCCAGTGCCACTTTTCATCTTATTAGTGGCCTTGCTGAGACGGCGCTCCATCCCTGAATGATAATGCTAGAGGAAGTAGGGAGAGGGTGATGAGAAACAGCGAGTGAGCTGTAATCCTATATATTTATTTATATATATATATATAAAACAGGTCACCAGCATACAAACCTTTGAATATACCTTGATCACCTTACTTTTCAAAAGCAAATTTCCCCACAAAAACCAATAAAGTTTTGTCAGCGAGAGGCCTGACTTCAGAGCCGCTTCACACAGTCACTTGAAGAGACGAGAGCAAGAAGTTTTCTTGCATTAGATGAAAAGATATGTTCCATTTTATTCTCAGTAGACCTTTCATTGTCTGGATATGTGTACGGCAATAATCTTGTCTCATAGTCCACTGTGTTGCAGTATAGTCAAGTCTCAGGTTGAGAGATATCAGTCTCATGACAGCACAATAAAGATACAGTGAGGCGGACGAGATCAGAGAGGAGATTGATGAGCAAAGGCAAAATGCTGAAAAGTAATTAAACTTCCACGCTAAACTCACCATTATATAATGATTTTGACTCCTACACACACTTTCTTACTAACCTCTGATGATGTCATATATGTAACTTTAATATTATTTGCCCATATTATTTGTTTGAATGGGATTTTTCTTACGTTGCTTACAGCACTTAAATCCTGCGTTATATTGGACTCACTCTAAACCAGTGGTTCTTAACCTGGGTTCGATCGAACCCTAGGGGTTCGGTGAGTCGGTCTCAGGGGTTCGGTGGAGCCTCCGCCCTGGAATTTTTTATACCATTTGTTACAACATATCTTTGTGAGCAATCGTTTTCGAGGATGCTGGACATAAAAACTAAGAAAAGGAACAGACTTTGCTGTGAAAATGACATGAGACTGGCACTTGCCAAGGTGAAGCCACGCATATCTGAACTGGTCTCTCAAAGGCATCAGCAGAAGTCACACTGAGGTAAGTTGTTGTGAGTTCATGCACTGTGTTGGTTTTGTTATTTGATCAAGGTGATGTTAATGCACGGTTCATTTTGTGCACCAGTAAAAAAAATCATATTTTATTTTTTACTAAAGAAGGGTTCGGTGAATGAGCATATGAAACTGGTGGAGTTCGGTACTTCCAACAAGGTTAAGAACCACTGCTCTAAACAGTCTTGAAAAATCTTTTTGGCCAAAGAAACAGCCTCTATAAAAAAATAAAAAATAAAAGTTAATCGCAACATTGTACTCACCAAAGTAATTGCTAAGATGTCAGAACACAGTAAAAAATAGGTCCAACAGGAGCAGCAAACA
Organism: Larimichthys crocea; assembly: GCF_000972845.2. NCBI lineage: Eukaryota > Metazoa > Chordata > Actinopteri > Sciaenidae > Larimichthys > Larimichthys crocea. Next base: position 38,109,620 of record NC_040011.1, on the reverse strand, counting down.
CAGCAGTCAGCAAATTATACAAAGTGTTGACAAACCATTTTGCAAGATTAGCTAATCTTTATTTAGAGGTTAACAACAACAAAGGTGTGTGCACCTGTGATGTCAGTAATAATTTAAAAGTTGTGGTAAACTTGAGTTGTCCTTTAACAAGTCTGTCTAGATTCAGTCTATATCTACGCTGTGCTACGCACACCCTTTTAAGCTGCGCTTGCACTCTTGCACTCTGTGCATTTCATTCTGAAGATAACACGGCTGAGACACAGCTTCTACAACAGGAAACTCATCAGGCAGCAACAGCCTTCATTACACCTAAATATTTCATTCAGTTACAAGGCGTCCTAGGGCTAAAAAGCTTTATACCGAGACAAACCCCTGAAATTGGGAGTGAAATGTTCACTGACTTTTCACAAACTTTGGCCACTTGAGAGCAAATTCCAAACTTAAGCTTCTTTATGCATAAAAGAACCAAAGTCTATCCCCTTACAGCTTAGGGATGGGCCTACAGTAGCAGCAGCAGCAACAGCAGCAGCAGCAGCAGCAGCATTACAATGGGCAGGAGGAAAATACACTGCACAAAGTGTTGAGAAGAAAGCAAGGGAACTGATGAGACGTTTCTGTGTCCTTGACATTTTTAAGGAAGGTATGTTATTCAGCCGCACTGTCCATTTGCACTAGAAAGAGCAATGTGTTATTTTACAGCAACCATTCATCTATATTGTACTTTCCTTTACAGTAAGATAATTGAAAGCCGGTATCACAATACTTCTACCCACTGTCACAGCCATTAGGGGTCAGATACAGAATGTCTGCAGCCTGTCTTATAAAAACCTCACACATCCTCAGATATCCAGCTTGCTTCCCCTCACTATAAGGCAGGTTTGAAAAAGAGACATAAAAGAAGCACAACTCTGTACTTACTATCTTTTTCACATCACACTCACACAGGCATGCTCAAACACAGTGGTTGGTCACTTCATCTCTCCATCTTCAGCACTGTACCTCTTTTCTCCACTATTCACTTTTCTCATAAACATAGCTAAGCCACTGAACTCTCCCAAGTGCTTTTTCATCATATTCTAGGACTGTCAGGGCTGCAAAGGGCACCGGCATCTGAGAGAAGCTTCCCATTGAGGCTTTTGGAATGGATTCACTCCAAACAGCCTTTTCATTCTGCAGCTGCGATGGATTAGCTCTGTCATGGGTCCAGATGAGGTTTGCCTTCCTGATCTGCACGCCACGTCGGGCAAAATGAAGCCACGCCACCGAGATAAAAGAAGGAAGGAAAAATAAAATTAAGGGACGGGAATGGTGCCGACGGCGAACCCAATGGTCGATGATAGAACACTTCAATATTTCATCACGGAGTCATGCATGGACACACAAACACGGACAGTGGCCTGGGAGCAACCGCCCACAGGTTTTATGTAGCCATGTGTGAAATGGCAAGAGCCACACAACAGCACTCTCCGAATTAACCATTGGAGAGAGAAACAGAGGAGTGTCACGGTCGAGCGAGCACATCATGTTCACTTAATTCTCACTCATGGGGATAGTGAGCTCTAAAGACAGGAGAACTGCGGTAAGATGCATGTCAAGTGAGACAACACCGCTGGGTCACAATGAAATGTTTTTTTCACCTTCACGCCTATAAATACATCCTCTTAATTGTTGGATGAACCGATGGACGGCGATGGAAGCAACTTCCCTGACGACCCAGCAGCAGATGTGTCGAAGAGGCTCGGAGCTTTACTGTCGCCCAGAACCAAATTATTCCCAGATTATTAATGGCCATTTGATTATCATTCTGCTATTCACGGCATTCGTGCAGATTCAATTAAGCTCACACGTTCAGTGTGAATCAGTGAACAATCATATTGGCGCTTGCTGCGGTGACAACACAGATGAAGTGATTTGAGTAGCTTGGGTTGGCTCCTCAGGCCTGCCAGAAGATATTTCTGTTTCAGTGTCATCAGTAGTTCATTCCAGCACATCAACAGATCCTGCTCTGACATCACTGGGGTCATCAATCTACAACTACAATCCCAGTTTCAGTAATTGTCTATAAATCCACTCCATCTCCAGAGGTGTTGGTCTGCATTATGTCTTTCATTACATAAGATGTGTTTAATATTAACCACAAAGGCTATTCATGGCACAGCATGTCTTATTTGCATCTCTGTATCACTGCAAGGAATATGCTAATATGATTATTTCCCCCCCCCTTTCCTCCTCTCCTTCAGCCTGTATGCTAGAGTGCCTTTACACTAGTTTCACAAGGTTATGATGCTTCAGTGGCCCGGCGACTGTGAACTGTCACAAGCAATCAGCTATGATGGAGCCCTTGTTTCTGCACAGACATGCAGCTTTGGCAGGACTCTGCTAGCGACTGCCTTCTTTTGAAACAGGCCAGAAACGTGCGGATCAATCTGCTCAGTCGGCAGACGGAGAGCTGGAAGCTCCCGTCGCACTGTGATCCAATATTTACTAGATGGGAGAGTACATCGTGACACTCCCTGTTGATGTTTTGTATTCATCTCAACACCGGCCTGATGTCCTCCTCATTTCTGACTGTCTTTAGCACAGAGAATAAAGCTTACTCCACCTCAGACATACAGAGGAAAACAACAAACAGCTGATAACACAGCTCAAGTGGACCGAGAAGATTAGACAGCACATAGGTGCCAATTAATGCTTTTCTCCGAGCTTTTCAGACATAACAAAAAGGTCCAAAGTGCTTCCTTTCATAAGCTGTCTGACCTTGGTTAGGACAATGCAGTCAGCAGCTCCTATTGAGAAAGACTACAGAGTTCCCTCTTTTTCTTTTGGACCCAGTGAAGCCAGGCCAATGCAGCAACTTCCGATGAGGCACGATGCGGATGTGCTATTCCAGCTCAAGTAGGGGATTACTGATTCAGTGATTATGGGTATTGTAGAGGAGTCTAGTGAATGGCCAATAGCTAGCTGAGTGTGACTGCAACGGCTGCAGGAACATAGCTGTAATGGGCTTTGTGGGAGAGATTAAATATATATAAAGAGAGAGAGATAGAAATGAGAAAGCCAGGGAGGGGGGGCGAGTGAAAGTAAAAAAAAATGCTGACTGCGATATCAGAGATCTTTTCAAGTGACAACTTTTTGGAAATGCTCTCCCTTTCTTCTTTACTGACTATGTCCCTGTCTTTTCACAAATGGTGCACGAGGGTAAATTGACATTTTGAAATGAAAAATAATCTCTGCCACAAAGGACACATCCCACTCTCCTTGAGAGGTTTTGCTCATTGAGAAAACAAAATGGAAAGCAGCCATCACATGGAGCTGAGCGGCTGGCAGACGTATCCCCCATGCACCTGAGATGAATAGTGCACAATAGCAGCCTGCCCTCCTGTTCATTTCGCTTAAAATGCACAACATGTACAAGGCCTTTTCTTATCATAAACAGTTTTTCTTCGCACAGAGCGATGCTCGCAATGCACCACTAAGATTCTCTGCGTCCTCTTCCTGTGTGGTCCCCTCGTAGTAGTTATCGCTGCTTTTTATATGGTCAGCCGGCTTCTCTTGTTCATCACAACGCAGCACTGATATCATCTTCAATAACAGAGCACAGACTCAGCCTGTCATTGTTGACTTATAGTTCAGAAACCCGCCCTATTATTTGAACAGTGGTGAACAGATGTGCAGAGCATAGATGGGCTGTCATGTTGCATCATGTCTCCGAGGGGCCTCGGTGTTGCACATATTATTCTTAAACCAATTCTTTGTTCGTTGGTGGATGGTCACATCATTTTTTATTTTTTTTATCGCTCATCTGTCGCGTGATTATTGTAGAAATTTCATTTTCAAAAAAATCTATTCAAGTGTTAAAGCTTTCTAAGCGTCCAGTCTGGCAGAACGACTGCAGTATGTATTATATAGTACCATGCACAGCATTTCTATGCTGCAGGCTATAGGGTGATGATATCTTCATGGTGCCATGACAGTCGGTCCATAATCATTTCATCTTAATCACTCTTCTCACTTGCAATTTATCACACACCCAGAAAATTGAGCATGTAGATAAAGAAAATCAATAAGAATTTCAAAGACTCCAACATCCCTACAGTAGGTTTGAACACACCACAAAAGATTGATAACTATCGGGGCTGGAGAAATCTTTAAAGAGTGCCAGTGTGAATCTACGTGATGTAATTTACTGACCTTCCAAATCAAAAGGTCTGTCTCCACCCTGTCCATATATGTTTTTTATATTCCATAGCTGCCGAAATGGCCAAATGCCCAGTGTTTGTGAAAGATATGTGGAGATTTGAGGCTACCACAGCAGCAAGGGAGAAAAGCTGTTGTTTTATCAAACAACATCTGCCAGCGTCATTGATTCCAAGACAAATAGCACTCCGACAGCAACACTTCTCCTCAGGTTGGCTTTAAGAGGGGTTTTTGATATTCTGATTAAAAATTCATTGTGTTGAATCTGCCTTAGAGTGTGTTCTCTGTTTTCTAATCTGAATCTCATTACAGCTTCAGCTGTGTGCCTGACTTTAAATAAATAAATAAATAAAAAATGTAGCAGAGGGCATCTCATGACCAGAAAATTAGGTCAAAATAATGTTCCCTTTGGAGGTTTGGCTTTTGGAATTTTTCCAGCCTTTTCTGAGTTTGCTGTATGAAAAATGTTTAACCTCATGTGAATACTGATGAAAGCGCGCCCGCAAGACTTCATGGAAACTATAGAACATGTAGAATAAGTATTAGTATTTCATTAGTACTACATTTCAGTGAGACAGTTTCTGTAATGTAGTAGCATTTAACAATTAGTGTAACTCTTTTGTTAACAATTAATAGTTTTATAAAAATTACTATTTAGTAGGAGTGTTCCTAATACTTTTAACTCTGGCAGACATTGTTAAGCTTAGGTCAGATCACAGCATGTGACTGTATCTAATAAAACCTCCAGCCTTTCTCTGCCTCAGCCTATATGAACTATGCTGTCAGTCAGCTCCTTCTGCTGATGCCTTGTTTCCCTCTCAGAGGCCTTCCAGTTCCCAGAGGATGAAACCTCATCAAGGGCCGTTACTGTAGCACTCATCTGACTGAGGCCCACATCAAGCCACTGCGACAGGCCTCTGAGACCGCCTGGCCTGCTGGCCTCTAAATTTTTACCATTGCTTTACAGCGTGGTGGCTCATGTTTCTCTCAGAGGCTTTTGCACAGTCATAGTATTTATCAAATATGCTTGTTTATTCTTTGCATTTGGCCTAAATCCTAGCCTGCACATATTTTAAAAATAGTATTTTCTAAAATTGCGTTAGCTGGTTGCACAATGAGATACCGGGTGAGCCAGCAGTATTTTTTACCGTGACCTTTAATTTGAATGAAAGATGAAGTGTGTCATGGGAGCTTTAGTACAAAGCAGTGAAATTTACTCAGTGACAAATGTGAAGAGAGAGACAGGACGTGTCTCTCTATGCATGTGTGAGTGCATACGCCTACAGTGTCTGACTATGTGCATATGTGCACACACATGCATGCATATGCACATGCCATAAACAAATCTCCATCTGTGCCTCCATCACAGCTGGACTGTGATGGCGTGTCCCGGCACAACCCCCCTCCATCGCCTGGAGAAGTCTCTCACTCACATTCACACACAGTCACACACTTACTCTCTATATTAGCCACCTCTAAAACATTCCTTAATCAAATTCTTTTTACTCTTACTTTCTTTTACTGCAGTCTCTATCCTCCTAGCACTTAGTACCCCTAGTCTCTTTCACATCTTTCCCTGCTATGTTTCCCTGGTCACACCTTTCAAGCTGAGTTACAGCCTGCAAGACCAAGAAGTGTTGCACTACTACAATCACCTGAGGAGCTTCTCTCAACCATAGCCTGCCTTGCAAAAACACGTCTGCCTGTCGCTTTGTTTACCATCCTTTCACACACCCCGACCACCACCACCAACAGTCCCAAAAGCTACACTCAACAAATCCATGCGAAGATTTAGTAAGGGCCCTTTTCGTCTGTGCTTTAAAACATATGCCATTTGCCATATGTGCTCAGTCACATCGTAGGCCGCTAGTGTAAAGAATCTGTTGGTGTTTCTGTGCAACATGTGCAGAGCTAGCACTCTCTGGGTGGGCGTAAAGGTCAGTGGAGAAATATGTGTTGTGGCTAGACAAAAAAATAGGCTTGTGCACTATGTTACTGAGTGTTTATGATAAGCCTAATCAATCCATTATCCATGTAAATACAAGCACCTGCTGGAGTTTTCTTTCTGGCCATTAAATGAAATGCCATGTGTTTTTTTTATAGGGTCCACACACTTCCTGATGCTGATATCGTGGACAATATTGCTTATGTTAACACCATAGATCATCCTGCATCACGTGGAATCATCACAACAGCATCTGGTCAGAATTCAGAATTCGACGTCTAGCATCACTTACGTCAACTGCTTTTCAGTTGGTGTTAAAGGAATGGGTCAGTGTTAATTTCGTCAGACGAGACGAGACGAAATGTGTTCGTCAACGAGCCTTTTTCCCTTGACAAGACGATGACGAGACAATACAATGTTCTAAAAACACTGACGAAAAATGTGCCAATGTGCGTTTTGGTTGACGAATAAAAACGAGATGAAAATGTCATGCAAGAAATAAAAAATAAACAAAAATGTCCTCCTTGTTTTCGTCTACTATATAAGAAAAAAAAGCAACATCCAATCCTGCTGTCATGTGTTTGTGCCAGCACTTCTTTTACTGTAGGCAACGTCACGGCCACACGTTTGATATCCAGGAGATAGCAGGAGAAACACAGTGTACGGACAGCGCAATCATGCTTGAAAGGGAAAAGAGACTGGACGTGTGGTCCCATTTCAAATATTTAGAAGCAGAGAAAAAGACACAATGGCTCGTTTTGACGGATGGGAATATGTGCGGGAAGAAATTTGCCAACCTGAAAAGGCACATCAACCTCAGCCACCCAAATATTAAGGTAAGCTAACTGGTCTGGCACACATCTGATTGCATTGGTAAGCTAATCCTAGCAGCAAGCATCCATGCAAGTAGCCACTCGATAAGGTATAGGGGTGTTATCGATGCGTGTATTTTGTTTTTGTACAGTATATTTCTGAAATAAATAGAAACAGACTAAAATGTTTTGACTAAAACTGGACTAAAACACCCTGTGGACTAAAATGTTTTGACTAAAACTGGACTAAAACACCCTGTGTTCACCTTTGACTAAAATTTTGAGACTTTTAGTCGACTAAAATATGACGAGCAAAAATGATTTGTGAAAGACTAAAAGTGACTAAGACTAAGAATGAACTTTGACACAAGACTAAGACTAAATTGAAAATTGAGTGACAAAATTAACACAGGAATGGGTCAACATTTTGGGAAATACGCTGGTCTGATTTCTCGCCAAGAGAAGTTTGATATGGCTCTCGTGTCTGTGTGTTTAACATTAAGCTACAGCCAACAGCAGCTTAGCTTAGCTAAATACAGTTAGCCTGTCCAAAGTAAACAAAATACACCTACAAATAACTCTCAATAATTAACACATCATACTTAGTTTGTGTAATCTGTACAACAGCTGACGTGTAAAAACAATAATTTCCTGGGGAGTTGTGTACGAGACTATTTCTTGGCCAGGACCAAGAAACTTCCTGGAGTCTCGGCAGGTTAGCTGGCCGATCCCCAACACCTCTAAACTCTGTTTTTCTTCATAAAATTGTCATTTTTGCACTTCCATTTTGTTTTGATTAAGGAAATGAGATGACGTTTTAATTATTGAATTTAAGAGTTACTGGTTTGCAGATTCTGTGACTATTTTTATTACTTCTGTTTCCAGCTACCAGGCTAGCAATTTCCCCCTCTTTCCTGTCTGTGTGCTAGGCTGGGCTAGTCATATCCTGGCTTCATCTTCACATTTACCATATAGACGTGAGATGCTTTTACTCATCTGATGCTTGGTGAGAAAGAGAATACATCTATTTTGATGTCAGACTAGTCCTTTAGCTTCATCTTCTCCCATTCACATCAAACCTGACAGTCACTCGCTTCTCTTCAATTGTTCCTCCCTTCTCTTTGGAAATGAAAAAAGCAATCACAGTGACTTGTCTTATCCTGTCTTTTGTTTTCAATACTCTTGGATTTTCTTCTACAGTAGCTAACAGAGGCAGTGGCTGAACGGTGTAGCCAAAGAAGCATCTGCTACTGCCAGTGTTTAAGGACCTGGAGAATTCAATAAAAGAAGGGTAGGCACATGTAAAAAGGCTGGCAGTGGGGACACAGACCATTAGCTTAATGACAGAATGAGGAATGAGGAATAGGGAGATGAGATTCAAAAGCCAAGCATTGCAAAATTTGCCTTTAACACGAATCAAGGCGAGTAATCTAATAAATAGCATGGCAAAGAGAGGCAGAGGGGGGCTTGATGTTTTTTTCTCGCCTCAGGTAAAGGAAGGAGAAGAAGAAGGGTAAACAGGAGAAAAAAGGATGTTGGTGTCATTAAGTCGGCTAGCCGTGACCATCAGGAACATTAATGCTGTCTGCTCTGCTTTCTTTAAATGGCTACCCTTTGCTTTGAACTACTCCTGTCTTCTCTGTGGACATACCTGACTCTGAGCATCCACAGCTATTATGGATCCTGCACTGGTAATTACACATTTCACAATTTCAGATGTCACTTCAAAGCCACAACAGTCTTGCCACCAAAGCGCACACCATGCCTCTACAGTACAAAGCCAAGTCTCAAGGATTACTGAAGCCACACATTGTTTTGCTGCCGGTCACTAATTCAATTAATAGCATAAGGCGTTAAACTGACTTGAAAGAAATTGTTTTGACACAAGTCTGGACCTTCATCCCACCTAAGGATTTCTATTTTCTGATTTTAAAAAAGCATAATAAACTCCAAACAAGTTTAATCTGAATTATTGCATACATGTTCTCTTATGCCTTATTCTGTTGCTTTGAAAGAATGTACAGCAAATGAGGGGGAGTGATGATCTACCTTATGAGTCAGAGTAGAGGTCTTTGGTACTTTATATATATATATATGTCCCAGAGTAAAGGTAGAATGTACACTAAAGCAAAAACATCATCTTCAAGAAAACACAAGTCTAAACTAAAAAACAAATCCTGTCATTTCAACAACTCTAGACCCTGAGGCAGCCAGATCTCATCTCATCAAAGCAATGACACTCGAAATAGATTTACTCCCCAAACCGTGCAATCTTACTTTGCCCCGATCATAAAATAGATGCGTGTTATTGCTGACAAACGTCTGAGTCACCCACAAGGGGCGAGTGATGACAAAGGAAATTTGAATGACCACTAAATAATTGTGACAGTCTGCAGAACAAACAGCAACGCTGACGAATCTAAAACTCAAAACACAGGAGGTCTTCACTCACCACAGGCAAAGCCTCAAAGGCCTGGAAGTCAGCAGACAAGTGATATTTAATAACCGTCATCTCTATTTTGTTCACTACATCGGTAGAGACAATCTGAGGTGCTTGTGGACTGTTGTGAGCTCAGCATGAGCTGTCTGCGGTTTGCGAGCTCAGCTTGACAGGAGTCTCAGGGCACTACCTTGAAAAAAGTCTCAGATCATACATTACACAAACCAGAATCGAAAGAAAACTGCATCATAGACTGTTCTAAGGGCAGTCTTTGCCCAAGCTCTATTGATTAATTCACAATTAAATGGAGGACTCTTAGTGTGTTCAGCATAAAACTTCCTATTAACATGTAGGAGACCAAACATTCAGCACACAAGAGCAATTTCTGGCAGAGCAGATTATTACTATGCTTATCAAAGCAAAAGCAACACTCTCACAAAACATTAGAACATTTGACAATCCGCTCCTATTTTTTGCACCACCGCACAATCGATTTCTTTTAAACAATGGCTGATTTGCAACATTAAAATCTTGTAGTTTCCTTGTATGTGAAGTTTAAGACAGTCCTGAGACAGAGCTCTTGATGGAGATGCTAAGACGTGGCAGCAAGAAACGGGGCCATTGCTCCCACAGGAACCCCTTCCTCTCACTAAAGCTCTGTCTGCCCCTGAATTTAATTAGATTCTGATATCAAGCCTTTTTCTCCTATGCTTGCCTTCCTCTTCAACATGCGTGAAATTGCAACAGCACTATCTATTATTTATTCAGTCTCATTTGCTTATTGTTTCTTATGGATGCCTTCGTTAGGGTACTTGCAGCTCTGCTGCTTGTGATATCACAGCTCACGCTCCTCTTCATCTCCCTCACTGCTCAGACCCACCTCCTCTGCAGGTCTGAGCCCAACTCATTTGCTGGCGAGGGTTGGGGAGCTATGGATTTTTTCCCCCTTTCACCCAATGACAGCACGGTGAGGTGCTATGAGGGCTGGGTGCTAATGAGCTGACTCTGCAATGCTGGGGGAGATGCTCTGTAACACAAGGGGGGAGTCTGAGGACGGAGCAGGCGGAGATGCTCTGGCACAAAGAGAGTCAGAGGGGCCATTATGAGCGTGCCACACAAGGGTTAGAGGGACCGCATCAGTCAGACTGAGCTGCATGTCTCCAAAGTCGGCCATTCAGCCAAACTGAACTCATCTTTTAAAACAATATCACAAAATGACATTCTCAAGTCCATTTCTCACGCTTTACGTCCAGACCGTTTCTGCTGATTTCGAGAAACTGTAGGCAATGGGGGGGTAAAGAAAACAGATCTTGGATCTGCCACTGTACCAGTTGCACCATGGGATGGGCCATAATAGGACCCATAGAGAGGCATGGAGATAACAGATACCAATTTATATGCTTTCATCTTCAAAAGAGAATCATTCATGTGATGAAAGAGAAAAAATATATCTATCAGATACTTTAAATCCACTGCCTCCATCCAATTTTGCTCCATTATATCTCCTCCAGCACAGTCCTTGACACAGGGTTTGTGTAACTGGCTGTATTTTCTTGTCAAGGCCAGGGTGTGAGCAATACATGTGGAATTCGTGTATTTGTGAAATATCACCTCTATGAAACTCAAGGCGGACACAAATACCAGAAATGTGGCTTCCAGCTATAGCCAGTGTCTATAAAATGTTATTATTATTAAAGTATGTGTGTATTTTGTGGTAAAATCCAAGAAGATGACACAGGAAGGACACTGTGTACATTATAAAACTTGAACCAGAGTGAGAGGAACTTGGCTGCTCAGCCCCTCTGGATTAAGATGTAGCCTCTATATGCTCCACACTGTGCTGTGGGTGTGACAGAATTTAATCTGCTCATTCTGCGTGGCGTTGAATGTGGACACGGTGACTTGTGAAAATAGAGGGCACACTTACACGCATGGGTGACCGAGAAGCTGTTGGACGACTCGAGGTTGTCGACGTTGTAGTTGAGGTGGAAAGGCTTCTCAGTTGTGTTTTGGTTGGTGTTGTAGAGTTGGACAGCGAACCTGAACGCGCTGTGCTCCTGCACCGTGGAACGCATGAACAGTCCGCCTTAGAGAGATGAAAAGCAAAGATTAGACAACTCTCTCTTTTTTTTAATGAAGTCTAGTGTCTGATTTTATTCACTGAGGAAGAACTCTATACGTCCCACTGTAACATAAAGCAGGCTGACTGCTCTTTAAAAGGACCCTCATGTATTTTTGACCAGTGCGCCTGTGTGTTAACTCTTCAGCCCGAGCTGAGGAAACTGAACACCTTCCTTATTAAACACTCCACTTATCTTCAGACAATATTTACACTGCATGCAGCTTTAATCTGTATAGTTTTTATTTTTATTTTTACAGAGGCTTTAAGCGTGCTGCATCTGTAAAAATCAAGTTAGACACTGTCATTGCGCAGAGCTCCGGCGCTCCGTCCGGATCTACCCGGTATAAAATTGCACCCCTGTGTTTGATTTACCCGCACAACCCCCCTCTACACACCCCCACCTCAAATCTGTAGCCTTTCCACACAGCCTCATAACACTTACCGATATTAATCTGATTGGGAAATCCCGCGAACGATCTGTCAACGAGCCACAGCAGGAACAAAACCGCGCGTTGTGCCATTTTTTTTCTCTTTCTTTCCTTCTTTCTTTCTTTCTTCTTCTCTCCGACCTGATCTGTTCAACTCCTTAAAAGGGTCTGTCTGAGCAAATTCATATGTTCTGGATGAAAGCCGGGCGCGATGGAAATCCAGTGGAAAGATGATGGTCGCTCACAGTGCACCAATTAGGTTCATTGAGGTGCAGCCCAGCTGCAGAGCAACTAACAGAGAGAGAGAGAGAGACGAGGAGAGAGAGAGACAGAGAGAGAGAGAGAGAGAGAGAGGGAGAAAGGAGGGAAGGGTGGGCTGGTGGGGAGGTGTTGGTGGTGGTGGATGGTGGTGGCGCGGGGGGAGAAGGAGCAGATCTGAACTCCGATTGGACCCGTCGCGGCGGGGCAATATTGGTCAAACTTGATCTGACGTTAAATTAAAGAAAGAAAGAAAGAAAGAAAGAAAAAAAAAACAGAGCCAGCTAGATTACGATGGCTTGGAATAAGAGCCGCGCTTGTCAATATTAGCCTTCTGTTGGCCGGATCAATAGAAGCAGCACTGCAATCTCAGGTGGCCAATGACTCCGAATAGCCCGAAAACATCCAGCTGCTGCATATCCCCGGACCTCGCTGGAGAGGCTGCACCACATGAGGCCAACATGAGGACCTGCAGGTTATTTATTTTTTTTCCCGACATGTGTGAAAAGTTCGTGCTCACAATTTTTTTTTTTAATCCATTTTGCAAACTGGCTCTATCCGTGTTTATCTCCAGCAGTGGCTCAGACAACAATAACACTTTCAAGGTTAGAAACAGGTAAAGTAATAAGTGAGGTGAAAAGTTGAACACACACACACATACACACACACTCAAACACACGCAGTCGATGAGGGACACGGGGGCACAGTCAACAGAACTGTCTATGGTGCTGAAACTGAGCATTAAAAAGTGGCTGAACAAAACTTCTTTTTTATTTTTTTTTTACCTCGCCACAAATTACAAACACGTTTCGCTTTCTTTGGAGGTTTGACCACAATCAGCTAACTGATATCTGTTAGTAAAATCTGCATCTCCTTTTATTTACTTTTAAGTTTTACTCCATCTCTAATGAAACATCTATCATTCCTGTGATTCTGCCTAAAAGAGAACAATTAAGGGATTACTGGCCCATTTATCACCCTCAGCAAAGCGCTTTGAAAATTGAGTTTTTAATTGCATTGCAAATGGCTTGGGCTTGGGCAATTGATACTGCATGGGACTGGACTGCGTGTCCTGTTTTAACCCTCATCCTACAAACGTAGTTAACATTCAAGCAGCACTGACTGACTGGGGTCCCCTGGGGATGACCAACAGCCATTATAGCATAACGACGTTTTGAAATGAAATAAGTTACGCAATTAATGTCATCTGAAATAAACAGATGATTATTTATTTATCTTTTTAATTAGCAACTTGTATAAAATGAAAATAGACAGAGCACAACAACATAACTGACAGAGTACCTGCATGATAGTGCATAATGCTTTAAATTAGGACCCATGGCAAACATAAATGAACACTTCATTGGCACCTCAATGTATTGGCATTTTTTAATTAAAACAAAAACATGAAAACAATTATATGAAGTATCTCAGAACAAAATGACAACATCATAAAAATCAGAGATATGAGATATGACAAGAAGTCATAGGTAGGGTGGGCGTTAAACCTATTTATGATGCAGCCGATGACCGCATTTTGACAAACAAACAATGCAGTAATAGATGAATACAGAGATCTTGTATTATTATTATTTCACAGCTGAACTGCACTCACGTAACTGGGAATATGTGGCTGTTCATCATTCGTGTCGATCAAGTAATGCTGTGGTGTGACCCAATCATCAAAGGGGAAGATTTCCTTTCCAAGCGGGGTCAAAGTTGATCTCTATTCCCACAACTCAGTAGCCCTCTGGGGATAAATCTGGGATGACATCACATCGATTATCTGGTCCCCCACAGCCTCAGTGTCAGAATCACAGGAGGTCGGTTTGCCTGACCTTAATGGCTGAAGTCATAATGACCAATGTCAAACTGTGACCCACAGACTTCTCTGGTCGGTCAGACAACTGTCATCGCATCCCACCTGAATGCGAAACTTTGGCTGTTGTTTCAAAGGAAGCGAGAGGCTACCTGTGATGTTGTTTTGCTTAAATGATGTGTGAAACAATTAACTGAAAGAAAAGCAAAGGAGCCATTTAATTGGTCATTTACACTGCGTGCTGGTTCTCAGTGTGAACTGAGCTAATCATGCATCATTTCAAACAATGCACATAAAGAAAAAAAAAACATTATTCGCTACAAGGGGAGCCTGAGTAGTTTAGATAAGGCCTTGATGTAATTGATATTAAGTGGTGATGATTCTGCTGCATTATTTGTAATTAGGCCATTTTAACCACGCTGCATTATCCTCCAGGCTCAAACTCTGCAGAGATTCAATTTTGTCATGAGTGTAAAAAATCACAGATATGATCTATATGAAAACAAATAATTATATGATATGCCTTTTTGGATGTGAAAACACTCACAGGAGTGCAGGCTTAATAAAAAGGCTGGAAAACAGATGAAAAGATGTTGCCTTTTATCTCCTGATGGAGCTCATTCACAGCTCGCCTACTGTCTCTGCCTAACACGATGAAATCTTCATCTTTGCCTCTTTGAGGAGCAAATAAGTCAGAAGCTATAACATGTGTTTAAAAAAAGACTGTCTCAGTTTTTCAAGGAGTCTCGAGAGTCATGATGTGTGATTATTTTTAGGTCTGACTTGCTCATGATTACCGGATAATTATTCTGTCATCTTGGCATAATAAGCATATGTTTTCTCTTGATCACAATATAATGATTTAACACAAGCTGTCTACTTGTGATCATATGATACAAACCATGTAACATAGTCATCATCTATGGTCAGCAGTGGGACGGTTGCTTGATGATTGTCATCCTTTGAGGCCAATATGGACATCTATATTTGCTCAATAGGGATGAGAATTGATACGATTTTATTGATAAAGGGTGCCATTATCAATTCTGCCTAAGGGTCTGATTCTTTATCGATTGCTTTATTGATTCTTGATCAATTTTTTGTGTGTGTGTGGGGGGGGAATACAGTTTTTAGCGTCACTGGCAACAAAACTGTTTTATCATCTAAAAGGCTGAAACTAAAGGGTGAGTCAAGCTGACTGTAACCTGAGAGCTCTCTGTTGTCATCATCTAAAATAGATGAAATGACAGAGAGAGAAATGAGAATATTTGCACTTGACTATTTGTGTAGTCTTCAAAGAAAATATCTGCCAAACCTTCTTACCTGGGGCTAAAGTTATTATGACATTAGACATTTATCCCCTGTAATGGATATGCTGCTCGGTTGGGAGGCAGTGATTGTCAAATACATGGCATTCCTGGAATTAAAGCTGATGTTGCACAGAAACGTGTTTACATCCTTACTTCAAATGATCATTTTGCAGACATTAATTGGCACTGATGAGGTCATTGTTTTATAATGTGCAACTATCAGAAAAACATGTCGGCATGGATAAAAGGAATTAATTAATACAGCTCGAAGGCATATGATTCCCATGGCAACTGCTTCTTGATTTTCATTCCTAGAGTTGAAACAAAAAATATATACGCATTAATCCACATGAAACATTTTTATATGAATCCTGTCATCTTGTCATGTGACAGACTTATCTTGTGGACCCATACTATTTACATTTCGAAAAGTTATTTGGTACAGAAAGGTCAATCAAACAGTTTTCACAGAGGAAGCAATGTTACTGCCTAAATTTAACAACGGTGGCCACCAGGGGTGATGCAGAGTCAGAATACTTGCCTACCACTGCAGCGTTCAGCTGGCTCCAGTGTTTTTAGCCACATAAAACCCAGCTGATGGTTCCTTGTAGCTGCACTGGTGACTCCTACTGGTCTGTGTAGCGTTAGGGTTAAGACCTGCAGGAGATTATTTGAACCTCTGCATGCGCAACACCCTCCTGTTGAAGCTCCTCACTGTCAGGGGAAAAGAAGCAGCTGGTGACTCGATGTGTATCGGAGAAAGCTCATGGATGTCTGCACCCTCCCTTGAAGAGCAGTGGGTGTTGCCTCGCAGGTTTCTGCAGTGTGTGTGGGGATCTGGCCTTTACAAATGGGGGGAAAAATGCCAAAAAGAAAACCAATAAAAATAAATCATCAGACACCGTTAGAGCTGCAGCTGCAAATGACCATAAAGATCCTGTCAAATCCAATAAATATTCAATACATGTGGTCATTAATAGGTGCATTACATTATAGTGAGAATCTCCACTTCCACCGCATAAGCAGTTTCAGTCATCAGGTTATGAAGTCATTTTTACATCATCGCAAAAAACAAAGCTTATCATGTAGGGATGAAAAAGAAAAAAAACACAATTCTTCTGTGATCAAAACACAAACATAATCGACTGCTCCATCCTGTCTGTGTCATGCTGTTGTGAGACAAGAACAATAAGCGCGACACATCTGCTCAACCTCTCATCGCGTATGATCACAGGTTTGGCATCCAGTGACTTGCGAATACAGAACCAGGTGTTTGGATAAATTCTTAAATCTGCTGCAGATTACCTTGGAGCTTTAATCTAATGGGGCTGTGATGCATCAGGGCAGTACGTTTTAAATCTACAATGATGACTTCAATTAAGCAAGACTCATTTTCTGCAGGAAAAAGAAAAAAATGAAAAAGTGTGTGCACATCAGAGAAAATTGCTTTCCTTGTCAAAGATTTGAACAGCGAACATCTTGAAAATTCAATATTTTCTCTGATTTGTAATGTATGATCCTGGTCACGTCTTATTTCATTTCACTTGCTCACATATGACTTGTCTCACCTACAATTTCAGATTTTTCCCACTACTTAATGTACTGGCTCACATCAATCCCACCCCGCTGTGGAGCGAAATTCAGTAATCATAGAAATGGGTTCCTCTGGTGAAAGACACATAATGAGAAGGGGTGAATTAGTATTGTAGGACGGATGCAGTTAAACAAGCATTATGCAGCTCAAACTCAATGATTTGGAGAGCTATTCCAAGAGCCCATCAGTCTTGGCCAGATGTTGGAGGCTGATAAGAGACTCTGCTCTCAAGGAGCTCTCCTTTATTCTGTCAGTGCCTCTTTCCATGAAAGAGACTCCGGGAAGGCGAGGACCTTAGGAGATAGAGAAGCACTTGCCATTGTGTTGGAGTGTCACACACATGTAAAGAAACAACAAATCTAGCTAAATAAAACATTCTGTACAAACAGTATACACTGTGGAAATCACATTTGGTGAACAGAGTGTTAAAATACAAAAAAACTAAATCTTCAGTGCGATAAAAAACCCTGGCAAGAACGTCGAGCTGGAAAAGATGTTTGAGATGAATCGCTGGGAACTCCCCATGAGGAAAATGAAAACACTTCATGTGGCATAAGATAAACGACATGACATAGTTCAAGGGATGAGCAAAAAAAAAAAAAAAAAAAAAAAGAAAGTGCCTGCCCCAATTTCACTATTTAAATACCGCTGCGTGCTGCGTCACAAACCCATCATGCGCTTTGGCTTCCCAGCAAACACTCTTTGGCCTGAGTGTGACAGAGGCGGTGTTATCAGCTGCACAGGCTGACACACTTCACTCTTTTGCCTCGGGCTTTGCAGAGTCAGAACCATGCGACCGGAGCAGTCAGCGCAGCGTGGCAGAAAGACATCTTCACCACATGAGGTTGGAGCTTCATGGAATAGGGTACACCACACTTAACACACATGCATGCACATATAAGGTAGACAAGGTTTTTCCTGGTTAATCATACTATCAGTGCACATGTGTGTGGACAGAAGGTTATATGTGGTCTAGTGCCTAAATGGGGGTCAACATAAAAGTACTAGTGCTGTCAAAATTAACGCGTTAATTTTGTCGATTAATTTTAAAGAATTAACGCGTTAAAAAAAATTAACGCGGTTTTGTTTACTTCCGGTGGCGGCCGCCATTTTGGATGTGGCAAAGTAGAGCTTTGTTTCCCAGATATATTAGTGTGTGTGTGTGAATGGGTGTATAAGAGGCATTAACTTAAAGCCCTCACGGAGACTGCGCCCTGGGCGGTCGCCCACATTGCCCACAGCTAAAACCGGCCCTGCTTGTATTAGTTTACGGGCAGATCTGCCACATCCAATATGGCGGACACGTTAACGTATCGCAGCAACGGACCAACCTGCTCAGTGAGGCGTCTGTGTATATATGTCTATGATCTATCCTAACTAAAGGAGAGTCTGTGTATATATGTCTATGATCTATCCTAACTAAAGGAGAGTCTGTGCATATATGTCTATGATCTATCCTAACTAAAGGAGAGTCTGTGGTGTAAAGATGGATAAGGACGGACTTTTAGGGGGAACATTTCATTTTAAAAAGTTGCCCGACGGCTCGTTGGACAAAAACAAGGCAATTCGCACAGTTTGCAAAGCCGAATTTAAATTCCACAGAAGTAACACGACTTTAACATATCACCTCAAAGCAAAACACCCAGTCTACACTACAGGAGTGTGGCACTCCTCATTATATTTCCTCATTCTGGCTTTTTTCTGTTTGCACTGTGCATATGTGCACCTTAAGCCAATAACATGAATGAATTTCATATACTTTATCTGTGTTTATTCTACATTAATTTGTTCATTTTACATAAATAAATATTCATTATAAGCTTCAGTCTCAGAAAAATGCATTTAATTTATTGATACATTTATTGATAGATTAATCGCGATTAATCGCGATTAATTACAGAATTTTTTTAATCGATTGACAGCCCTAAAAAATACTAATGCGATAATTGATTAAACATTGGAATCATTTAACAAAAAAGATGTCAAAGAAATGTTACAAATACTAATGTTAGCCTCTAAAAATGCTAGTTTACACGGCTATGATATATATTAAAATGTATATACAGTATTCTTTGCACCCCTAATGTGGTCACTGTAGCATAGCAGGCAATGCCTGATCATATTAGTGCTGAGCTAACAGGATAAAAACTGAATCTCAGATCCTGTGTGTGGTTTATTAAACACCTGTCTGATAATGTAAATGTCCAAAGAACAAACAGAGCAACATGTAATAACTATGGCGAAAGGAACATGTTAAATCCCATGAGTCTACTACTGGCTGAATTTCAGATGCCTTCATTACATCCAAGGCTTGTTTCTTCTGCTTAATATCCCCTGCACAGCAAAGCGGTATAGAAAACACACACACACATATGGCTTTGACTCAGGTTTCATTGACCCTGTCATTTTAGACCTCCGAAAGGGAGTGGCAAAGGTTTTGTAGTTGAGGCAAGTTATGGTGGGGAGAATGAATAAATGAGATGCAGCCAAGAAAAGGCTAAAAACAATCCCTTAGCAGCAGCAGTGGTAACAACAACAGCAGCCTGTTATTTTCCCTTCCCCCATGGCCTCTGTTGCCATATCGCAGTAATAGAAGATGGGTGTTGCTCACTGCCTGCGTGCCTAATTGAGAGGAAAACAAACTGGTTGCTACAGATAATGGGAAAGGTGAAGCAAAATACCATTAATAGTCAGTGATCCTTTTAAATAATTACCAGTGTCCACTGTGTCACGTTACCAGCACTGTCCCGTGATTGATTTTCCAGCTATTATGGGTGTTAAGATAAAGCTGCTAATGTAAAGAGAAATCAATCTTACATATTATAATGTATGATAGATATTTTCTGTGAGCAAATACTACAGTTTAGGGTGATGTAACAACACTGTTGCATCAGGTTCTGTGTAGGCTGGGCAGCAAACATGACAAGCAGTGCATGTTCATAAATTGTGGTAAATAACGACAACCAACACAGGCATGTTAGAAAGGCAGGGAAAATATTAATCTTTATAAAACCTGACATACGTGTTTCCAGCCACATTTAGTACATGATATTAACTTAGCAATAGTCCCTTGTGCTTTGATTTCTAACATACAGGGATGCATGAAAGCAGCTTTCAAGGTCAAGCATTTCACAGGAATGGCACACTAAGCCAACAGCACATGATAAATGGTAAACATTTGGCAGATAGTCTGCGCCATACTTCTTAATAATGCACTCCACATCTCTGCGGTTATAATGAAACATTCAGTAGATGGGAGTATGAATATTGCATGTCATTGATGGATCAAAGAATCAAGAGGTCAGCAGGAGATGTACGCTGTTTTTCTAAACTGTTAAAATGCGCCTCAGTGTATGTCCATGCTGGTGTGCGTGTCGTCTGCCTGTATGTGTGTTCCAGCGTTTCGTCAGGAGGGAGAGACTCCTGCTGTTTGTTTAGTCCCTCACAGACTGTAATGCTTCAGTTATCCCATTGTTAGCCCGTTCTACTGTACCTGCAATTAAATTTCCAAAGTCAGAGGAGCTTAACTAATTACTCCCAGTAAATGCCCCCTTCTTTCCAATGCAAATAACATTGCCATGCGCTCTAATAGTGCAGGAAGCCATAACATGGGCTTGCACTGTCAATCAATACAAAATTGGATTTGCAACATAATGTTATGTCAGCTATTTCTGTGCATTCATTTGACAGATAAAACTGTAATCAAGCTAATGCAATGCTCTCAATAGAATAGTTTAGCAGTGCAACTTGAAATGAAGCCATTTTTCCCCAACTGTGAACAGAATCCAACAAGTCTCAACTGCAGCATTTCTCAGGTATGATACTGACGAGTGCTTGACAAGGCCAAGACCAGGCAGCTTGTCGGCACTCTTCTCACGTATAAGAATGAAGTTTTTTTTTTTTCTCTCCAAATATGAATCACCCAAAACATCACCCTGGAATTTGAAGTTTAATGGTTCTCAGTCTTGATGCAGATTTGCATATTCTCATGTAGTGTGCTGTCAGTGACAGCAGCGGGTGGTAGTGCAGCTCAGAGAGGCTTCTGTGTTTGTTCAGCTCGGCAGACAACTATCGCTATAATTATATTAGGACATCTGCAAGGCCACCGACGGCCTATAAACACCACCTGTGGTACACAAGGCCTTCAAAATCTCTACATGCTTGCTTGAGTCTGTAAAATACCGAAGCAGAGGATGAGCAATTTCAGAAAGGTTTCCAACATTGGTGACTCGGATAAGATCAAAGAGAAAATAGACAGTAACAACCAAAACAAGAAACACAGCCTTAGAACATCCTTAATGTGCTTTTTTAATAGTTTGTCTCTTAGCAAATATTTAACAGCACAAGTATTTTTTTCCCTTTTTATTAAGATGTTATGTAAAGATATCTCTGCAGTGGGTGATATAGGGGAGTCGTAGAGCTGATGATAATTATTCTATTGATAAAACACAAAACAAACTCGCCACAAAGCGTTTTAGGGAGCTAATAAAAGTCAGTAGCAACATATTGCAGTAGGTTTAAGCAGTGTTCCCATCGCTAGTGTGAATGGCATAAGGGTTGCCTCACTGCATACGCTACGTGAATTATATATTAAGTCGAGCTGCAGATGTACAGGAGTGCATTATTTACTGATGCCAGCAGAGGAAACACAGATGCTCTACTTCTGTACGTCTTGAACATACACTACACACCTGACAGCTGCACAAGTTATTCTATGAGCGCTTTAGTCACCACCAGTCTTCATAACGATCGAATGCTGCTTGCAGTTTAACTGATAACCACAGAGCTGTTATGGCAGCTGTGGCTTGTGGTTTTTATAAAATGATCGACTTGCAATATTGAGGTAATAATAAAAAAAAAATCTTATCTCAACACTGACCGTGTTAAAACAAGATTTTCTTTTGGCACCATTTGTGTTTTATTTTTAACATCCTGTGCCGGTGAGATGACATGCTGCAGTTTATCACATTTTTTCACATCACTTTTCCTTAACACCATATTCCTCTTAAAGTCATTAAATTTTCACTTTTTTTTTTCCTTTCTCTGAGATGTAAAGTGCACTAGATATGTCACCCACGTGATCCAATTCACTCTGGCAGAAGCCTTTATTGCTCGGCCGTGTTTTCGTCTGCATGTATGGTATGTCCTTGCAAAATAAGCCTTATTCATTTCCATTTATTTTGACCAGTGGTGGAGCTGCGGCAGCACGGGCAATAAAACAGCTCATTTATTTGACATGAAAGCTGATGATTACTAAAGACAGCTAGAGTGGTGACAACAAAGGCGGAGGAAATCCAGAGACGATAGAGTTGGATTGATCTGCCGCAGAGCAAACAAATGGTCCTGTCACCAAGGGGAATAGTTATACTTTATCCTCTATCACCCATCTAGTAAACCCAGATTTTTGTTTAACGTTATGTAGAAATAAAGCAAACACACACCTAATATGACAAAGTTCTTATTAAGTCTGGACAGCTGGTTGTTATAGGAGTCCACAGGCAGGCCAGGTCAGCTCAGTGGGAGTTCTGCCTTGTAAGGGGGTTCCCAAGAACATATCTGGACTTTAACAAATTGCTCTGAGCTGTAAGATTCATCACTGTCAGACCTTCTTTTTGCCACACTTCTATAGGTCATCATGAGCCCCTTAAAACAGGAATTTTCTGAGAATATGGTGCACTTCTTTTAAAATCTTTTCACCTGACATTTTGAAAGGTTAAGCTACCTGAAAAGGGCAAGCTAATTAAATAATTTCTTCTCAAAGAGAGAAAATATCAACTAATCACTTTGGAGACATTTCGCATCCATTAGATCATCATTGAGAAACACTTTGAGAAGTGGCAGCATGTCAGATTTAAGATACTGTAGTAGAGGGAGGAAATACTGTGCTCACATACCACACTACTGTACTATTATGTGTATGTTTTCAGCTTTTCGCTACCAGAAATCCAACTGCAAGAAGCTGCTTTATGTATAAGTTAATCATACTATGTCATTCATAGCTTAGTAGCTGTAACTAGTCACAGCAGGCCTGTCAAGCGTTGGATTTCTACACATGTTGAAGTGGTGTGCATGGAGCAGCAGTAAGAGGGGTCAGGGGCGCTGTACTGTATGTGACGGGGATGCTAATGGTCTATGATCCAGGGGCCCTAAATATTGGTAGTATGTACATGTTTTACCATTTTTTAATTTTTTTTTATTAATGATTTAATCATTCATACAATATAAATGGTTTTGCCCGTTCCCCAAACCAGGCAGAATGGTACTTGCTAGCACTGCAGTGAATTGTGGGTGAGACGTGTAACATTGGAGCATTAAGATTCAAATTTCTATAGAAAATGTAGCTTCCAAAAACAAAAACAAAAAAACACAGGAGAGAGAAAAGAATGTATGTTGAGTGAAATATCCATCTTTTGCCTGCCTAACGTTAATTTAGTATCTTAACAGAAAATTCAAGAAGCAGATCAGTCAATGCCGGCAAACCTTTATCAAGCTATTATTATTATTATTATTATTATTAGTAGTAGTAGTAGTAGTAGTAGTAGTAGTATTTTAAAAAATAAATGTGATTAAATCCTTTTTAATGACATATAATGATTATAAAAATCTTTATATGGAGCAAAAACAACCTATATTCTCTATGGACATTTTGAAGCAGTGACTCACTCTGTATTAAAGTTAGATGACAGTACATTCACGTCATAGCAGGAAACTCAGGCGTATTAAAGATAGCTGCATTCCACTTGGAGGAGGTCCTGTCAATGAGTTGTTATGCTTGGTTTAATAAATCCCCTTTTCACCTTTCATTAGTGTGTCGACAACATTTGTTGCAAGCCTGGGCCAGGTGTGTAACCTAAATTATTCATTAATGTTGAGGAATTTTCCATTCAAGAATTTTACCATTAAAATTACATTTATAATAGAAAGGGCAGATGGCCTTTAGCGTACTTCTGATACAGGGTATCAGTCCTGCATTAAATAGTGAATTCCACTTTCCACTTTATATTGCATGGATGTCTGCACCGTGTTTAATTTTCACAGATCGCTGTCAGTAAATATCAAACAGTTAGTAACTGGACTACAAAAGTTACAGCTTTGCATGTGATATCTCTTCATGAGTGCCAAAACCCTTAGTGGCACCCAAGAACAATAATCTGTATGAAAAACAGTGTAAGACATTTGTTTGAATGCTCTTACATAAGCTACAAACAGTAGCGTGTCAAACAAATTAGCTGTGCAACAGGGCAGCAGGATGTGAGAGGGAAGCAGCAGGAAGCAAAACTCATTCAGAAAAAAAAGCACTTTAGTTACAGTACACATGACTGCTCATGGCTGAAGCTTGTTTGCTGGATGGCCGATGTGCATTTGGGGAGCGTCACTGTGGTGCACTTTGCTTTGTGGGGGTCAAGGTCCCACATGTACCTGGTTTTCTAGAGCCAGCATCTCCTGCCGGAAATCCAGGGGGAAGTGCACCAAATGTCACACTGGATGTAATTTGACTATTTTTATTCTTATCTATCTATCTATCTACAGTAGTAAGTAATGCAGACTTACTTTCAAGGCCATGGCTATTTTTTTGTTATATTACAGAGGTTCTGTTACAAAAAAGCCTTGTTCAAGGTTGTATATGCTGTAGTACTTTCCCAGTATGTGGGAGCGGTCCTTGCTGCTACAATATCTATCTTGTTTTTAGTCGTTAATCATTATCTGAAAAAGCTAAATACTTTGGTAAGTCCCCATTCTAAATATACTGTTTGAATACTTATATACTGATTTTTAGCTACTTATAGCTGATACAGTTTGCCTCTGTCTGAAATTAAGGATCCATTGTTTTGTAAATGAGTAAGAATTTAGAGTTGTAAATCTGTCACTGTCACAACTTGTCCTTGATTTAGACTGGATGGTCGTTTTAAATACACAGAGTTGCTAGCTTTAAGATACTATCGTTGCTATAGCTCCAGAGGATCTACAGTAATCGGAGTGGTAAGATCTTACATAACAAACACATTACTGATAAAACGCCCCCACAATGCACTGAAGTGACAGGTTTAAGAGGTGTGTTGAGCTGATTGTTTGAATATCAGACATCAGCTCTTGACAAAAGGAAAAACTGCAGAAAATCTCATAATTTGTAACAGTGTGTCCTTGCACCCTTTATACAGACATCCACACAAACAAACCCAACTAATCCAGGACTATGAGCCCTATATCACACTGGAGCTTGCCCCACAACTGTCAAACATTACAGAAATATTACAGTAAATTGGTGTATTTTCAAGTAGTTTCTCTCTTGGTTAACCAGGAGGAGTGCCCGAACCTTTGGCACAATGTGCAGTTTCTGCTCAATTTACGATAAATTGAGATTCTCCAAAACAGGGAACTTATGTTGCTGTGTGTACATGATAGCAACACAGACCATTTGCAGAAATATGGCGATCTACCAAGATCCTCATGTATGGACATCATCTTGATATTTTCACCACAACATAATGCCCTGTCCTTTGCATAAAAGAATGCATTAGCATGATTAGGATCAGTGCAGGGGTGATAATGCCCTGTGCAGTCTACGTGATTTCAGACTTGACACAGCGGGTTATGATAGAAGATTGTATCCTATCAGACAGGATGGAATGGATGGACGAGACCGGTGGACTAATGCAGAGTGACACTCGCTCTCTCAGCGACTCCCCTAATGGCCCTCAGATAGACGTGAAAAACTGAGTGGCGTGAAGGGCACAGGGTTACAGGTTTATTCAACCACATCTCTATCTAGTCAAATGTGTTCTATTATTGTAGCGTTCACAGATTAGCTCAAGATACAGCTATTATTGTAATAGCTGTATCTATGTATATATTGTAGCACCCGTTACGGCTACAATATATGTATATACATAGTATATATATATATATATGTGTGTATATATATAAAATAAACCCATTCTTCATCTAGCTGTGGTCAACCCTTTTATTTTTTTAAATCTTCGTGAGGTTTGGTTTGAGAAAGAAAAATCTTAATGTGTTATTTTGAGCTTTTCTACACAAGTATGCACAGGAAACAAGCAAAACAAAACAGAACAACACTACATAACTGTAATAAAAGTGCAAGTAGGTGTTTAGCCAAGTGACAGTATGCATTTGTCACATTGCAGTCTGCTGGTGGTTTACTATTTGGAGCGCAGGAGTAGAGGTTATGTATCGTTGTTTGTGTGTGTTTTGTGCAAGTTTCCAGGGGAAAGTGCTGGTGACTGAGATGCTATGAACAAAAACTCTGCAAGAACGCCCCACGATTGCAAATCAAAAATCAGATGCTTTTACCAGTGACCCTGACCTGCAACCATCTATAGTAAATGTGAGAATGTCAATGTTAGTCTGTCCTTTTATTCTCAAACTTCAAAAGTCACTGAAACAAGAATCATGCATGTTTAACACGATATCACTGTATCCACTGTATTTGTTGTGCTTCTTTTGTGTGATTTTTTTCAGTTTTTGTTTGTCGTCTAGCTTTATTAGTTATGTTGTATCTACTTCAAGGGGTAAACAGACAATATCACTGAGAGATTTCATTGGCTCATTGTACAGTATTAAGACGTTATATAATCTGCCCATGCAGTGGCCCTGAGCACCATTGGGGCTGCTGTTACCACTTCAGAGTGGGCACCTGCCTGCAGAAAATGTCCTGAAACTAAAAGCAGACAGCTTTTACTCAGCTTAGCCTTCTGATGTTGTTGAGAGACACTGGGAATGCTGCAGGCAAAACAAAAGGTAGCTGTGCTCAGACATTCATGTTTACGTGCTTTAGCAACTTTTCTGAAGATGTAACAAGTGTGTACTGTTTCTCCTCAGTGTTTTAATATTAATCTTATTATACAATAAGTTTTCTACTTCATCTGCAGATGGGTTTTCCATGTATTCCCACTCAGCTGTGAAACAGATCACTGCTGTTGCTGCAGAAAAAAACCCAATACAGACTCTACTGGGGTCTGACAGCATTACAGACACAATTATGTAACACACGATATGATTACATATCAAATTTCAAAGAAAATTAAATTAATTAAAGACATTATTCATACCAACATAGACCTTTTTCCCTACTGACATGTCACAGTAGGAAAAGCACAAATGTTCAAAATCAACAGTAGCTGCCTCAGTTTCAGGGTCTTGGTATTGTGCAGCTGGCTCACTGTCAAGGTTTACTTGGGCACTTGAACTGAACAGAGCCATAGTTAATGTTATTCGTGGCACCTGTGCTTTTCCTATTATAACAAGTCAAAATGTCATCTATTCTACATCAACACAACTTTGATAAATCAAGATTAAACAACCAAAGCCTCTGCTGGGATATATCCTGCAAGAATCGACAGTTTTTTTGGTTCTTACAAGAACTCTGGCTACTGTTGTTCTGAATGAGCAGTCTTTTCTGAGAAGACGAGATATAAGACAGAAGGCCACTTCGATAGAAAGAAAGTCATGAATGCGTTTCTCTAAATCTTGTCTAAACACAAGACCTTTTGCTATCTATTAGAGATGAGAAAGGCTGTTTCAGTTTGTGCCCGACGTAACTGCTCAATCTCACATCCAAATCTAATAAAAGGGCAATTTCTGACTTGGCATTTTGTCTTTTTATCTCTGAAATCAAGCTGAGAAATGCCTTCAAACTTTGTTTAATTGAATTTGATTACATACAGCTATTGTTGCTCTGAGAATTGAAAGACTGATTCTAAGCAGCCCACTTGGTCGAAGAGTGAGAGTGTTGTCAACATAGCTGTGATAAGTAACGGCATTGTCATGTATGATCTGATACACAGTAGATAGACCATGTACACACTGAATAATAGTGTCCTAAGAATCGAACCCTGGGGGACTCCACATGCCATGTTGTGGCTCAGA
Organism: Larimichthys crocea; assembly: GCF_000972845.2. Classification (NCBI taxonomy): domain Eukaryota; kingdom Metazoa; phylum Chordata; class Actinopteri; family Sciaenidae; genus Larimichthys; species Larimichthys crocea. The sequence continues at coordinate 38,081,808 of NC_040011.1, read as the reverse complement.
TTTATGGCCACCAGTGGCAACAACATAGTGTCTGCCCTCAAGATATGATCTGAACCAACTGCAGACTGTGTCAGATAATCCCATCCACTTTTCCAGTCTGTCAAGAAGTATTTAATGGTCCACGGTTTCAAAGGCTGTGCTAAGATCATGCAGCACAAAAACATTTTTCCTACATCAGTCAAATATCATGTTATACCTTTATCAGTCTCTGTTCTGTAACTGATATGTTGTCTGAAGCCAGATTTTAATCTCTCCAATTTAAAAATGTGTTGAGCTTTCTCAATTCTTTTTCAATAAATTGGGATTAGAAAAGATTATGTAATTATTCATTATTGAAGGGTCCAATTTGTCTTTTTTTCACAAGGGAATTAATAACAGCATTTTTCGGTGGTTTTGGAAAAATGCCTAATAGGAGTGAGCCACTGAATGTCAATTTGCAAGCAACTGGGAACAATTTTAAAAAAGGTGGTTGGCAAGGAGTCATTACATTACATTACATTACATTGCATTTAGCAGACGCTTTTATCCAAAGCGACTTACAGAGGAGGACATAAGCTGAGAAAGGTGTAAAGGAGCACAGAGTAGTTGTTAGTTTTGTTAGTTTTGTTAGGCGAGTCAAATTATATAATAAAATAAAATTTCACTAAAAAGATGCACACTCAAAAAAATTCAAAGAAATCATTAGGAAATCAGGGGCTAATTTTGGTGAGGAATTAGTTTACTTCCTGTGCCTGTAACCTGGCGTCCTGACCTGGTCAACAAAACTTCAAGTCACCCTTTGTTCTCTCTTCTCAACCACTCTTTTCTTCCTTCTACCCACTCTTAATGGACCAGATGGGTGCTGCAATTAGTCTGCCAACTGATTCTAAGGAGTTAACGCTGAACGGTTGACCTACAGACAACGCACGGCGCAACCCAATTTCATCCGGTGATCTGCACAAGACAGAAAAGACTTTTCAACGAAGCAAAACAATCCCAGAGCCTAGCTCATTGGTTCCACAGCTAACAAGCTGCAAACCACTGCAATCAGATATCACTGTGAACGTTAAAATCACCAGTTATGAGATAGATGGTCAAAGTTCAGTCTTTCAGAGGTCTGTCAATTAACAGCTGAATTTTTTGGCTTGCCTTTGACCACAGTACAAAGAAGGAGGCAAATATTACCGCATGATAGATGCTTGCATTGAAATGAGTCTTCAGATATTCCCACAAGACTACCACTTTTCCTGTCAGCATGTGAAACATTCATAAAAATTATATCCCGAGGTTCTGACTCTGACTTCTGAATGAAAGCTGACAAACTAATACTATTAGCCAGGTTTTAGTTAAAAGCATAAAATAAAAATTAAATTACATTAGAAGCAGCGATCATTAATTAAAAATGACTTATTTGGTGAGAGATTGAATATTCAGTAGTTACTTTAATAGTTAGTGGAGCCTGAGCAGACTGAATATGGCATGAAGCAGAGTGCACCATTCTCTTTCTATTTCCTACCAAGAAGGGAATGGAGAAAGCCAGTGGTAAACTGTTTCTTGGCTTGTCCTGGAAACATTCACTAGTGCCATCGTTAGCCTGGACCCAACAGATATAAGTAACAGGGTTTTTTCATTAGCACTTTTGGCTGCGTTGAGTCAAATCATTCTGCACTGATTTGCATTTGCATTACCAGCTTAAATGCATCGAGCCATGCCCGAGATGGACCATCTTCGGAATCAGGTCAAAGCACGCGCATGTCAGATAGGCTTCATTGGCTGCAGGTCTGTGTGTCTGTTTGACCAAGGACAGGGCTGAGCAGAGAGGCTTCAGTCACACAAAATCCGGCAATGGTGTGCGTTGTGTGGCTGCGTTTACTTGTGATTTGCAAAATAAATAATATTTCTAATTTCTCTGACTGACAGCTTTGTTTTCACGAATGATGCTCCTTCTCTTCATTCACTCTGTAGCTCGCTAAACCACTGCCTCTCTCTCTCTCATTTGAAGGTATGCATGTATAAGAAAGAGCTATATGCGTTGGCTTTGTTTTGCACACAGTCAGTTACGCTACCTAGACATGCTGTGCTTTATCCAGCTGATGATACAGAAAATGATTCTACTACACTGTCCCGGAGAGGGAAGAGGTGACAGGTGTTCATACACGTTTCAAAGCTGGTCAGGGAGTTAAAGCCAAGGGAGGAGGTGGTTGCCAATTGGGATTTGGACAAGGGGGTAAGTTCGGCCCCAGCAGTGACAAGCTCTTTCATCTGAACAGTGAACTCCAGGAGGGGAGAGGAGGGGGTGAGGTCGATCAGGGGAATGAGGGGTTGATGAAAGTGAATCCTTACAGGTAAAAGTTAGAGTGAAAACTCTTTCTTGGCTCTGACGTCCCACCTGTTTTAAACTCTCTCTAGGCAGGGGAGGTGGCTCCTGTTCATAGGTTTCTGGAGTGCTAGCTTATGTCTTGTCTTGTTTCCTCTTGAAGAGGGGGCACTTGGGTGGCAAAATGGATCAGAGCTGAACATTTTTCTCCTGGCTTGTTGAGAGACAAGACATCCGCCTTAAAAAAATAGAAAAAAAAGTTCTGCAGTCCAAGAAAAAGTTAAAATTAGTACAGTGACTGGAGGGTACATGAAGTTGAAAGCCAGGTACTCAGTGCCAAAAAAATCTGCTGAATCTTTCACTCCTCTTCTGACTGGTGTTAGAAGGCCACTGATAAACATCTCAGTATTCAATGAGCTGAGTGTGTTCAATAGATCAGCACTGTCTTGTTCCAGTTTAATCAAGAGTTTGAGACCCAGTCGTTAGGTTCTCTGCAGCCTTTGGCTTCCAGAATTACTCTCAGTCATCAGGCTGCTGTTTGAGGATAAGGGGTTATCCAAGTCATCTGAAGGAGAACCAGGGTCCCGAAGCACTGCTGAAAATCTGTTTTCAAGCTGCACTCTATGTTGTTGGGGAGGTTTGTTGCCAACTCTTCCTTTTTCAGCTTTCCACCACTGAGTTCTACTAAAATGGTAACACTATAACGGCCAAATACCACCGGGCACAGATGCGACACGTTCTATGTGCGTTGCAGTCGCCTGAGCTATTTAAGTCAATGTCAAAAGGACATACTCTATGCTAAGAAGTGTATTTAGAAGCACAGAAACCAATCTGACTTAACAAAGTCTGATGGGCAAAGTGCTTCTGGTGGGGTTTGAAGTTGCATGGAGAATGGACTACAACAGTACTGCAGCCACGACATGACAGAGACAGATGGAGTTTTATCATAACAGTAACATAAAAGTAATTAAGTGTTTGGAAGTAACTATTTGTCTTTGTTAATACAGACACATTACGTTCATAATGCATTTAAGCAGTATTATATACTGACATAGTACATAAATGTTCAATATAATATAATAAATAATAAACATAGTATGATATACGTTACATGTATTTGGTGTGCAAGATTTGCAAATCAGTCCAACAGAGACAATGGAGGGGAATAGTGTGAATGTGAGTGTGCCAGACACTTTTCTTATATATACGGGCTGTATGCTTTGTATAAAGTCTATGATCTAGCTTTGTGGGCAAGGAATGATAAATGTGGAAACTTTAGTCTGTGCTTTTGCTTTTGAGCCCTGACTAAGCCTTTTTCCCTCTTTGCTATAAATACACAGCTTGCCGGAGAAAATCTGTCTATCTAAATGAAATCTGACACAGGTGAAGCAGAATACTGTACTGACAATTGCCTCTCCGAGAAGTCTTTAGAAAGTAGAAAACTGAGATGAGCCACAGTATAGTATTTAAAGTACGAAACTACATTGTATATGAAACTTGGCAAAGACAAGTCTGAAAGGTATAAAGACCAAGAATATAGTCACACTTTTGTATTACTGTTTGATAATAGTCATAATAACCAGGGTCACGTTTTTCCTTATTATTAATTATTACGGTAATTATATTCATTAATTTGTTTGTTTTCTCACTATTTTCATGAATGACAAATAATTTTTTAATCAAAATAGCAAGAAAGGTGTCAAATGTGAGGAGTCGCTGCTTTTCTTTGTCTTATGTTAACAGTGAATTGAATACTGTTTAGATTTATAGAGATGGAAATACAGAAGAAGAAGAAGATATACTTTATTAATCCCACGAACGGGGAAATTCTTTTTACACTCTATTTTTATTTACATGCCTTTCCGGTTCCCAAGCCAAGTCTCAATGGACTGAGCTACTGCCGCTCCTACTAAATACTGTATATATTATTGGTTGGACAAAATGAGACATTTGATGAAGGTTATCTTGTGATGGGAATTCTTTAGTTGCCGCCCTAAATACTGTAAATATGCAGTGTGCCGTTCATGTCCTGTTCAGATCCTGAGAGAGCTCCATAGCTCTGAAATGATACCTGAGTACTGAAGAGCAAAACAGTGCACTGTATTTTACAAGCTTAATATGTTTTGCATATAAAGTTGTCAGTTATACAGCCACTACTTTTAACAAATCCAACCAATACAGTATAATGACATTAGGTCTATATTTGCTATTCAAATATTGCTGTTGTTTATACATGGTTCGCTCTTTCACAAAGCTAATAAGTAATATTTTGTATAAATGGGTGTTGCTGCCTCTAGTTGTTGCAACAGAATGTTTTGTCTGAAAATTAACCTGCATAACAATAAAGTCTTTACTCTCATGTGGTAACTTGTCAGGCAGCTACAATAATGGGTAATGGGATTTTCACTGAGCTCTAAAGGCAGAGTCAAAACACCAACATACTATAAAATGATTTATTTCTACATGGGCCACAATTTCAACACCTTTCTAATTTTACTGAATTAACTTAACACAAACTGCATGACACAAGACACCCGGCAGCTGTGCACTGAAACAGTATATGATTCTAAATGACCAGATTTAAACCCATTAAATCTGGAGGTGCAAAGTAACTCTCTCTGTTAAAGTGAGGAAATAAGACAAATGTTGTCTTTTTAAAAGGACTCTTTGTGTGTTTCAAATAACCTGTCACTGTGGAGCTTTGTCCTTATTTAAAAAGAGATAAATGTTGTCATGCGTGGCTGAGAAATATAAGTAAGCACACAGGGGAATGGCATGGCAGGTAAAATACGCATTGTGTTTGTATAATGACAGAATAGTGTCACCATAGAAGCAAAAAGGAAATGATGTAGTTTTCTTTCTGTTATATGAAGCAAACTTGACTAAAAATATTGATTAATATGATATATATATATAATATGCATGTCTTCTAGACAAAACCATTAAGAGACATACTTTACAAAGGTTAGGGGTGCTTCATTGTCATGGCAACAATAATACACATATGGTTGGTTTTGGACTGACCATATTTGTGCTTAAAAAACAAACAAAAATGTTGACTGTGGTTCAAATCCCAATGTTTTTGTTGACTCACCCATTCACCCCGATCTCCTTCGCTACTCAGTCTAACTTTAATAACATCACCTGACTTCCTGTGTCACTACTGTTAGAATTACTCAAGCTGCTAGACTTTGTCTTGGGGAGAGTTCGATACAGTAAGAAGATCAACACCGCTCTCATGCGTGTATGCTAAATATAAAACTACTGCCAGCAGGTGTTTAGCTTAGCTTAGCAAAAAGTCTGTACACAGGGGAAAACTCTTAGCCTGGCTTCGTCCTAAGGTAACAAAATGTACCCACTCACAAAAAAAGCCCATTAATTATTGTTTCATATTTCTTGTTAAATGTGTGTAGTGAGGAGGACATTTCACAGTGTCAGTGTTTTCTAATGGCAATGAATGAACACATTACCCAATTCTGACCCTAATGAAAGTTGTTTACCTTAGATGATCAGCTTTTTTTTTTTCATTATAAACAGGTGAGAATTAATTGTCTGATCACATCCAATTAAAATTGGACAAGCATGTTCATATAAGAAATAGATTCATCCAAGTTTGTGCACTTTCTTTGGCATCGTACAGAAAAATATCAATCTCTATGAATTTTACATCAACTTCAAATAACGATTGAGAGTGTAACACGCTCTCAATCGCTCAGGCCCAGCTCCCCGCTGAGGTCTCTCACTGTTGAAACTCCAGTCCAGTCCAGCGGGGCCTCGCTGTCTTTAAGATATCGCAGTTCATTGACATGAGCACGTCTGGAGCGAACAGCTTTCATTCCCTGAGCACTGATCCCTCTTCCTGCAACATTCCTCTGTGTGTTATGCTCTCTTTGGGTTTGTCACCTAAAGCTGCTGTGAACAAGGTGAATGAGTAAAGACAAGGCAATAGCACAGAACCATTTCAGCCTGGAATACAGATTACACACTGGGCTCTGAGTCAAGGAAATGTTGAAATTTATTTACTTTTTTTGAAATAAAAAGAGTGTTCATCACTGGTCCTGCTACTCTCCCATTATAATGTGCTGCCACATAAACACAGTGTGACTTTGTGAGACAAGGGCAGAACACAGAGTTCTTGTTTTTTCAATGACTTGTGGTGTTCAGAGGAACTGAGGACAAACTTTTACATTATCATTAGCTGAGAAATGTGCATTCAAATTGCCCTCTCTTTGTGTTTTGGCAACTTTGTCCTTCCATGTTTGGATTTTTTTTTCTCCTTAAAGCTTCCTTCCTGATTAGGCAGCAGTAATCATTTAGCAAAGTGAGGAAACGGGTGCCTGTTATTGTTGAACTTGACTATTGTGTCTGTTTATCTTACAGAAACATTTGTTTCTGTAAAAGTTCCTGGTCATGAGGTAGAAAATATGGTACTCAGTGGAATCAAAGCATTTAAAAAAAAAAAAAAAAACTGGTGTTGCACTATTCTGCAGATTTAGAGACCTTGCAGACTTCAGCCTGCATGAGGAGAGATAAGATAAACTATTGAATGATCACAGTCTCCTCTGTGGACTACAGGAGTGGTCCAAACAAACAACAATAGCATTTCGATATTTCTTGTAGCTTTAGTTTATTTGTTTTATTCCTCTTTTTGCACAGTTATGCTGCAATTGTAAACTCAGAGCCCATGTAACTGAACAAATTCTTTAGAATCTATTTGTATGCAGGTTTGTGTGCATTACTATGCTAAAAGTCCTGGAGTTAATGGACCTCAGGCAAGGCTCTAACTTAACTTTTTTTCTTGCCTCAAACCATCCTGAAATACAATTTACTGAATGCTGGCTATCCCAACTCTTTATACAAATTTCAATAATTAAAATATGGCAAAAATAAAACACCATGGAAATGATTCAGGTATAAATCTGCTCACATTTGTTACATTACATATCCTACTCCTCTCACTCAGGGAGACACAGACAAAGACAAAAGGAGTTACATTTTGCCAGTTTGGCCAATGGTTGACACTAGAAAGCACAAAATTCCACTACCGCTATGGGATGTCATTGTAACAGCTTGACAGGTACACTGCTGTCAGATGTCACTGTCACGGTTCGTCTTCTTGCTGTGTGTCAGGTGTGTGTGTCACAGCAGTGTCGCGGTAGTATTTTTCTTTAGGCGGAGTTTAACTTCTGTCCCGCGACCATCCCATAATGGTCATCCATGATGCATTATTTTCTGGCGGGACCCCCTTAGGTTAGAGCCCTGCTAGGTGAATTGTAACACTGCTACAACAGTCTTGATTAAAGTAGAGAGAATTAGTCTTCCAATGATTCAGCATATGCCGGTTACAAGCTGGACATATGGGAGCTTATGGGTGTGTTGTGAATATTGTTTTACATTAATTAAACTAATGTTGTTATAAATAGGACATAATTAAATGTGCTGTCATGGTTTAAGAATAAACAAAGCTATGACAGCTTTATGGCAGTTCAGTGGAAACATCATTTGAAAATGTCAGTGCAAAAGAGTTAACTATTATTATTATTATTAACTATTATTAACTATTAGAGTTACAGTAGAAAAAAAACCCATTTACAATTAATTAATGCCTGAAATATATTGTACACATTGGAAATTCATAATTCAGTTTTGCAACCACTGCCTGCAAATCAAAATAGAATAATTTGTGACTTGTGAATAAGAATAATAAATAAAAAAATATAGTTACCTTAACACATCTCAAGTACTACCCTTTAAGTAAAATTTCAGGGTTCTTCTGGAGACTTATGGTACTTATGGTATCGTACTTTTCATGTCCTTTATGTGACCGCTTTAGTTAAGTTAAGTTAGTTTGCAGTTTCAGACTTTAAATCTAAAAACATTTGTTAAGTTGATTAAAGAAGATTGAGTGTTTTTAAGCAAATAGTACATAAAATAGTAGGTAAAAGGAGTTGCACCTTAACCTCTTACAAAATACCAATACCATAATATATAATACAGACAAGGTCTATTCATACGCTACAATGTACTTCATCTACCACAAGTGTGTTATAATATGAAAACATTGTTCCTTTGTGTTAGTGAAATCCCTGGTGTAGCATAATTATGATTATGTTATATTCATACAGTATGATTAATAATAACCCCAGCCTCGAGTAATTGTGGGGTTAAATCAATGAACAGAATTGTTAAATACACTAATCAAACCAGAAAACATGCATTTATACTTATTCAAACCTAGTCATTGCATAATAACAGGAAACATAGCGCTCCCTTACTTTGTCTTCCAGGTTTTTTTTTCCGTTGCTCTTACATTGCATATTCACACCGTGTTCGAATGTGGCAGAGCACAGCACAACCTCTCCTCTGTAAGCGAGGGTTTTTGACAGGAACACTATCTACAGTAGTAGGAAAAGGAGTTTGTGTTGCATATGTGTTTTTTGACAATAAAACATGACATAAGCTTTTGATATTCCCTTTCAGAGCTAATAACACAAAACTGAGCGTGGAAGAATATACAAACAACCTCAGCCATTAAAATAATTTTACACTAGAAAAATGTATTTATCAAAATACCAGACAGGGTTTTGATCAGTTATGGGAGCAGCAGCATAAACACATGCTTCCTTTGACAAAGCTGTCTTGAACACTTCTGTTTATAACAGGAGTAACAGCAGATTAGGGTGTTTCTATGTCAAAATCCGCCCATTAAACAGACAGTCAGCTTTTAAACCACTTACTGTACTGTAAGAATTTAGACTGCTCTCTTTAAAGGATTCTCTCTCTCTCTAATTCGCCTTTGAAATGGTAAGTAGCAACTCTATCAACATAGGAACAAAAATGGGTGAAGCAAATTTACATTTCCTCGATGTGAAACATGCAAAAAAATAAATAAATAAATACAGTCACAGCGCTCAGGAGCACACTGTACTTTCCTGCTGGTTACTGCAAGGGCTTCAGTAGTGTTCTTTCTGCATCTTGTATTTTAGGCTTGGAGCCACTGAAAAGCTTAAAGCAGAGAGCAGATATGTTGAACGGTGATTAAGACAAAGAGAGGCCATCTCTCATTCTGCCAATACTTGTTGTAGCACTAGTGTGAATAACAGCAGGGCCGAATGTCTTTTGACAGTAAATGAGAGTTTAATATGTTGCACCATGGAGATGGGACGTAGAGTGTGTGGCCCCTGCTGTTTCCTTCATCAATGCCGTGGCTTGTCACAGGCCGCACCACATGAACCCACTCTCATCTTCGGTGTCAGGAGTCTGAAAGAGCACAATCCTGACACTTTTACAACGGCCTCCTGAATTGCTTTCTAGTGTACATTCATCAAGGACTGCTGGACTCAACGTTACCTAAAGGTATAAATCTCCATTAATATTCTCACATGATGAAGAAGGTCGTTTGTCTTTTTTCCATTAAAGCAAACTAACTGTGCTCACAAAATTAATGACTTACAATTATTTCCAGCTGTTTTGGTGTGATGAGAGCACTGGTGCACAGGGCTGTTTTGATTTTAGAATATTAGGTGAAAATACTTTTAAGTTGTGCCCCTTTGTATAATATTCAGGATGTAAGATAACTGAGTGAGAACCATGGTGTCCTCCATGGTTTATATAAGATTTTTACCCTGTAGCATGGCCTGGAATGATAATAACAAACACAAAATATGTAAAAATATACACAAGGCCATAACTAGAGTACAAAATGTCTGTGTTAACATATTGTTTTATGCAAAACAAGATCAACCTATTCTCTGGATTATGTTCTATAATTTAGCCAGTTGGGCGATGCAAGTGTGTATCTACATTACTACAACTCTTTGTAGCCAGATCAGATAAATGCAGCATTATATTTGCACTATGTGCAAATTAACTCTTAAATTGACATGGTTTAGCACATACCTGGCTATAAGTTGGTGACATAGAGTCTGCATATTGTAAATTTATAACTAAATCCTATAAACTGCTGTAGCTGGAGAAATCAATTACCTACACATACTCTAGGACCATGGAGTAGATACATTCAACTTTGGTCCTGACTGGTCAAAGATTATAGTCTCTAAAGTAATAACCATGTACAATACAGGAGATATAAGTTTAACCATTGCCCTATTGGACTGGATCACCATAGTGAATGTTCATTGTGAATATTATGAAACGAATGTGTCTGTATTTGTTGATCTGTTTGCACTCGACCTTGAGAATATCTATCCATACCGGGAAACTGTCTGTGGTCTACTGTATGACATACACGGCCCAATCGCTGATCTAACTGTCACAACATTTACAGTAAACAGTTCAGGTACCTGACCTGAGCATGACGCGCCCTGACACAGTATCAGGTTTGGGATCTGGTCTGGACAGTTTTGGTGCACACAGCTTCAGCTTGGGTCTGGTTCAGGTTTGATTATTTTTGTTTTGTCTTGCTCTCTTATGTGTCACGTATGCAAGTGTGGCATGCACAGCTCAGTAGGAAAATATATATTTCAATGATATGGTGCAGTACAAAGGTTTTTCATAATGCAAAGTATGGCCATAACTGTATGTCCTTTCTCTTAGTCCAGTGAATGAAATTAGTGATTTAGAAAGGCCTTCTTCAGTGACAAAAACACATCAGAACACAAATCTAAAGAGCTGCTGGAACTGTCAGGGTCCACACTGGAAATGACATGATGATATCCTGTCTTCAGTATATCTGGTAGCCTATAATCACACTGACAGTCAGTAATGGACTGCCTGAACAGCACATATTTTGACTTCTCAAAGCCAAAAAAAACCAAAACACAGCAGTGGCAGGTGAGTTCCATTAAATGCCCCAGTAACAGTGACAGTGAACCAGTGTGCACAATCACAGGACCTCTAAATGGAATGCAGCTATCATTAATACACCCATGAGTTTCCTGCTGTATCAAAACGTCTACTGTGAAACCAATCTATTCTGACATTAAATCACTTTAACTAATAAAATGGTCACCGATATTTAGTAGTAAAATAAATGCTCATGTTGCCCATAACAGCTTTAGGTCTGCTCACTGTCCACTTCACTGTCTCTGTAAAAATTGTTGCAGGAGAACAGTATAAAGGGTGGCACAAAACCCATGCCACCCTTTATACTGGACAATATTTCTAACAATAACTTAAGTAATATAATATAATAGAAGGACAGAAGAATACAAAACAATATCGAAGTAGAACAAGGGGAATTGCTTTTCCAAGGAGCACATATTGGCACACATATTCGTGCAAGATTTGTGGTATAATCACCTGAAATTAAGAATTGTTTTGCTCATAGGATTTGGTGTCATCTAGCAGTGAGGTTGTAGGTTGCGACTAACTGAATACCCCCTGCCTCACTGCCCCATCTAGGTGTCTGCGTGGATTTACGGTGGTGATGAAACTCATGAAAAAAGAGGAAAGCATTACTCTAAGGCTGAAGAGCAAGTGAGAAACAGTTGTACTGTAGACCTACAATATTATATTATAGTAAGAGTTGCTGAGTATGGGAACAGAAAAAAAAACGAATCAAGTCTTATTTTTGAAATTCTGTCGAGTTTTAATGAAGTGTGTTTTATGATGACAAAAAAATCAGCTGGTCTTCATTAAAAGAGACTGTGGGCAGCCCTGAGAGTGAAAGTAACTAGTAAATGTACAGTGTCAGCTGAAGCATCTCAAGACAAAGAAAAGTCTTGTCTGTTATTTTTTAATTGCTGGTAAAGTAAAGAGAGTTAGCCCTCAAGTAACAGTCTGGAAGCTGAACAGGAAAGGCTAATGTGGTGGCTGTGCCGTTTGTATCCTTTTCAAGGGTTTTGTAATCCAACTTTAAACTGCAGTGTCTTTTGGGAGACAGTTAACAGTTGATCCTACGATACTTTGGTTTGAGTTTGTCAGCTAATCAGAGGCTGCGTTTCTGACTTGTCGACCAATCAGAGTAAGAGGTGGGTGGATCTTCATAGGATGCCGATGGGGAAAAAATGTGCATACATATCTCAAAAAATGTGTGTTGATAAACTGTAAGTGAAAAGCAGCATCGTTATCACTCAAGTGAGTTTTACTTAACTTTAAAGCTTACAAACGGAGCCATCAGATAAAGTCGAAGACATATCAAATGGGGCTGACGTGGTTTCTTTGAACTAAATGATGAAAGGTCTTAGAAGAGTCATATTTTCTTTGATGGATTATATAATGATAATTACAGATGCCAGAGTTGATCATGAACATGCATAGTTTAGAATCACAGCTTAAAGACTTTATGCATAACAATGTCCACAGATACAAGAGGGCTTGCACTTTGTACTTTATACTTTGTGTCTTGTGTCAGAAAATAATCGTTTGATCTTAAACCATGCATCATATTGCATGTGTATGGAGGAGGAGGAAACATTCCTACCAAAATTGCCCAATTACATCATTTTATTAGATGTCTTTCTTAATTTGAATATTCTCCATTCAACAGTGACTGGTACATACATTAATTTTCACTATATCCAAAACAACCTGCAAGCACAACATATGGTGATACACTTTATAATAATATGGCATATAATGCCAGTGCTATTTTTAGCTTCATATCTAGCAACCTAATTAGGCAGTATACATGTTTATGTGCGTTTTCCAGACAAATAGTTTACACCGTGGCCTAACTATAAAAGCAGCCTTTGTTCGATGCACTGTATTATTAGAGATTTTTACATCCCCATGTATCGCCATGTGTTTAACAGGCAGTTAGCCGCCTTTATGTATGACCCAAAGCACCATGTAAGATCAGTGAAGCGAAGCTCACCTAAAATAAGGACATGTTTTACCGTGCCCAGAGAGTGACATCACATTTGAATTTGAACCAACTCTGAGCTGGTCCAACTTTGGAAATGTATTCTTGCCATTCCCTTAGGGATGTGGAACACAAAAGGCCTCCATGAAGAAAATTAACATTTTTCACAGTTCGTTGAGCTCATTTAAATGAACCAGAAGATGCAACTGACTCATTTTCATATAGTAAGGCAAAGCTGATGCCAAGGACAGCTTGGTAGCAGGCCCTATTGTATTCACATTTAAAAAAAAATAAATAAATAAAAGAAAATGTGGTATCAAAGGTAGTTTGGAAGGGTTAAAAGTCAGATTCAGGTCTGGTCTTCTGATCTCTAGAAATTTGAAGTTCTTTAAATTCAGTCCAAAAAAAGCATCTCGTTTAATTCTTGTCGAGGTTTATGTCAGTGTTTGATTTACAGCATATTTGGGTTATTTTCCATAGTGTCAGAATATTGCTACCAAACCAAACCCATGAAAAGTTATTTCCCTTGGAGGACCATTTATTTAGTCAAGGCCGAAGTAGTTTAGCAGGATGGCTTTCATTTCACGGTTCATACTCTCAATGTGATTAATAAGTAAAATGCTGTTGAAGAGAGAGGAAAGCCGTCATTCACTCCTATCTTCCTGGAATGGTAGGACGACAGAATATCCTAGGGCATTAGGAGCTGTTGTCAATCACTGAATGAAAAATCAGCATATTTGGATCTGGTCTGACAAGTCCTCATCTAGTCTAACTATTTGCACAACTACTTATAGGAAATACAATACTGTACTGTAAATGTGACATCAGTTTAGCTCTGTAAAATATGAAATTTGATGAAAATTAGCATTGGCAGAGTTTGTGTTGCTGAGGAAACAAGAATTTGAAAACAAACATAATAGCATCAGTTGTGAATCCTTATTAACAACATCAAGCTGGAGACTATAAAAGTGGACCGGACTATTCAAATATTGCCCAACACAGGCCAAATTATGTATCCACCTGAGCTTTGTGTTATAGCATTTCTATGACACCACATAATATAAATGCTATATTAGTTACTCTATAAGATATTGAAGAGATTTGACATAAGAGAAGTTAACATTTTCTGCTAATCAATATCCCAAGAATCACAGAATCACATGTACACCACTGCCCAGGATTACAGTCTGGAACACCCGACTGGAAACGCCGACAGTCTTTTAGCAGAAAACACAAACTGGTCTGCTAATAGATGATTATCCAGAATTGCCACAGCTGTGGCGTTTGCACCCTGCAGCTTGCTGGTGTTTTGGTTTTAACGAGTGACCCTGTTAACCGGCGACTTTCAGCCTAATAACAACAGTGGTAACGCATTAGGCTGAAAGTCGCCGGTTAACAGGGTCACTTGTTAAACCTAAATACTGACAGATCAAGGAGGCAGGAGGGAAAGAGAGAGTGCAGACGATTAGTACAAGCAGGTAATGAGATGAAACAGTGGACTGAGATTAAGAAAGATAAGAAACATTATCCCACTGTGAAGTAATTTGCAAAGGAAAAAAAAAAGCTAATTCTGCATACAGCAGTGTTGAGCAACAATAGTTCAGCACTGAACATGAGGTTGCTTTTTTCAGCACACTCAGCAGCAATTACACCCACTCTTAACTGGAAGCTGTCCCAGTACAACCACATCATCGCAGTATGATCTGTTGACAAATAAGCAACTTCACTTGTGCAGTCTGGGGGTGCAGAACCTTGCTCAAGGGTATCTTGGCAGTGGTAATGAGAGAAAGGCACCCCAAAAATAAAACTCAGTCTGTCATCACTCATTGACGTCCGTAGACTGTTAGTGGTCTTGGCTCCAGTCTCTTACCAAGTCTTTTCCCGGACAACTCTTGACCAAGAGCTAGATATGACAACATGGCTGGTAATCAAAAATCTATCTATGAAACACCAATAACCTCAAGCTTTTGATCTAAGCGAGTTGTTACAATACAAAGAACAACATTTTCCCAAAATATATTCTATCATTTGGTGTTTTGATGACGGTGGTGGAGAGCGCTGTCTAACATGTCAGTCCAGCTGGGTTGAGCTCTGGTGACTACAAAGACCACAGCATGTGATTTACTTCATTTCCATACCCATCAAAGCATACGGTGACCGTTCATGTTCTGCATGGAAGCATCCACATTCATTATAATTTTCCACTCATTTATTTAAGTTTTTAATTGAATCTGTCTTCAAACTGCATGTCCACTCATTGTCCTATATACAGTACATCATAAAACGGTATGTCCTAACATGCATGGACACACGCACAGTTGTGTACATTAATAATTCATCTGGATGAAAAGTTAATAGGATGATGTCCTATATATAAAATAGAGTATTGCTCTCATCACTACATACTGACTAAAGTGTCCACTTACATTTTATGATAAAAATAAAACAAAGTCTACAATGTATGCTATACTTACAGTTAAACATGTTTCAGACAGAAACATACAAAGACAAGAACTAAGAGAGAATGTGCATTGGGCGTGGACTGGTTTATATGTTGTATTCTTTATAGCTGCGCTTACCTTCTGACTCTTTAGAGGGCACTGTCACCGTAAACTCTGAATATGAAGTTTCATTTTATAAACTGCATGAGCCAAAGGTAAGAACAATGACCACTTTATTAATTTCAGTGTTGAGGGCTCTACGATAACCGCAATACTGAACACTGCCAACACTGTCAACGTTAAAGATAAGAAGGACGTCATCACTCATTGACCGGGAGCTTGGCAGGCTAACAACAGCCGTAAGAACAGTGCACCTGAATGTATTATGATTATTATTATGGATATTTGTACTTCAGCCAAAAGTGGCTTAGATCATTTGGTTTAAATCGTCATCACATTCAACCTTCATTTAGATCATTTGGTTTAAATCGTCATCACATTCAACCTTCATTGTTTTCAGTATTTTTCATGTTCAAATATATTTCAGTTTTTAGTTTCATTTGTATCCTTGATGATAAAATGTCTGTGATTCTGGGGAAAATCATAATCATAATCTTTACACCCTCAGTGATTAGGATTAAATTATCCAATTTGTTCAATTATGCAACAGAACATTGTCAAGTATCTTTTAAATGCATGTTTGATGCTACTTGAATAACTGTGCTGCTTATATGATTATTCTGAATCTCCTACATGTTGCTCCTCTGGCAAAGCAATGTGTTTACCAGCAGGAAGATATAAAGTTCAGTAAAAATCTCTACATATTCCCTATGGGAATGTATGCATGATTAATAGAACCTGTGTGTACACAGCACACCCACTATATAACCAGTGTCTGCTGTGACTCATGCAGCCTTTGGCAGGTGGGACAATATCCATCTAATTTCTGAGGAGTGTGTTGGTGCCAGCCTCTGCTTTGTCACGTTTAACGGTGTACGATCACCTGTCATTTTGATTAAGTAAGCTCTTGAATCTTCTCTGGTATTATT
This sequence comes from Larimichthys crocea, assembly GCF_000972845.2. Lineage (NCBI taxonomy): Eukaryota > Metazoa > Chordata > Actinopteri > Sciaenidae > Larimichthys > Larimichthys crocea. The sequence continues at coordinate 38,065,257 of NC_040011.1, read as the reverse complement.
AACTTCAATTTCCATACATACACTGTGGCAAGATGGGGGAGGAGATACAAACCTGCGTAATGTAATGTAATGTCTCTCTCTGCGATATGTTAAATATTGTATGAACATCGAACACTTTCATGGCTGAATTGTGAATGAATGTTTGTTCATTTTTTAAATTAGCAGAATATAGTAATATTATATTTGTGTGTATGTGAGAGAGAAAACAGACTGCAGCTGAACATAAATGTTGGATTCAGGGACTTTGTGCAAATGTCAGCAGGCCTCCCAGCACCTTCCTAGCAGTCTAACTGGAAATGGCACTGAGACACTGCTGACCATATGGCTGTTGTAATTAATCGTGCCGATTAATTTTTGGCTCGCCCTCAATGTCTGCACAGTTACTTATGTAATACCAGAACCCTATGAGCAAGCACTTCCCCAAGCCTTCCATAATGAATGTTGCAACGCGAACAGAAGGTCATGTGGTGGTAAGGTTAACACCACAGTAGAGAGCTTGATTTCATTTAGTAAAACTAATTGGTTTGATTATTTTATTCTTGTTCATTCATACCATCGACAGGATGGAGTAACGTGTTGACATTAGAAAGGACTTCCATTCTTTGGCATTCAAAACAAATTCAATAAAAAAATGTGTACAATGTGAAAATAATGCTAACATTTTTAGGAAGATCACAGAGAAGCTAAAGGACAAAATCAGCATTTTATAATTTTACTATATTACATGGCGCATATATGTAGTATCACTGAACGAATAATCCATCCACCTAATAGGGAACTCTATCAGTTTTACACATCAAAGTCTGCTCACAGATCTCGGGGAGTACTACTGCATATGTGAAAAAAAACAATTGTACAAAGCCGTTTGTGGCTCCAGGGGGAGCTGTGTGAAGCCTGATAAATTGGCTCAAGTGAGGCAGCGGCGTTGGGGCTAAAGAGTTTGAAAATGAAAAAAAGAAAATCTGGGGGTGTACAGTTAGAGAGAAATGAGCTTACCAGACCTCTGTAGCCTGCTCCTCATCTCTGCTTGAGGCCAGTGGCTTGAGCTACAATAGGCGTAACACAGCCGGATCCCGGACCGAACTGGGAAATGTAGGCACCGAATTCTGCCAAGGAAGAATTTTAAATGTCCATCTTGAACAAGGCTAAATCAGTAGATTACTCCTGCAGTGATGGAAGTGGTCAGTGCCAGACTGCCTCCTGCACCTTACTGAGCCTCCTGGGGACCAGTATCAGTAGCATGATGGGTAACACCTTACTAATTGAGGTCGCTGAAGGCATTGTCAGACTACTGCTTGGTTGGCTAGGTTAGCAGTTTGTATTGTAAATGGACACTATATATATATTATACCGTGCCAAATGGTATGTCTTTTAGCTTGGCTATCAATATGGCACCAGATGACTCCTGCTTGTCGTATCGTAGCTGAACAGTCTATGAGACAGATTTTCCAGTTGACACGGCCCCTTTTGTATTTGACTGTTTCTTAAACACGCTTGGTTACGGGTGAGTAATAAAGGTAGAATCCTTCATCATAGTACATGTGTCTTGCCTTCCGCTCCATCTTAGCCAGGAGCTTCTCTCTCTCTGTCTCTTCTGCTTGATCTATAGGAGTGGGATCAGGTGCGTGGGTGTTAGATGGCAAGCTACTCTCATCTTCAATCAACTCTTTATATACCAAGCTTCTACTCCACCTCGTCGGCAGATTATAACCTCAGCTCAGTTAGTCTTGTTCCGGCCTTGTTCGCTCCTGCTTGTGTACTGAATTTGCTAAAATCTTGTCTTTTGTGCCTGTAGCCATCCTGACCAGACCACTGCCTCCGTACCCACTCCAACCTGAGATTAACTATAGATTTGAACTCTCTCCCTGGATCTCTGGGCTTACTCTGCCCAGCTTCTCCACATGCTCCCCTGCCGTGCTCAGATCCAACCTCCAGCTCACGGCACAGCTCCATCTCTCCTCTGACTACAGACTCGGCTCCCTATTCATGAAGTACAGAGAAAATAAATTCTTCATTGCACCAGCTCCCTGTTTTTGCATTTGGGCATTCAGTTAGTCTTGTGTAACAACATGCAATTTTATAACACCATTCCAACATACTTTATGTTGTGACATAGTAGGATTGCTGGAAAATCAGTTGAGAAACTGTTTATGGATAAATACCTGGCAAATCAAGATTACACTAAAACAAGAATGATATAAAAATCTGATAATTACCACAAAGCAGTACTACTCATTCATGTCCACAATGGCCTAATTAAATTGGCTCAAATTGAAGAGATAGCTCCCACAGTACTATATGGACAATCTCTGATGACATATACACTTATTTACAATCAGAATATATCATCAAACAAATGTTTGCACTAGCCTTTTTTCCTTCCCATTTTGCAGTGCAGAAAATGAGTGGTTATTTCCTGGTGCCTTGGTAACACTGTGCATGGTCTCAGCTGAAGATAAAGAAGACATTGCAACACCAAGTAAATAAAAAAAATGCCAGATTTCATAGTCATTTCACATAGGTCGTGATGTGTAACAATTGCCAGTACACATGGCCTTGATATAGGCAAAAACACTTCAGAGCACAAGAGTTATCTATTATGCATTGTTTACCGTTCAGCTTAAGTAATGTATACACGAGAAAGGTGAAGAATAGCCTGCAGGCATTTACCAGATGTGCAAATATGTTCACTTCCAAAGTCATGTTCGTTTGAACGGACCTGTAGTGAATTTTTCAACAGCTCACTGTGACTGAAACAATATGCAACACCGCCTTGTATTTTCGGTGTAACTAAAATGATGTTTTCTTTGTGTTCTTCTCTGTTTGTGCTGTGCAAGATTTTCCATTTTTAATTACTTGATTTATTTTCAGCCCGGAGATTTGAGGTGACCTATAATTGAGGTGCACAGTTTTTGTCTACTTTGTACAGCAAAAGCCCTAATTAGCATGCGCTGAGCCGTCAAAGAACCTGCGTCACCTTCTGTGTCGTAGGGCACCACGCTAATCGTCCTTGGATGACTAAAGAGCTCGGATTATGACACGTTTTTTTTTTCCCTTCTTTTATTCCTCCTTATAGAAATGCAAAGGTCGGCCCTTCAGAATATTAGTCGCAGTATCTGCATGTGGGGCGTCAGAGGGGGGGGGTCGCTGGGGGGCCCTGGAGGGCTCATGCTAGTTGGTTTTCAAGCCTCATCCTCCTGCTGCTCTCTCACCTTAACTCTGGGATTGATAAGACTTCTGCTCCTGCAGCTGTGCAGCTCTGGAGCGTTGTGCACTGATAACAGACCAGCGCGACGTCAAGCTGTTATCTCCTTGATGCTGACATTCACCTCATATACTTGGTAACATGTGTCCAAAAGGTACTGTGCTCTCACTGAGACATCTGCAGAGAAACAAGGCGAAACAAAGTGAGGGGATACTACTCATTTTAACAACTGAGCATGGAATGCATTCACAAATAAATGATCTATATCCGCCTACTGAAGTGCAGATTTAACTCAGTTTCTGACTCATTCATTTTTATATATAATAATGCTACTGTTACTACTACTATGGAGCTAACCTAACCTCAGGTTCATCAGGTTATCCTTGGTAGTTTTGGTCATATTTGATTTGATTTATTGGGATACTAAGATTGATTTAATCAGATTTTGTTTTGTATTTTACATAAATCCTAATGACAGATACAGAGTCATCTTGAATATGCATTTAGACATAATTCTACCGACACAATCACATAGAAATTGTCCATGTTATTCAGAAACTATCCCCAGTCAAAAAAAGAGAGAGAGAGAGAGGACACAATACACGCTTTGAAGCCATCGTTCCTTTTTGTTTCAAACATGACACAACTTGGACAGAACCTGAGACAATGTGTCTGGAGACACTTTGTTCTCCGGAATTAAATTAAGTTTTACATTAAAAAGAGGTTTGTACTTCATAAGCGCTGGCAATAAAAGGGAAGCATGTACCTTATCTCTGCCTGTACTCTCACTCACTTTTATTACAGAGGTAATTTGCATTTTAATTTGGAGCTTGAACCTGTGCTTAATAGAATTAAACTGAGAGACACATTGACATGGTTTTCTGACCCCTCCAAGGTCTGCTAGTACAGACGGGGCAGAATCACTTAAGTTGTAGTGAGGCATGGGGTTGACCCCAGCAGAGATAAGCCTTAAAGGTAAACACTGGCTCCTTAAATGCCAATTATTACCATCTTTTTTAACAAACTCCCCACAGAGGCAGTGTATTAACCCGTAAAGTGGTGTTTTACTGAGAAAACACAAATCAAACTATATATTATGATTTAGCTCTCCCCATAAAATATTGCCTCTTTGGTGTACAAGATTGGAAGAGGTTGCACGGAAAGCAAAACAGCATTGTCTTTTTCTCTTTAATGCACGGTAAGATTGCAGTTTGTTTTGCAATAATAACTCCCAGGTCCGTATCTGTGAAATTGGAAGTGGGCTTGTCAGACATTTGAATGTTTACAGCAGCTTTGAATTTCCCATTCCAGTCAATATTAGGTTAGGCTATGGGGGGAAATAGCTTGAGAGGGGGAAGTGCTATGAAGCATGAACAGCCTAGCTGTCGACCAACAAGAAAGAGAACCAGACAGAATGAAGTTTGGCATTTTATAATTAGAGATGAGTGGCTGGAACAGCAAACAATGCATTTCAACTGGCACATGTCAATGTCTTCCACTGTAAGTACAACAGCAGGAGTGAGAGGTAGCATGAGACGCCTGCCTCAAATAATAACAGCACGACTACAACAAAGAAGGTGATTGTTTATTTTATAATATGATCAGTGTCACTGCTTTTCAGACTTAACTAAAAGAGGCTTTATTGTCTCCGGTGCTGATGTTTTGTTGGCTTTCTATAGACTCTGCAGACACATAGTCTAAACACCATGTTCTTCCAAGAACTGTCAGCCTTGACCTTTAAGGTGCTTTAAATAAAAGGTATAATTGACACTGAAAAGACTGAGGCAGATATACAATAAGCTGGTTAAGGTGTAAATGAAACATAATTTGCCCCAAAGCCAAATTATTGAGACCTGATGACATACTGAGCAGTCTGCCCACACATCTTAAACACCTAGCATGCCCTTGAAACATAAATAACTATTTTATTATTCAGTATTGCAGCAATATACAAATGTGGCAAATCTTTCACACACAACGATGGAGAGCAGAAGAGCACATGTGTTCTGACTTCTGTAACATCCTTTACTCTCTATATCTCTCTGAGGACGTTCTATAATGGTAAATGTACAGTACTTTCTAGTCTTCTGACCACTCAAAGTGCTTTTACGCTACATATCTCATTCACCCATATACATACACTGATGGTATTGGCTGCTATGCAAGGTGCCAACTGTTCGGTTGGGTTAGGGTTAGGGTTAGGGTTAGTATCTTGCCCAAGAACACTTCAACATATAGACTGGGGGAGCCAGGGATTGACCCGGTCTACGTCCTGAGCTACAGCCGACCACCAACCCCTTATACCCAATATAAGAGAGGAGGCTGCCAAAAACTACAGATTAACACAAAGAGGAGACCCTTGTAGCCTTTAAGACTGGTAGCCTATGTGAAATTATGCCATTTGCCAAAAACAAAACAAATACAAGTGTGAAATGATAATGTTATTCAGTAGCTGCATTGTGTGTAGGAAAAGCTTCACCACCTAAGCAGCAGTATGATTTAAATACAGGATTTAAATCAGCGCTTCATGCACAACAGCCCATCAGGTGACTTTCTTTGATAAATACTTAAACTGTTGTTTTCCCAATTCAAATTTGTCGGTCTGTCCCCTCAATCAACCCTGAATTACACTCTGGCACCTGCATGTGGCACCTTATGGCCTTGAACAATCCACAGACTGCTGCTAATTGCTCACCATTTAGCAAAGCACTTCTCATTAAACCAACAATAAACACTGGTACACGATGACTAAAGTGACACATCTCACCTTAACACATGCTTTTATGTGCAGCCACAACTGTACAGGTACAGTGCAGACTTTGCAGTTATAATAAATCTGTGAAAATTCAAGCTGGTTACCTGTGTTATGTAGCATAAATTGAATTATAATCCATGTTTTCCTCTTCAAATCTGTCATTTGCTGTAGATCTTTGCACCACTTTCTAATTTGGCTAGCCCACCATTATACTCTGTTTACTCCGTGAGGGTGGAACAGCGCCTACCCCCGGCAGCAACAGGATTATGGCCATTATTTAAAAATATGCCATATGTCTCTAAAGCAAAGATTAATGTGTTTACTTATCCGTTTATTCAGAAATTAAACATTCAAATAACCCCGGCCTCTCAGAATCCATCCTCTACTGACTGACATTTTCATTAAGATAGATGGAGGTTTCCAGGTCGGTCACAGTGATTGCCAGCTACCTCCGATGCCTATTTCTGCACTATTGATACATTTAGCAGTTATGAGCATTTCCCAGCACATTGTATTGAGGTTGTTTGTACATCACACTGTACGTCAGTGGATCCTGCTTCTGCAAAATAATGAAAATGCGTTCTTTATTGTATTTGTTTTATTTTGCAGAGAGCTTATTTATTTATTTATCTAGCTTTTATACAGACAAACGTCTTTGCCACTAGCGCATTATACAGTATGTACCATGTCTTATCTTGCCATTTTCCATACTGTGGCCATGAATTGTGAATGCAAGCTTGAAGCCTTAAGGCTGTTACCACTAGAAAAGACTGATTAGTCATAGCAGAGGTGTTGCAGAGGCACTGAGCTGCTGGCATCACTTGGGAGATCCACAATGTAATGCCTATTAATTCTGAGAGACAAACTGTGCAGTTCATTCGATCTTCTCTTCACTCCATGAAATAATGCGCCGTATTGGTAATATTGTTTGCTAGACACTAGGTAAAATTGTACCTACAGTGGGTATTCTTTTGTACTTTAACAAACCTATTTCCAGGTAGGTTTGTTAAAGTACAGTAGCTTGAATGCGTGCACTGGCTTATAATCCAGTGAAAACATTATCCATCATATGCTTAAAGGTAGATTTAAGACCTTCACAATCAAACAGACATGTCGCCTGCGGTAAAGTCATCCTCATCATAGGTGCTGTGACAAATATAATTAAAGCAGAAACACTACTCACATTTCAATAATTAAAACTTCTCTTATTGCATGTAGGTGTACAGATTTATTTTCTTTTAAATGTACTTAATGTAGCTGAAGTTAGGTACACCTAATGTAAAGCTTCTATATATGGTGTAGTCGAGGACTGTGCATGACTTAACTTTACTAACAAGCCCTGTTCAATCAGCACAGAACTGGTCCTCAAAGCAACATCTCATTAAGGATATTTCTGTCTCTTCTGCACAAAAGTAATTAGCACAACAGAAAAAAGTGAACTAAAGTATGCAAATTAATTGAGATACATATATAATGCTGAACATATTGTAGTAAAGTACTGGGACGTATCAGGCACCAAAGCGGAACCTCAGATTGTGGGCCTTGTTTTTTCTCAGGTGTCAATTAAGGACAGGAAGTGGATTCACTACGCTGCTTTACTTACTAGATTAGCTGAAATAACAATTAGTTCGACATAGTTTTAAAGTCTCGTGACTCAACATTAAGGAGTCTATATGCTGCAGCTCTCCTTGTTTCTCAACAGCAGTGGGCATGCTAACAGATTAGCGGCTTGGTCAGGTGCAGCGATCAGCAACCTGCGCACCTGCAGGCTGTTTCTCCCCCCGCAGGACACAGAGGCCTTATCCACACCAAACACAGTCAATTTACAGTCCGTTTGCATAAAGGTTGAAGGCACTTAGTGGTGAGTACATAACACTAGGTTACAGAGGGGGCTGGAGTGCCGAGGATGAAGGTGAATATTAATGGATTGATGTGAAAAGATTTGGGCAGTGAAGGAGCTGCACCTCTCTGAAGGAAAAGGTGACCTTTGAGAGAAACCTACTACTACTGCTACTACTCATGTATTTTAATGGTTAATTCATCTCTATCTTCATGCATCTGTCTATGCTGGGCTTATATTGCATTGTTCCTGCTGCATTGTCTAGTCAGCATAATGTCGCTGTCCATGGTGTTGATGTATTGTGGCAAGACAGTGGTGCTTTGAGACATGAGGCGACAGGAGCCTTGGTTTATGTACTCTGTGTGTGTGTGTGTTGGTGCATGTTTGTGTTGTTGTATTCATTAGCTGTTTGTGGTTTGGTCTCATTTCCCTTTTGATTACCTAGTGGACAGTTCAATAAACTCCAAGCTTATCTGTAAACCTTTTGTGTTGTGTAGTTGTCGTGTGCATAAAGGCAAATGTCTTGAGATTTGTTCTGAAGTTGATAGTTGAACTTAACCTAATGGCACGGTCGATTTAACTCAATAGTTTGACAGGAAAAGCATTGCCAACAGATATTCAGTCATTTTATTAAGCAAAACTTCAACATATTTACAGCTTCCGGCTTCTGAAAATGTGAGTTTTTTCCTACATTTGTCTGAATTATTATCAATCAAATACCTCATCTCAGACAAAACAAGGAAAAATCATAACAAACAATTGTTGCTCTCACTTGACACACGGATAAATTTAGAGTCTGTGCTCGTGTCTGCAAATAGACCCACAATGACTGCGTTGTTTGGTGACCAATCTGCTCTGTTTACAAAATGACTGTTCAATTAAAAGAGAAGAGGAGAGGTACGATCCGGTGAGAGCAAAACCAAAACATTCATCACACCAAAGGGATCTCAACAGCATACACTATATTTCAAATTAAATAAGCTCTCGCTGCACCAATATAGCAATGCTGTGTAGCCTGACAAAGATGGTCAGTGGAATTTGTACAGGATATATGTAGGCATAGAAATAAGTCAGAAAAATGTTATTTTATACTAGAGCTCTGACTGAGAATACATCTCTAAAATATCTATATTTTACTCAGATTAAAGATGATATGGATGTTATATACATCAAAGCCTACAACATCCTGCTCTTAACATTAGAGTAAAGTGCAGTATTCATACAGTATGTCTGAGCAAACAGTTTCACACAGTTTTTTACTTTGAAGCTACATCTTTGCAGCCATCTTCTCCAAACTATGCCGAGGAGCTCTGGGTAAAACTAGCACTCTCCCAACTAGAACATACTGACACAATTTCAAATAGTCCTTCTCTTCCTTCTTGCTCTCTCTGGCTGCTGCTGTCCTCACCGCGAGCACTTTAGACTGTGAATGTGTTTTGTGTTTGTTTTGCTGAGTGAGAAAATGCATGCACTTCCAGAAGATGATCTGAAGGAAAGAAGACTGAGACGGGAACAGCCCAGATCTATAATTGGGATCTGTTCTTGGATGTGGAGAGTTTCGAGAGTCTCATGGAGTCTATCCTCCAACACCCTTTCTCTTCCTAATGGGAAAGGAGCATGCGGACACATCTTTTTAGATTTCAGCTTCTGCTTGGCACTCTCTATAGAAGACAGTGCTGTTGTTAATATTAATGCTGCAATGCAGAATTTCCCCTAGTAATCCCACAAAAACTCTTATTTTTATAAGTGCAGATGTGCATCCTCAGTACCTTCACATTTATTTGCACTATTCTGTGCACTCAAGGGTCTATGATATCTTTACTGACTGATAGCTGTGTATGGACATCATTAATGCTTCCAATACCTTGTTTTTCTGCTCTTAAGTCCTGAGCCCTGTGCTTCCATTGATTAGCCCATTATTGTAGACACCAACATGGTGCAACCTGTGGTGCTAATGGCATGCTCTCTCATTCATACAGACACTGAGCAATGGTAGACCATTACAACATGCAGCTCCTCGGCATAGCCTGTCTCTGCAGCCACTGACTCGGCATCCATCCTCAGCAGTAGGCCCGTAATTGTAGTCTGGGGGGAAAATGATCAGGCTTGTTAACATTTTTTGGAAGCAAGCCCATGTCAGGTGTAATCCGTAAACTAGTAGCCGTCATGATAAATATCTCAGATACGGTCACCATTACAAATGAATCTCAGTGGATGAACAGCTCTGATGGAATGCTTCTCAGTAATGTATTTCATTGTCGCATCTAAAACCAAGGCTGACATTTATCACCTTAGAGAGGATAAAAAGTTGGGTTCTCCAAGGTCCTTCTTACTCCCTAATCTGTTTGGATTTCCAGAGATCCCCAGGCTTTGACTTCACTCAACAATGCTGCACAAGTGGGTAGGAAGGCGAAAGCAGAGGAGTGAAAGAGGCACAGATAGAACAAGAAAGGAGGAGACAAATAAATGATAGGATGGATGATGAGGCCAGATCATTATACGAGTAAGGTAGAAATGGTTAGAGCGAAAGAGATGTGGAAAGAGAGGACCAGTTTCTTTTTCTTCATTTGGATACAGCTGTATTTATTTATTTATTTTAGGAATTTCATAGCTGACAGTTTACAGTGTGTTTTGTTTATATTTATTACCCGGATTTATGACTTAACTGTGCAGAATGACGTACAACAAATAAAAATCTGCTTTAATATAAACAAATGAGTATAAACAGTCTGTTTCGACGTTCTGTTTGTTTTGAAGCGAATTTCTATCGAAGTAGAGCTGTCTTCATGGAGTTCGTTCTTGCCGGCAGAAACACACGAACAGCTAACAGACGGGCGTCAGCCAATCATTCAGCAGCTGTGTAGTTTGGTTGCAGTAGTTTCCATGTGGGTTTGTTTACAAGGGAGTAGCATGCAGTAAGAAGCCGGGAGGAGAATATAGGCGGCCGCTATGTAGCAGAAACTGGCACCGGTAGTATAGTAATCCACAGTAGTACCATCGTGTAGAATTTCTAGTATAGTGGGAACCGTTACGATTTGGCACCACAGGGTACCGGTGGTATCGTGCAACTCTGTGTCACTGCTTTCTGCTCTGCAAACTGGTGACACTGTCTGAAGAATATCTTTTGCATCACTTAGCTTCCTTTTATTGAGAACAATAAAAACATATCACATTTGAGAAGGTAGAACAAGCAAATGTTTGGAATTTTGGACAGAAAAGTAACCATTAATCAAAACAATGAATCAAAAATAAAATTTCCCGGTTGATTAATACTTCTAGTTCAAATTTTACTACATTGTACAGTATGTAGAAGAAGTCTATGTAACATAAGTTCAAGTCACATTTCAGTTCTGTTGATCCCGTCTGTGGGAGGTGCAGTAAAGATCTGGTAATCCAGGCAGAACACAGATCGACCACTCTCACAGATGTATAGTGTGAGAGAAGCACTTCCAAGTCCGTGAGCCCATTTACTGTATTGTACTGTATAAACTCCGAGTGGCCAGTGACAGCGATGGAAAGGCTGTCAAAGGATAAAGGCTGCAAACCCTCTCCCGCATCACTATTTATAGCTGTGCGCGTGCAAATGTCAATAATTTATGCTGGCACGTGTAAACACTGCTGTCACATTAATAATTGTGTTGCTAAAATAGTCACGGAAAAAGCATACCGAGCAAAATGTAGACGGCAGTGAACATGGCACGCTTTTCACAAGTGTAAATCTTGAGATGATCGATGTAGGACTTGGACTTATGGAAAACAGTCTCCAAAAACAGTTTTAGATTAATACATAAACATGTAACCAGTGAATTATCTTAATTGCACATAATGAATCTGGTGAAAACCAACATGCTGCATGTTTGTCAAATACAAATTCTTGTACAGAAATTCAGACTCCATAGCAGACACCCAACCCGTCTGCTTGGTGCTCTGCGTGTCCCGCTTTACAATGGGCACATGAAGAAAACCATAGCAATCAATATTTCCTGTGATAATTGAAGTGCTTTTTATCTGTGTAGTGTGTTTTTGTGTGTGTGTGTGTGTGTGTATATTTGTGGGGCACTTGTATATTCATGTGCATAGCTGTCCACTTCTCTTTGTCTGTCCCGTCCTGCCTTTTAAACTCTGTCAGCTTGTGGAAGTGCCTGCCTCTATGATCAATATTTATGCCAGACTGCAATTTGGAGCCAGGTCACGATGTTCTGCACTACTTACAGTTAACTGACTGTGCATGTATCTCATGGATAATGTCACAGATGTACGCATTAATCCAGTTAGTTTAACGTCCTTTCCTTTGGCCAACCAAAATAGAATTATTGACTAATTTCTAATCATTCTTTTAGATTTTGTTTCTGATTTCTCCCATGAGAGAAATCTCAAGGGAGAGTATTGTGCAGAGATAACTGTCAGCTCAGTTCAGGTCAGTTTTATTTATATAGTCCCAAATCATAACAGAAGTTTTCTCAGTGCTTGTTTCATATAGAGCATATGCCTAGACCATGCTATTTAGAACATGTCAGAAGTTGGAAATGTATCCCAGATGACTCAGAGACAGTTTTTTTTTTCCCCTCAGAGACACAATCTGTCGCAGTGTCTCAAAACAAAATTCAAAAATCAATACATGGAGGCACTGCAAATGGATATTGCTATTTGACAGTCTAATTTCCTTTATCATGAAGAAAGAGCAGGCCCGAGTCTTGACAATTAATTTAATGAACGAGGCCTTAAGAGATTTGAAATCTCAAGGGTCTAAACAAAATGTCTGTGGTGAAGAAAATGACGAGGACATAAATAGGGACGGTCTTATTTTATTTTAATATCATCATCTGCTGATGCGTCCACTCTTAAATGACAAAACAAGTAAGGGCATTAAGATTTAAAACTTCATCAAGCCTCTCTCCCTCAGACAGTCTCGGTATGACATCCAGCACGTCTGTGACTGTCCACTCTGAATTCAAATAAGTCTACAAGATGTGAGCAGGGTTTCACACAAACGTCTCTGTAGATGTTCCATCCAACAATCACAACTTTCTCTGCTAAATCTTCAAACCCTTCGAGGCAATTGCATAGCAAATATCAAGTTTGCCAAGCGGGAAATTTCGTCTGAGGCTATGCTTATGTGTGCTAATCTTCCAGACTTTCAAGTGCAATCACTCTCCACCGGAAAGTCCCGCTCTTCATTTGACACGGGGTGTTACGCTGGACCAGCAGCTAATTATGTTGGCCCAATGATCATCATTTAAACGAAGCACTATCTGCTGCAGTCAGGGCAATAGTTGCATCACAACAGAGTGTAATTGGTTGCCAATTTTCTTTCTTTTTTTTCTCCCTTATGTGGTTTCTCTGTTTGTAATGTATAACTGTGTGTTTGTGTCTATCTCTCTAGCTAGTCTTGGTCTATCTCCAAGATGATTATTTATATTTTATCTAAAAAAAAATATTGAATGAATAATTCTCATACAGCAGCCACAATACTATTGTCTGAAGAAAGGTTGTTGCAGAGATGAGAGGTTTATCAGGAATGATTGGAGTCTTGGTTCCTTTATACAGCATGTGTTCAATTTGGTCAAATTGGACCACTTCAATTCAATCAACAGTCAGTTGATAGAAATGACTAAACCCAGATATGAGTTTATTTCCCAATACACCTTCACCTAATATGTGTATAAACTATAATTAGGATGTTATAATGTAAGGTAATTAGAGTGAAACAAGATGCATGTCTATGGACAATTGCAGTGTTTTAATCCTCGGCTCTAAAGTGTGGGAAACTGAAACCGTTAAACCCTTTCTCACTTTTTCACCTCACGGTATATCTTATGATCTCATTTTGGGATTTCCAGTTTATTTTTTGCCACCATTTTTAAAAAGGTCGCAATGGTGGAATCTCTCTTTGTGGATCAGGATGAAGCTAATAAGTATTGTCAAGATAAGAAACACTGTGACAATAACATAATGAATACAGTTCACAGAATAAATAACTGTATATCTACAATTTGCAACAGTAGTAATTATTCTGTGCTGTAAAAATATCCCAGTGTTTTGCCAAAGGCAGAAGATCAGCATCACGTTTTAGGCAGGCCCGTATGGCGTAATCGGGACTGGACAAGACAGCATGCAATTACAAGCGCAAATTACAGGTCTCAGCTTGGTTTTATGTGTAGCTGCTGTGCTGAAACTATTGTTTCTAGAGTTCCATTGTTTTCCAGAGTTTTAATGGCATTCACAGTTTAGAAGAAAGCACCTGTAAAATGCTATTTCCCATTATCTTTGTTTCCACATGCAGCAGAGTGGAGAATTCGGTCTCCAGTGCTGTGCTTTTACCACATATTTCTTTCGCAGATTCCAACCGAATGACAAAAATCTCTATTGCAAGTTGGTAAAGTTTGTTCATACGTGGATAAGGTGCATTAAGGTTACACGGACTGAGTGACAAAGTATCAAAATATTCTATAAAAACTCAGCTCCTCGGAAACCAAAAAATCAAGAACTGCCTGCATTAGTTTCAAGGCAGCTCAGTGATGCGTGAAATAATGTCCTGTGGCATGTTGCTAAGACCCATCCCCGATGGGAACAAGCACTGAAATAGCCACTGAGCTCCAGTACTCAAGCCCCCATCAGCTCTAAGACTGGGCAAGCCAGTCGTGACTCACATCTCTCTGCTTCTTCATCTCATGCCATCATACAATGTCTCTTTCATGTCACCCTTTTATGTTTGTTATGTAACACATCGGTACAGTGCTTTTCACTTTACAGTAGCTCTCCTCCATCTAACATTCAGCTCCTTTTCCATTTGCGAGCTACACTTCTTCTGCAACTCTGGACCCACACGCTGTCTGTTTTTTAATTGCTGAGTAGGTTGGGAGGTTACAGTGAGTAATAGATTCTGGAGGTGTCATGAGGTGTCAGGGCTTGTTTGAAGCAGGTGTCAACATTCATATTATACATGGTATAAATGCTCACTCTTAATTGTTAGATGCTGGCCTTTGGTGCACTGCTATTTATATGCTGTTGGAAGTGGTCTGCAGTATAACAAATGCCCTTACTATGAAATCTGTACCCACAAGTTTAATATCAAATATGACAAAAAGCTCCAATTCTCACCGCGCTGCCCGTTCAGTGTGAGACAAAGAATGGCTTATATATTACTGTGTGAACCACCGGCACTTTATTCACCGGCATATTCGCAGGTTCTTCTTCTTCATTCTTGAGACAGTATATGTCACTATAATTGAAAGGAACGTATTCAGCCAGAGACAAGGGAGCCTAACCACACACTAAGCTCACATCCAACATAGCCTCATAATCATTTATGGCAGTTGTGTTATGTCAGATACAGGATGTTTTTCAGCAGTGGAGGGGAGGGATTTACTTGTACATGTACCTGGGCTGTGTGTGTGTGTGTGTGTTGCCAGCAGTGGCAATATTTACATATATACTGCTTTTACATAACAATACAGTAAAATATATGTACGATCAAGCAAGGGGAACATGTTGCGCTTAGGAGGAAGCTTGATCCAAGGAGGACACTCTAAATCTACATTTGAATTTACAGTCCACAACCTGGATGAGTAACTAGTAGGCTAAAAATTAGCATAGGAGTGTAACATTCTAACATTAAATAAAAAGTATGTTGATGTAAAATGTACATTATAATTTCATATGATAGAATGATATATAACCTGTCACTAGTATAATATTCCAGTTAGAAAATACAGCAATTAGAGAAATTCACAGCCAATATTTATCAGTCTGGAGTACTAGTTAGTCTCTAATTGGTTATTGCTAAATAATAATGCCAGTCTTATACCGATCCAGATTATGCAGGAGTGTGCAGCAACTTTAAAAAACTAAAACTGTATTTTAAACTGGGTATTTGTTTGTAATACTTAAGTTGTTTTTGAAAGTTGTTTGGTGTAAGGCTTGCATTACTAGTCAAAAATCATAACCATTCATGCAAAACAAGCTTTTAATCAAATTTATGAAAACTTTTCAAAAAAATACACCTCAAATAACGAAATACCGAGCCAGACAAACCTTCCTTATGACCTATTGTGTTCTGTCTTATGGCGTCAGCTGCAAAATCGCTGCAAAACAGTTGATCTGGTATTGACGATGTGTACTGGTATATTATCAAAGTGGGCCAGTGATTCATCTCTCTCACTCTTGTTTTTGTATAATGGGCTAAAGCACAGTTTTCCTGATGGCCAGTCTGACTACACTCTGCAATGTTCGAGGAGATTCTCCACTTGTGTGCTGCTTTTCAATTTGGTTGTCATGACTTTGTGAGTAATTGATGAGTCACTGTTTCAGTTGCTCATCGTTTAAAGTGGCGAAATAGAGAATGGCTGTCCGCTTGAGTTCAGTCGGGTGAACATTTCAGTATTTCGACTTCATAACATCTCATATAATTCTGAAGCAGTGTCATAATTTTGGAGTGGCAGGCCACCACTGCAAATTGTACTAAAACTGAGACACTGACATAGTTTTACCTGCAAATGAGCAAAGTGCCTTTTGGGAAAACCATAAGGAACATTGTTTAATTCAATTGTATTTGAGCATTTCACTTTGCAATCCCAAAGATAAATCCATAGAGTAAAAAAAAAAAAGCTACTATCTTTCACATGTGGCACCTAATTTAGCTGTTTAAGATTACACAGGGGCACATCCTAGTTCAATGTGTTCACTGGAATTCAAAGGGAAGACCAAATAAAGAAACAGAAACTTAAGCTAAATACCACTCAGTCTGCTTTGTGTGTGTTTGTGTTATAAGACCGACTGTATTCTTTGATAGGTTAGACTATAAATTCGATTTAGCTGTTGACTGTTTAGGTGGACAGTTTCCAGAAGAATGAGATACAACACCACCTGCATTTTTTTTACGGCTTCTATGGAAACTAATTGGGAGGGAAAATGTGAGACTTGTCCATTGAGATCTTTTTTGATATCTCTTAGCAAGACAAAATGAGCCCTAGGCAGCAATTAAGTCGTAAGCTTAGCCTAGCCTGGGAGGAACAAGGCTGAGTACACGGTTTGAACTCCACACCAACATTTGACATGAGAGAGATGAGTGTGTTTAAACAATTTTAAACCCTACTGACAGCATTTCAAAACATTTCTGTCTGTGCTTTACTCCATCACCTCAGGCATGTGCATGCTTGCTACTGGATGGAGGTCAGTGTTTGAATTCATCTCTTCAAGCTAGTGAGACGGGGAGGCACGCCAATGAGGGGGGTCTGTCTGCTAAAAGAGAAAAGGGCTCCTATACATATTAAACACAGCCCTGAAGAACACTGTGTTAATGTCAGGTGTTCCCTACGGTGCAGCAATGTCAGGAGCATCTGGCTCATTTCAGGGAAGAGGGGCAACATTTTTCTTACCGTGCAGTGTGGCACAATGGCACAAATTAGAGAGGGCACATCTGCATGTTTATCTCAGGTATGAGCAGGTCTGAGAGGTCTGGTTGTTTGGCACCTGTATACAGTCTGTATCCTGACGAGTAGCAGAAAATGAAAAGTAGACCTGCTTTGCTAAAAAGATTTGTCATGTTTATGTATTTCACAGGAATATGATCAGGTTATTACCATCGCTTCATGTTAAATTCTCAGTGTGCTTGTTTCATTTGAATGCCTGAAATAATTAGTCTAGACTGCATTTTTTTACATGGATTATACAGAGTGATTAGACAGCATGATATAATCAATGTGCTGAAATGGAAACTAGGTCTCAAAATAATGGGCTATTTTCATTATTGATTAATCTCCTGATTATTTTCTCAACTCATTAATTCATAACTTTTAATAAATTAATCACAGCGCCTGTAACTTATCAGAAAATAGTAAAAAAAAATTATAATAATAATCCAAGAACCAAAAATATATGATGATATGATAGAATAGTTTTTACTTTTCATCCATTCAGTCTTTATTTAAATCTCGCAGGATCACTGGGGGCGTACCCTCATTTCCAATGTTGTCGAGAGTACAATTAAAACCAAATAAATACACACAAAAAATAATTAACAAGAAAACAAACAAGTGGATAACAAGGGAGCAGAGTTAAAGACAGTCAAAATTCAAGAGCGGCGTAGTCATTTGGAAAATGACAACAATGAACCCATTATCAAAATAGCTGATGATTGTTTTCGATCGATCAAGTAATCAACTAATTTATTCAGTTCAAATTGGAAGCTTTTTGTTTGAGGGTAGAAAGAAAGTACTCACATTTCATCATGCGTAGATTATAATGGGAGATATGTGGAATAGTTACCAGACAAAAGCATACAATAATGGAAGGTTAAAATGACTTTGCTATATGTATGCAAATCCTAATTTTTAAGCCTTTCTCAGCCCCCATTAATAAGTTACTAGATGGTGTAATAATGACAGCAGCCATCACCGAAAATCCTCAGGAACCTCAAATGATTGTCTTCAGCTGACAACTCCCCCTGATTAATCAACTGATATGGACATGGCAAAATGACAGTGACATGATGAAATTGCTCAAGGTTTTATCAAAAAGGTTTTTGAAAGAATCTTTTTTTCCTTGATTACAGTCACAGTCAGCAATCCCCCGCTTGGAGACAAAACAAAGCAATTCTTAATTTCCAGCAGTTACAAATGCCAAAACCCAAGGCACATGGACGAGGCAGATAAAGTTGTTATTGGCAAATGTCCTTGGTGCAAGCATGAGTGAGCGCTCAGTAATCCTACTGTGTTATTAGTCTCCTAGGACCCTGGGACTCTGCGTTACTATCACAGGCTGGTCCCATGTAGATAACACTAGCTCCATTCACCCTCACATCTACTCATAGCTAAATTGACTGCAATTATCAGGACTAGGGAGCTTATTATTGCCCTCTTTTATTTACACACAGACTCCCACACAAGACCCAAAGTTTGTAATGGTGGGAGATGCTGGACATTTTCTAACATGTCTTAATTCTCCAATAAATCCTCCGGAAGAGCAGCATTGATCTCATCTGCCTTACCCCTAAGCCTTAATTGACCATGAAGCAATCAGGTATTGTATAGTTTGCATTTTCAATTCCTTGTTGACCAATCAAAAAAGTTACTTGGCCGAACTTGAGGTTAATTCACATATCTCAGTGCTAAACGCGAATAATATTTCATAGTAGACACACTATATACATTTATTTGTAAGTTTTAGTGTATTGTAACATCTAATGTGTTCTTTATGTTGATATTTGCTTTTAATATCTACAGCAACTGCATCGACTGTTGTGTTTATTCAGTGGTTAGAGTTCACTTAACTCTGGCACCTGCTTTAAAAACAAACAAGTAAGAGCCAGTGGCCTCGGTGTCAGCGGCCATGTGCACGAGACAGGAGTGTTTATATTAAAAAAACACTAGAGTATGCTTTTGAAAAAGGCAAGCTGCCAAGTGGCAGGAGAGAAACAGGTGACCACGACCGTGACCCTCTCTATCAAAGGGATGTCACTTGTGGTCATCTGCTATGGGTGAGGCCTGTAACCTTGCCCTCGCTCAAAATCTGGAAATATGAAGCGACCTGTCAGAAATCTGAAGTCTAGGAGGGCGACGGAAAAAACTGAAGGGAGGGGGGAGGAAAAAACATTAAAACTTATCATTTCTGACACTGCATGTGTAGAAGCATTTTCAGGCTCATTTGTATTCTGAGTTCCCAGAGGCTTTTCTTTCCATTCATCCAAGCATGGCAGCTGAAAGGCTAAATAAAAATGAGGCTTATCCATATGGGTAAACTGACATACCATTGGACCTAAAGCAAAGTACAGTGGAAAATATTTTCTTGAAGAAATGGTAAACATCAATATCCTCAGGGCCATATCACACAGTGCACTTGAAAAAGTAATATATTGATAACAGTAACTTAATAACTAATCTTAAATAAAGATTATCACCATCTAGTACTGACTTGCAGTAACAGCAGTTAGACGCTCATCTATTAGATCAAAGAGAAACAGACATTTATTATGTATGAGCTTTATCATGAATTAGTGACTGTTCCAATCTTGCATTCAAGTGCATGACAAAGCACAGAATAACCATTAGTAATGCTGAAACAGCTCTGGAGTGCCATCCTGTTTTACTAGAAGCGGGCTGACTGTGCGGTGCAATCGGTCTCAAAGCCGCCCAGCTGAAACACAGGCACTGAATCATTTCACTCTGAATTCTGGCCAAGAAACAGTCAAAACACTGACATTTTATTTGCATGAAAGGTTCTTTTCAGTAATGGAAAATTCATCAAAGACATCGCTGAATTGGGATATATTTTAATGGAACAGCAAGCATTCATACATTATTGAACATAGACCCTCCTGAAACGGTGTGAATCAAGTTTGCTGTGGGCGGTGTTATTCCAGCTGACCTTTTGAAAATTTAATCTCTGATTACTTTAAATGGGGGAAGAAAAAAAAACATTGAAAACAGTGTATATGGATAATCTGCAACTCACATTTCAACTCACAGCTTTACATGTGGTGTATGGAAATCCAAAATAGTGCTTTTCTCGTTTTACATGTTGTCATTGTTTTGGTCAAATAGGCAATTTGAGCAGATCTTCTACTGACCTTTTGAGACTGAATATCTATTCGAGGCCCACATACTTTAGCATATGCATGGATGTGTGTCTTTGTTTGTTTGGGTTATGTTTCATATCTTACAAAGTGAAATAGAGAAAAGTTATCAACCTCACTGAATCTGTCGTATAGGCTTTCCAATACCCAAGCTCCGAATGAAACAGGATAGCACAAAACTGTGTGCTTTTAAAGTGAATTATTCAAATGAGTATCTAAAAACTTGTAATCTTGCTGATACAACATGTGAAAGGACTTTTAGCTACTGTTGAAATATTCATGCAATTAAACACTACATGCAGTGTACAAGGTTGAGAATAGGTTGTGCCTCATATGCATCAGTCACACTCAGAAATGTTCCTATAGGAGGCGTAACTCACAGAATATATGTCTAAGCATGAAACATGTACATTGTGTATTTTTAATCAAAATAAATGCTCAGTCATTGCCGCAGGGCATACGTGGGCTACTAATTGCCCAGTATGAACATAAATTGGACCATTCTGATATCCAAGAGATTCTCCCCATAGGTGTAATTAGATGTGCAGCTGCCAAAGCATCCCCTATAGAGAACCTGCCATGGGTAATGTTTCTTCCCAGTGGATGCCTGAAGAAAGATAATTGGTGTAATGTTCATGCCCAGTGTTGTGAGCTAATTAAAGCTAGGGGCACTGGCTATCAGATCTCTCAAACTCCACAGCAGATGTCCACTGGTCTATAAAGTGTTCTAAAGAGACTGTTTTTCTGTTTTTTAAATGAGATTTTCCTTTTTAGTATGAATCATTCTTACTCACTGTCTGATGGAGGTTACTCTTGGTCATGATGATTTGACAACTGCAACAAATGAATAATGTAGTGGATGATTTATTTGTTTTTAATTTTCAAACCCCAAACTTAAAATGATACCCTACATGTGAATACAACTCATGGCTGACACTGCCAGTCTGATAGGTGGGGCTGTGAATGTTTAGGGCGTACTTTAAAAAATGCATGAGAGCTACAGCTGCTGTGCAGGTAGCCTAGATTTACAGACTGAAGATAGATTAGGGAACCTAGACAGAGCTGATAACACAAAATACATAATTACACGTCACAAAAAGGTAAAAAATCACATCTGCTCACATATCAATCACACACTTATGCAGATAGATACAGACTAAAACACAACACTACCAGTGGTAATTAGCTAGCTCAGTACATGACTGTATTGGAAAGTTATTATAACAGGAAACATAGATTGTTTGCTACACAAAACACATACTATTTAACCAAATATATAGTGTATTACATTTTAGAGTATAAGTACATTGTAAATTACTTTTCTATCATGAAATAGGAGGTTTAAAACTACACTGACGTATAATCAGAAGAGCCCCAGCAGAGGTTATTGTCAGTGTCCTTATGGACAGTACAGTAAACTGTTGCAAACTATAGCTGCTGTTAGCTCAGTCTGTTAGCCGGGCTGCCGGGATTGTGAGCTCAGAGCACCAGTGGAGTTTGTGTTTTGTACCACGGCCATTTTGGACCACCAGGGAGCTTTTTGGGCCTGACAGGAAGTAAAGCTGTTGTCTTGCCAGCTGGACAAGCGGGCAATCTGACTGCATTTAGCATCCTCTATGGACACATGGTCAGAGGCAAAAATCGAAGAGAACTGTGAAGAAGAGAAAAGGAGAGAGTTACCGAGCAAGACAAGAGTAAATATTGGACTGGTTTTTAGTTGTTGGGGAGAGCTTTGTGAAATAAAAATCTGAATAACAGACACTGAGCTGAGCTTCTTGCTGTTAGAAGACATATTAGCTGATTATGATGTGTTGTGCTGTTGTACTTGATGCTTGGCTGTTTCATTCATTTTTGATCATAAGTAAATTGCAAATATTCTTTTTTATAATAAATTATTCCTACGCAGTGTTACTTTTACTTTTCCCATATGACACCCTGTGGTAACAACCCCGTTTTGATTTTAGATGCCATCCACTTTGATCACATGGGCATGTTTTTCAGTCGGTGCACTTCAGTCAGTGCCTCTTCCCATGAGCTGATTTATGTAGTTTATTAAGCTGTGTTTCTAAGGTTTATTTAAAGCTTGTTAACACTTTAGTCCCCCCCGATTAAATAATTATTCATGGACCTTTTTTCAGAAACGACAAATAAAAACAAGAGGCTGAATGTCCAGTTTAACCTCCATGGTAAATTTTGAGGCCATTCAGGAAAACGAGGTGCCAGGCTGTAATTGCGAGAGTGATTATAGCTTTTATTTTGAGGCTTTTCACAGAGAATAAAAACGAAACACCATTACCTCGCCATGATTGGACTTTTCTTGTCATCAGTGGGATAATTGTCCACGAGTTCATGATCTCTCTGCAGTGCTGACTGAATTGATTCTGGAAATGAAAATCGCTGCACCTCCCACATAGCACTCCCTGAACCACCTCAGCATTAATTCTGAGTTTGAGCTCTCCCACCCAGAAAGACCTTTTTAGTCACATCTGTTCATCATTGAAGTGGAGTTTCTTGTACAGAGGTGCATACCTTGGTATGATTTACACTGATCAAACACATATTTCTCTTGCTACATGAATGCTAAGTCTTATCATAGAAGCAGTAAAGAAGTACTTAAAATTAAAGAGGAAAATATGGACTTATAGGTGTTAAGATACAAAGATAGAATGTCTGCTTGTGTCTATTTATTGCAAAGTAAATTACTTTGCAATTTCTTTGGTATAACCGTACCTTTTTATTTAGAGTATTTATAAATCTTTCTTTGAGCAAACAATATAACATTAGTGTCAAAACATAAAATGCCTCATTTTTCTATTTTCACTTTTAAGGAGAAGTTAACTCCTCTCCTCCCTCCTCTACCCATTACTGAGGTAATGGTAAAGGGTCAGGGGGACAGAGAAGGAGGTCTGAGGCTGATATCAGATGGGGGTGAGCTCCAACAGCCCGGCCTGATAGCAGGACTGATGAGGACAGCAGACTGAGTACTGCAGCAATCTGGCCTCCTCTAGACAAGCTCCATGGACATCAGCAACGAGATCTCCATTACTCTGTTAAACTGTGTCTGAGAACGCAACCTCACTATTATGTCAATGTCAGGAGCTTAATGCTGATTCATACAGCCGCACAAATCCCAGATTAACCTCTGAGCTGGAAGGCCTCTTTCAGCAGCAAACTGCATGAGCAACTTTATGCCTGGAAGGGGAGGCAATATGATTTTTGTTTTGATAGGAGAGATAGACAGATATGCGTAAATCCAGATGCCTGTATTGACGTATATAAGTACTGGTACAGAATGGTGACCATGTAGCAGCAAAAAAAAAAAAAAAAAGTCAGTCTAGGCACTGAGCTGTACATAATTTAAAATCGGCTATGATATAATAGAGGTAACATTTATCATGTGAATTTAATTTAGCTGTCAAATTATTATTTAATATGTCCACTGCTACGGAGTTTGACACACTAATCAAGCATCAAAAAAAAAAAAAAAAAAGCTGAAACAAAATCGTCCTTCCTCAAAGATAATACTGGGAAATCTGAGTCACTATTGTTCAAGTGAGACTTCTGTGCTGCAGTGCACCCCCACCCTGGCCTGGCTGGTTGGGCACTAAGAGCCGCAGTGTTCCTGTAAGAATGAGTATTAAGCCATAGTGGGGTGGAGGAGGACTGGCAGTGCGGGGGTGGGGGTGGGATGTTCAGCTGCAAGCCCTTGTGTGCCGCCCAGTGGTATCAGTCTCCTTTTACAAAAATAAACCAGGCAAAAGTGGTCAATTATAGTCCTAGGGATTAGCAGCCACAAAAGTAAAACAAAATCATCTGCTCAGCTTTTCTGCCTTTGTGTTTAATTTGAAACAGAATGTTTCACAAATAAATATCTAGGTCGAAAAATACAACGTCATGTAAATACATTGATGGTATGGTTTGACATTTTTGATTATTATACTGGGTTATCAACATGCCAGGGCAGGCATACACGGAGTGGTAGTGTGAATTTTGGCACTACTCTTGAATTGCAGCAGTGGTTAGGCTGGTTTTGTAGTGGGTATCTTAAAGACACGTTGGGGCATGGTGGAGGAAATTGCATCACATCTACTGTGAATCAACAGGCTACAATCCCGCTGAAAGAGTGCATGTGTGCGAGTGTGGAAATGGGTAGGTGGTGAGAGAAGTGCAATACAATAACCGAAAAACATGAAGGCGGCAGATGAAAGTTTCTCTCTGGACAATGGCTAGGAGAGTTTATTTGAAGAAATTACAGTTTGGTGAATGAAGGGTTCACCTTGAAAGACTTGGTGCCTTCACCACAGCAGCCACTTCCTAAACCCAGAAAATTAGGTAAGCATCAGGCTTATTTAGCTTTTGGAGTTCATTATGAATCTAAGATATGGACTCTGGGTGGCCCATTTCCTGAGTGGTTATCATCAACAGCTGCTTGTGCTCCTCAGTCATTGCCCTGCTGTCCTCTGGCACTATAACGGGCTATATTATTGTGTGCTGGATCAGCTTGTTTGGTGGAGATGGAAAATACAGTCTTGTTCCCTGTTCTTTTATTTGTACATGTACACGTTACAGTGTGTCAACCACAAACCGTCTTTGTCGGGTCTTTGGTCGTAACGTTGCCACGTTCACGTAGAATGTATGAAAAACTGGAAACACAATGTATTAATTTGTTTTTTAGAGCAGATTATTGTTAGCAAAAACTGTGAATGTCTGTTTGTTTTCTGACGATTGCCTGGCTTGATAGAGACACATCACACATCATTTTCCATTTTAACATTCATTTTCTTTTACAAGAACTTTTTCATCTGAGTCAACTGTTTTGAAGAGCCCAGGTCCCAAATATTCAGATGGAGCTGAAACACACACACACAGAAATTAATAAATTGACACTATTCTTTTATTTGGCCAGATAATCAAAACATTTGAAGGCTCAACTTGGGGTTTAGGGTTAGGGTTAAATTGTGATTTTTACCATTTCCTCACATTTTATAGACAAAACGATTAACGGAATAATCACAAAAGTGATCAGCAGATTCATTTATAATACAACAATCCTTTTGTTGTAGCTTATCCGCATCATAGCTCTATGGATTTCAACCTGGAGCATAAAACCAGTTAAAAAAACATGGCAGACTTGACTGTTATGCTTCTTGGTTGAATAGGCTTTAGCCTTTTAGCTTTTTTTTTTATTACAAGTTCAAGACAAACAAAAACTATCAACAGTACACTTTATCTTGTTGAGGATAGAAATCAAAGCAAGGCTGTTCGGGACAAATATAGGTACTTTAGGCTACAAATGAAATGGGTGGCCTTAAAAGTTCCCCGTGGAGTTTTAGACCTTCTGTAGCGCCGTGGAACTATTTTTTTTCATGGGTCAGTCTCTGTTTTGTTTGTCATATACTGCAAGATGTACCGCAGTGCACCAACAAAGATGGGGAAGAAGAAGAAGGCCACAAGCTTAATGAACATGGATGTAAACAGTGCTGATGTAAACAGTGCCAAAGGTTTTATGAAGAGGGGGAATGATCTGGACACATTTGTCAGACCCCAAAGACAAACATGTGTTGACACTGAGTGCAAACATAACATAATATAGGACCTCGTTAAAGGTACATTAGATTTATTTGCAAAGCCTCCGTTTCATGGGTTTTGCCATCAGAACGATCGTATTGTGAATTGTATCAGCTTAATGCAGCTCTAGTTTGCCAGGTGCAATGCTCTCAAACACACGCTGAAAGCTGAAGCAATCTTCAAACACGGACCGATTAAGTAATTAAGGCATGTTCTTTGAACACTCACTTTGGAGTTCCACAGCTTTGAATAGGTGTGATTGAAGTGTTATCGCATTGAAGCTATAATGGTTTTAGTGTTGCTCAGCCACTTCATTGTCTACTTTGCCTACCTGCTTCTTGACATCTTCACATCAAAGAAAAATGAGATTGTTCATTGTTTCAACTTAAAAGCATTCTTTCATTGGAACACCCACATCAAACAGCACTGTATGTGCATTGTATTGGCATGAATATAACTTTACCTTTTAACACTGCCATCATTTCAAATTGTCTAGTAACATTCATGGTAACGGTTGCATGTTACCATGTCAAAGATTTTCAGCAGCCCAAATTCATGAAAAGTATAATCAGCCATTACCACATAATACAAGCAACAAATATCCAGTACATGTGCAGATGTTTCAGGCAATGGTTAATCTAATATAAGAATTTCCCGTTATAGTCTAAGCTTCATGTCGGAAGAATGTGTTAATGGATTCTTGGGTTCAGCTGTTGGAAATGCAACATATTGCTCTGGCCCTTTCAGTGGAGAGCAGCTCTCCCAGTGAAGTGCACCCATGTTACCCTCTCTCCGAATATCAAGCAACAGAACACCATTCTTCTTACTGTCACCTGATCGCTATAGCTGTTCACCTCAACCTTTTACAACCAATAATAATCATAATGTCAGTAACCTATACTAAATACTGCCATCAGTGTACTGTAGTGTAGAGTATCACAGTTTCTAAGAGTTTACTTTAGTGATCTCACATCTATCACTGTCTGTAAGCTACAATACTTCTTCCTCTTACTATGAGCAGCCCTTTGGTATCTGGACACAGAAGTCAGTTCAGATTTAATTTTCATGACTATTAATCCACCAAAAAAAAAAATAAATAAACCAACACTTTGGGAATACCAACAGTCACAACGCTTAATTCATCATCAGGTAATACTGACGGATGTAATTTCTTTGAAATGAATTTCATATTTATTATAACACACTCCTGCTCTGATAAGAGTTCAAGAATGTGGTGTAAAATGATTGTGTGTTGGTCTATTAGTGATGTCTATCTTCAAAGCTCGGATTGCAGAATCACAGACAATGAAAGATGGCCTCCCTTGATACCGTGGGACGTGAGCTGAACTAATCTGCTTTGACAAAAAAGATTGGTAATATTTTCTGACGTGCATGTTGGCAGGCACCTTTTGACTACTTGGCATTTTCAAAATAAATTAGTAAGTGCTAACCCATTGTGGTTTGATTTATTAGGCTCACTTTAATTTTCCTTTTGAAGGTACAGCCATATAGCTTTTATGTACATGTGTATGTTCAGCTGCAGAAAAGAATGGTCCCTGCATTACATGCACTGCAGAGGCCACTAAGAACAGCAGCTATTCTCTTAGCAGAGTTGGAAATGAACCCATAAGAAGCGGCTCAGCAAGCACAATTGGCACAAAGACACAGTGTATCATAGGGCATGTGCTGCAAGGTCATAGGGGTCTCTGTCTTGGCAAAGGAAAACCAGAATGAAACAAAGAAACATCCACACAAAAAAGGAAATTGGCAGCGATTCCAACACAGTGGTGGAAACAGTAAGATGTGCCAAAATGTCCTGCTAAGCTAAGCGGAAACAAAGATATTTGGAAAAAATGTAGTATGAAATTCATTGATATTGAAGGTCAGATAATGACATGCTGAAAGGCCCAGACACTAGATGCATAAAACTCCAAAGACAAATTTTTAAATCTGTGCGTACGCATAGTTCAGTTTTATAAATTACAATCTGTGCAAGCTTCCACTCCCACAGTTATCCATAAATTGATGAAGATTCACTCTTAATCTTTTCCAAACTTGGGCCCGCTCCACTACTCATTAGACCTGTCAATGAGAAGAATGGTAAAGAAGAAAAAGTGCAATTGAACAGATTGCATTTCATCAGTGAGGTTCTCCAACAGCACCAGAGCAGCTGTCATTATGCATGACTGTTACGCATGGCTGAACCCCATACCACTAATTGATCACCTGTACATCACCATCACAGTTATATCTTAATCATCACTATTAACCATCAGAAAGATGATTAATGATTCATTTGTAGAGCTCAGCTCATAGTGTAAGAGACTTTACAAAGTGTGTTTCAGTTAAGGACCAAATGAATAGATTATTAACAGAAGTAATGGCTCCAATGTAAATAAAAAGACATTTATTGTGCATACATTTTACATTTATCCCTGTCAAAATAATAGCAGCCAAATGGCAAATAACCAAGAATTCATAATGTTTCTCAACTTTCAGGATACCTCTCTCAGATTTTTATCTACGTGCACAATTTCATCCACAACTGTTCAAAATCAAGTGTGAGAGGTCTGAAGTATGCATGAGGTGCACACATTGTCACTGCTCATTCTTATGTGCGGGAAGGACATATGCATGATATTGTGTATACACATTGTTTATACATCTGGCCACAGATGTCCTTCTCAAGTTCTTATCAAGTTTCTTTCAAAGTAGTATGGTCGAGCTAGAGACCATCTTGCAATGGGCACACCAGCTGTAATGCCTGTCAACACGTCAACATCCCGACCCAGGACCACTACAGATTATTGCATGAGTAGTGAGTACTCACGGGTCGCAACACACCCATGAGTATGAGCTTGGCCCTCATTTAATCTGAACTACACATATGTTTCGGGACTGATTCTTGCACGGTTGTGACACTATCGCATCGACGAAATCTGTCCACAGACACATAAACACCTGCAAAGTACTAAAAATCGCCTCACTGGTATTTCCTGCTACACTAAGGTTCTCCAGGAGCACATTCGGCCATGATGACACGCAGTCTCACAAGGTGAAAACAATACCGGCTGTCGCAGTCGTGGCTGGTAAACACCTGGCAAAGGACTCAAAACCACCTCTCTGGTAGTTCCCACTACAGTAGCTGTCTCCAGGACCACATTTTGCCATGATGACACACACATACACACACGCAAAGACTCACAAGGTGAAAACAATACCAGTCACACTGTCATGGCTGGTAATGAAATATTGTACACCCCTTCTGAACCAGTGGTTTCTTACTTTTTCCTTGACTTTCTATGCTGCTGAGCAGGTCACTTCATGCAAAATATTCCCTCAGCCTCAGTTAATTCTGTTTTTGAACTATGGAATGGCTGTTTTATTTCAGAATGAGCCATCTGTTCCATTAATGTATGATTGGCAGTAAAATACTGTTTCTGAAGTTTTGAGTTCAAGCCAAGAAGACCCATTAAACCTTGATTGCTAGTTTACTACAATGGAGTTTCGTAACTACTGAATGGAAACTTGAAAAGCAGCAGGACCAGCTATTTTATTGGCTGTTCAGAGATGAGACTGACATTGTGTTTGAAAGTTTTTAATCACAGTTCTGTGGCGTGAGTACAACCCTATGAGTAATTGTGGTGTTCTGTAGGTGCTATAAGTATTGGTTTGATTGGTGTCAGAAGCAGGTATAGAAACTGTGGGTGTGAGATTTCAGTTGTTTCATGTTGAGCCTCCTGAACTGTCCTCGCTTCTCTCAGCAAACCCAACTGTGTACGCACAGACGTTTCTTACACTTGATTAAAGGGACAAGGAATGGTTCCAGAACATTGTATGTAAGGGTAAAGTGTATTTTCTATGATTTTAATGTACCTCTTAAGATATTATTCACATC
The DNA here is from genome assembly GCF_000972845.2 of Larimichthys crocea. NCBI lineage: Eukaryota > Metazoa > Chordata > Actinopteri > Sciaenidae > Larimichthys > Larimichthys crocea. Next base: position 38,035,420 of record NC_040011.1, on the reverse strand, counting down.
CATTCACTGAAGTGTTTCTTCTTGTTCATTTTTCTTTAGGGACCCTGTAGTGTAGGCGAAGAAGCACTGTAATTACTTATTGATGTGGCAGCATTTGGTTTTACATCGGCCCATCATGGAGGGGATGGTGAAAAAGTTAAATGACTCTAAGTTATCTAAGATAACTCTACATGCACAATCTACTGTGCCAGCAACAGCAAGTAATAACATAAATCCTTTTTGTTAAGTGTAATATCCAGTGCATGTTCCGTTGCTGCACAACATTTTGCACTATGCTGAAAATTAAATGTTTGATATGTTGAAATACAGTGAGGATTACAACGCTGAGGATTAGGCTTAACCTGCTAAGCTTGCCTAATCACTACATGTTAAACAGGATTGGTGTATGCGCTCAGGTAAGGTGTTTATTAACATTCATTTCAACCCCCCCCCTCTCAAAAAAAGAAAAAAAAAAAAAAAAAAAAACCTATAGCATCTCCGGGTCGGTACAAGCTTCACTTGATGTGCTGGAAAGATGGTATATTACTGTACAGGAACCTGCAAAGTCCAGCCATTTATCATTTGCCACTTCACTATTGTGCTGTGTCACCAGCTAGATTGCTTGAAGACTTTGGAATGGTTGTGCAGACCTTGGTTGTTGGTTATTAAAAGGCAAAGGGTTACAATAAGCTCTGAAAAGCCCTTGTTGTTCTTCTGTCTCCACCTGGTTTGTTGTGGTGGACAGAATGATAATTCAGAAAAATGGCACATGGGGCTTTTCTAGGCTGTTTGCTGAAGCTTATCAAATGACTTGTACAGACTGCAAAACCTAGATTAAAAACTTGAGTCCCAGGACAGACAAACTTAGTATTGTTTTACCAGGCTTATATCAGGTGTGCTAGTAAAAAAAATGCTGTGTACATAAATGCTAAAACACACTGGGTATAAATAACACAGATTGTTATGTAAAATGTAATGAATTCATCTCACCAATCGCGCTTTTTTATTTCATCAATATTTAGGACTACTTGTCATTTTCATTTGCATAAAAATTACTAGACTTCTCCACTTGTTTCTAAGGTTTCAAGGTTATTCTGAAATGTTTTGATAAATTTGTGATATGTGTGTGTATATATAACTATGACTGACTATTACTACTACTTTCAGTATTTATAATTATAAAAAGGATTAAATATTTACATCATTTAAATAGATGGCAGTATTGGTTGGTATAGTGCCCCAAATGTTAGATAGAGTTGATCCATTAGATTTAGCATATCCACTTTGAAGATGGAAGGGTGTATAATGCCTTGTGACAGCTATGAAATAAAGTAAACCCAACCCTGCTGTGAGCAAGTGTTTATCTCTGAGGCCTTATAGTCTGATGGCACAAACATTCAAAAATGATGACAAGCACTCTCTTTTTTCGTCTTTACCACAATATAATGTCATGCTGAATTAAATACATATTGACCAGGAGTTAGGAAAGAATAATCTATGGGCACAACTGAAGCCCCTGGGCTTGAAGATCTTCATCAATTCACTGTGTTTCAACACAATACTGAAAAAAGAAAAGAGAGAGACGTGGGAGTGGGGGAAGCTGAAGGAAAGTGAGTCTGATTTTGACTTGTGACCTGAGGGCTGTCGCATGGTTAATCTGAAGACATTACTTCTGACATTGCAGTCTACATTGCCTCACACATCTATGATTAAATTCTACTATTTTACATTTTAATTGCTTTATTACCATGATAATTCAGAGTGTAGGAAAGACTTATAGGTCTACGATGGTAAGAAATCCTTGCATAATCTCCATTATAAGAGGATAGAAAGCTGCAACCAGGGCATGAACGGAGACCTGCAATCATTGAGCCAGTCCATCTTTTAGTCAGTTCATCGAATCATCACTGTTGTTTATTTTTAGATTTGCATCTGAACTACTACATAATTTAGACCAGAGCTGGAGACTCTTGAGATTTGGCTTGACACTTGAATTACAGTACATAAGATTTGACTGGCCAGAAACTTTGCTTTAGACCTGAACCCACAAAGTTGATCGGATTTGGTAGCCCAGAGCAGTAAATATCAAAAAGTGCTGCTCAAGCAGTTTTGCTGTTATGAACAGTGCATGAAAAATTGATAATGTAATGAGGATAGACATACCATTGTTTCCATTGCCTTAAAATAAACAGTCGCATGTGAACCAGCTGGCATTAAGTCTACATTCAGATGAGAGAAATTAGCCTATCACTATGAAATTGATTACATAAAATGAGTAGCTTAATAGTTTTCCCGTCTTATATACACAACAGATGTATGTTACTTGCTGCAGTCACGCAGCTTAATCTGGTGCACAGATTTCTTCTTTATGTTCTATTTTTTGTTTTTGTCTTAACTTATGGGTTTTTACTTGATAAAACAAGATATATTATCAGTTTGTTATCACTTGTATCTTGTACCAAACGGGTGTAAACTAAACAATTTAGATACAATCATGGAGTGGGTTATTTAAATATTGCTATAATTATCATGATACAATAAATTCAGTGGAAATACAATTGAGAAACTTTTATTTTAATACATTTCTCTGTCCTAAATTGACCTGGAATGAACCATAAAGTTAATATGAAACACATCACAGTGGCCTTTGTGCCATTAAACATATTTAAAGATTTACTTTCAGGGTTCTCATAAGATGACACAAAATTCATTTGTTCATTCATTCATCCATCATTTCCAACATGACAGACCTCAAAACATAGCTATTTGTTGACTTTTTTCATAGTACAACTTTTATAGTACAAAGTTGTCTTGCATGACTTTAGACTTCACTTGGGCTTGGTCCAAAAGAATGAAAAACTGCTGCAATATACTGTAGACCAAACATTTTGTGCATGATTATCTTCAGTCATATCCTCTGGGCACTGAGAATGAAATCTAATGGGACTTGACTTCACTATGCTAAAATTTTGGTGAGTGTATGGCAGCTGCCATGCAGGGTGGCATTGTTTGGAGCTGTCTGTCAGTGTTATGTCTAGAGAGCTCTGGCTCTAAGCCCAGAGATGCTCAGGACAACCTGAACAGTGTTGGTTGGAGGCCCTGTGGGGTGACTGATTGAGTACAGATTGTATTTATACTCAACCATAGCATGTGTAGGAAGGAGCTGATGCTTCAGCAACTTCAGGAGATGAACAAAATGAGATCAATTTTCATTACTGAAGCCAACAAGCAGTGCCATGTTTCCATTACAAGGAATCAATTTTGATCATGAAGATTTTTTTTAGACATGAAAAACAGTCTGCTGAAATGAAATGAAATGTCTATTTGAAATGTAACATCTGTATTGTTACTTCGACTTGAGCAGTTTTGAATTATTCATGTTTAAATTTGGGGTCATGCAAGCAGAAAGCAGTCTGTTGGCTGCAGCCGGATGCAAGATGCTGCCTTCCTGATTTGGTTTGTATCTCTTCTTCTTTTTAATCTTATTAATGCAATATTTGGACGGCCCCAGGAGTTTGTTTGTGGTGCACAGGTAAAACTAAACTAAAACTAACTAACTTTTTTTTTCAACCTCTGCATTTATTTTGCCTTAAATTAGCTTTATCATCATGATAAAAGTTTGTTTTTATAGTACAGCAAGCCATCTGATCGGGACATATGTTCAGTGCCGAGTGGTTTGTTGCTAAGATATAACCTGATCCAATCATAACAGCAAACAGCAGATGTCAGCATTTGTCATCGGAAATGTAGAGGAAATAACTTCAAAGCTAAATTTTCTCACTTTAAGACGTTTAGTTAATGCAAAAGTAATCACTTGACCACCCCTAAATAATTGTGAGAGCCAATCAGGCTGATTGGAGTGCTGCGTCCATGCTATGCAGTGATGCGAGCAATCTCAAGTTTGTAATTGCTTCACTGTTGATTCTGAATGCATAACTTCTTCGTTGACATGTTCTGTTATGCTTCTCTTTATTCCTCTGCATCTGTGTTCACACGAAATCATGTCGAGAGCTTGAAAAGCTACAGACATCATGCACAGTAACGTATTATGACTGGTGATGGCACGGCAAGGAAAGGAAGAATATGAGCAATTAGCATACCTCTACCGTCACAGCGAACAATTTCCATGATCACCAGCTGCTGCCTGCTAGCGTGTACACCTGTCTAGCTAACAGTCACATGCATGGAGTAAGCCACAGTGGCAGTCCGTGGCTCTGTGCCCTCTGATTGCTCCTAGTTATCCCCAGGTTTCTGCTGAGCTGACAGGCAAGACACACAGGCCAGATGGTCAGGGCTCCGAATCACGGCTTAGAGTTTACAAGGCCACTTCCAGAGCTATTTTACAATGATAATAAAGTGGATGATTTATTAGAAGCTGTCCGTATTGCATCAAATTAATGTCCAATCAGTCCCAAACACTTGAGAGACTAGACTATAAAATGTTCTGTCCTTAACACTGTCAACATCACCTATACCAATACTGCTGGTCTTGTAAAGCTATAAGGTGTTTTTTGTTACATGCTTGGGTGCATCAATATGTTATCAGATACATTTTTATAGGTGATAAGATAAATAAAGTTAGCTGTTTATTAGCATCAAGTTGAGTTATTATTCTGGTCTCTAGTCACTCTGCTGTTGTAAACCTCTCTTAATGGGTCATAATGGGAAAATATGGTTGTAATACTATCAAATTTATGATAGTAATAAGTGCGGGTCATGACAGAGTTCAGGTTATAACCAGTTCATTAAAGAGCAGTTAAAGGTTGTGTCCTCTGTCGATTTTACATTACCATGACCATTTAATACTCGTTTCCTCTCTCCACAAAAACATCCCATGTGATATACCATAGAAATCTGTTCAGTTATCAGAATTTCCCTTTAAATATTTTAAACGTAGTTAACAGCTCATATTTTATTTGCTCTCACAGCTCTTAACTACTGAGCACCCTCTATTTTTTGCTAAGATATTGATGGAGCCATAAGCTATTTATTGAATTTCAAGTGTCCATAATTTGGCAAACTTCACCTCACTATACAAGCTTAAAGACAGAATTTTCCTCTTAGATGCATTAATAATGGAAGAGCCGTACAGCAACTCTCTTCTCTGACTCTTGAGACTTGAGACTGCTTTCCTTGAGAAATGAAGGAAATCATTGGCATCTTCCAGCCCTGGGTCAAACTCATCAGCACGTCCTACATTGATGAAGGGGGATCTGAATACTACTGAAGGTGTCCTTGACTCGCTCACATCTAGGTTATCTGTCCTAAGATCATTTAAGAGCAGTTTGACAGCCCAATTGCCAATTCAGTGCAGCTGTTTTGAAGATCCTTCAGCGCCCTTCTTTGCTTCTCCAGTTCTGATTGATCCGTAACCACTGTGATCTTTAAGGAGGCAAGGTTACTACTTCATGTGAGCAGATCATACAACTGTTCCCTAATGTTTTAGTTACACAAATTGCATTTTGATGTTCAATATCACACAGCACATGGTCGAAGCTGCTTCATACATGTTCTAGGTTGTCAAAGTCAGTCCGTCAGCTGGTCAGTTGGTCCAACACATTTGCTACCCGCGGTGCTCAGAGAATGAATCCTAAAGACTTTTCTGATCCCATGAACTTTCTCATGTCACAAACAGATTAGAATTTGAATTTATGAAGTAAAACATCTTGACATGAATGGATTGACGAAAAATTAGTACAGACACTATTGTTTTTATTGATCTTCAGTTGGTTAAGATATTTATGGTTCACCATTTATTGCAATTATTTATTTGTCTTTCTTCAAGCACCATCTTCAGGTCAAAGTTTCATGGTAAAATATCGGAGGAAATGCAGTGTATAGCCTCCCATGACTGCTGGATAGGGTGTAGACTCTTCATACCTCTTTGTAAGAATCATTACAGCTCGTATCCAGTAGATGTGTATTTTTCATATTTGAAGCCTCTTTATAGGTATGTACTCAGAGCACATTTCTACAAAGTCATCTGTTCACACTTGTTATGAACTGCACTCAGGCGTACTGAACTTGCTCTCCTCAAAGACCATATGATGCTCTTCATCTGGGTTGTGTTTCCTGCGTGTCCGTAAGGAATGCCCATCTCTGGAGAGCCACTGAGAGGATTCTCTGCGCAGGAGGTCAGCAGAGCATGTGATATCTCCCCGAGGTGCTTTGTCAGAGAGTTATTAATAGGTTCAAGGGACATCCTCCATCCCCCAACACTCCCACCAACCGTCGCCCCACATGCAACTGTCCACACATGGGCGCACCTATCCATTGGCATGCCCGGTGAAAAGGCGATGGGCAGTCAGCCATGATGCAGTGTTTATAGGGGAAAAAAGCACAGTGTGGTGAGAGACGACGCTCAATCCCCACAGGCGACAGAGCTTTTATTTCCTCTTGAGAATTTCAAGAGGCTTTTCACCATACAGTGTAATACAGCTAATACAATGTAATATATTACACGAATTATCAAGACTGTAATTGCAACCATGTCAGTGTAATTTTCTGTATTTCTTTATTGAACGGTAAGTTTCCAGTACCTCTCACACAGATTTGTGGATCTAATATCATCAGTCAAACTGATGATATGGTACATTCAGTATCTCTTGAAATATGGATGTCTAATAAAACATCCCCTTTGATCAGTTCTGTCTCCCCCAGTTCACAAATTGATATGCAGTCCACATCCAGTGTAAATCAGGAAAAAAGTGATGACATATCCCCTTTTCTCACAGTTGGTATAGTTCCCCTCAGGCAGGTAATATAGTGTATCAAGAGCCACTAAGAAAATCAAAGTCTTTGTCCAAAAGCAGTGCAGTATTTCCCAAAATTTGGACTTTGATATGCAATATATTTCCGTATACATCCAAGCTCTTCAATTCATGCTTTGAATTTTAGAATTTTATTTCTAATTTAGTTGTATTTTCATACAGTGCGGACTGATATATCTGATGCCCGTGTGATTTACATCTGTTATGTGTTATGAATACTATGTCTATATGTTCAACATCTGTTATGTGTTTTTATATGCCACAAGTAGCCAAAGGCAAAGCTCCACATGTGTGCGTCATAAACTTTTCCAAAGTCTACTGACGCAACCATGTTATTAAGTGGGTAAGTTATTTCCATTCCACCTATTTACGCACAACAGCAGCTTGACAGAGCTGGGTATGCTAATGCTTGTCTTTCATTTTCAGTGTCACTACAGAAATAGCAAATGCAGCACCTGAATGAGTTTTTAGACGCAGTTTCTTCGGGAATTCCCTTCCCCTCTATGCAAACCTTCATGTGGCAAAAATTGTAGGAACGTGGTCAGTTTTTTAAAAATATTATCAAACCATGAAAAAGAATGAATCCATAAGGGGAATTACTGCAAACAAGCAGAGTGACAAAGGCAGAGAGGGAGAGAGGAAGGAGGATTAATCACTGCTGCCCTGCAGCCTTTTTTCCAAACCGAGCAGAGTTAACTCCCCCGCCTCTGTCCTCCTGGACCCAAGCTAAGATTGGAGCGATCTGTTTGCATTTCACCTCCCCAAAACCCACGCAACATCACTAACATTCAGTCTAAAGCACATCATTGTCGCTCTATGTAAAGCATTAACTCTTCAATGTCTTTCCATAAGTAAAACAGAAGAGACCTTTAGCAGAAACTAGATAATGTGCAGGAAAATGTATCAGCCGAGCTATCATAGCTGGATGTTCCTTCAATAAGACAACAAATGTCACCCACTGTCATTTTAATTTATTGAGCGTAACATTTCTGTTCTGTAAATGCCTGTTGTGCTTTGTGAGAAAATTCTTTCATTAAACAATAATTGATTGAATGTCGCCTCCATTGCCACCTGGCCTTTAAGTTATCAGTGGACATAAGGCTGATAATCTATGAAGTGGTATTCAACTGTTGACTGGCTCCTTCCCTGGCTTGTTGGCTCAAGAATATATTGAATTCATCAGAAAATGATTGGTAACACGTTTGTGAATTTTTATTAAATCCAATGTCTGGGCATTTTCATAATGTTGCCTTACATTGCAGTGTTAGACTGTGTGTATTAAAACTGACATAAAAGTAAACAATAAATCACATCCTTATCAGACATGGGCAGTGTATTCCAGACCACAGTAGGTTGAAATTGTCAGGTGGTCCATTAAACTGCAGATGAAGAGGGCCTGCAGGAGCTGAAGGGTTGAGTCATTACTCATTCTTTGCAGTCGTGCTGTATATTACTTTCTTTACTTTAGAAATGCATGAACATATGTTACTGAGTTACTGTGAGATTTTGTCTTGCTGGAGGCCTTTGTTGATCTGTGCCAGCTCAAGTCCTTGAACTACCTTTCACCTGAATACAAATTTAATTGATCAAATTCTGGCCCTGTTTCACGTGAAATCATGTAGTCTCATATGGTACACACATCATTGTTTAAGGCAATTACTGCTGCTTTTTCAAAGGCAACTTTTTCTTCTTGAGGAAATCTAAAAAAATAGTTGCAATGCTGAGCCAAGAGGGGGCATACAAAGTTATATTAATATGTATTTGCATGAATGATCTACATAAGTGGATATTATCTGAATACTCATAATAAATTATGGTAAGCCCAAGGAGCAGAATGGAAAGTGTCTCCTTGGCGAGGTCAGTCCTCATGATGATGAAAGCCAGTGACTTGTTAATTAAGTATATCATTAAGACAATAAAATAGTCTATTGGATTGCAACCATCAGTTGATCATTGCATAGGCTAAGGTTAGTCTAATTTGTTAGGGAGAATCTGTCATTAATGACAATCCTAACCTTGATTTGCTCTTCTTGAAGTCCAATTAAGAATGTGTGATTGCTTATATTGTTACTGCATGTAAATCAGTCGCCGCACTCCGTGCTTCCATTTTTCATACTCTGCTGTGTGGGTAAAGGACATTGTAATTACAATCATACTGTATTACATCACACTTGGGTTTCATTAAGAAACGTATTATATGGATAATTTTAGTGTATTGTAGATTTTGAACAGATGTTTTTGCACCATGTCTCAGGTCAAGTGCTTCATTATATCATCACATATGTTAAGGGGTGCTGCAGTAGTCTGTCCTATTGTGGTTCATTTTGGTTGGGTTTAACTGCTCTCCTGAATGACACCGTTAACAACCGTTATAAGCCTCATCCTCCCTGAATATTCCTGCTGAGAGCGAGTTTGTGGCCTGGCACCTATCTGCCCATCAATCTGTGTCCCTGTAGTCACAAATCAATCACACATCTGCAGCGCACCCACCCATAGCCTATTGAAGGCACTGTTAAGATTCAAACAAATCGAGAGAGGGGCATGGCTTGAGTTTAATATTGTCACCACTTTGAGAAATCGATGACTTCACATGTTTTGTCACATCAAACACGTTGCTGCAAACAACTGGTGTCAAAAATCCAATGTTTGATGTGATGATGAAATGTTTTCACTAAATCATACCATCTCATGTCTAGTAGAGTTAAACTAATAGTCCAACATCCTAGTACTGAACCATAAAGATGCAGGGAGAACAATGAAGCAACATTTACAGTAGGTCGCCGAGCAAAAACATTACACTTCCCATCATGAAACTTGAGAGTCTTCCCCTCCCTTCATGTTAATGCCGAGAATTACTGTTGACATCACCATGATGTCATTATGCCATCATCAATGTTTTTTTAGACTCAAAAAAAGCTTCTTCACAGTCACAGAAGACGGCGTACAACTGCACTGGGCATGACTAGAAAACTGATGTGTAGGAGTGCTCTTTTAGCAATAGAGCCGAATCGTAGACATCCTGTAGTGGGTAATACTTTCAGGTTTAATCGGTTGTCAGGACAAAAAGTAAAAGGATAGCTTTGTTCTTGACCATGTAGATTGAAGGACAATCTATATACTCTGCCATAATTACAATTCTCTGGCTCGGAGTACGGCAGTGGACCTTCAGTTTGTCTGTGTGTGTGACCTAAAGTGAGAATACAGCAGTATAGCAGTGTAGCTCACTGGCATACACCAGAAAGGCAGAGCTGTGTCAATCACAATGACTTTTCCCTGAGATCCAGTGAAAGGGAAGCGCTCCATCACAGAGGAATGAAAGAATATGAGTCAGAAATTGTGAAATTGTGAGTCATGTGTCTCACGAATAACGGAGTTGACAAAGGGGGCATCCATTTCAGAATAGGCCCTGTTATTTTCATTTACGCCTAAAGAGGACAGATTGGTAGGTGTGTAATGGGGAGGCACAGGGCGGCTTCATGTACGTTCCCATTCCCATCACTCTGTCATGCTCGTTTCATGGCAGACTGAGGCTCAAACCCATCAGCGCATTATCATTCAAGTATAGCCGCTGTCTGAATCAAGGACATGGGCATTATCATGAGAATGAATTGCCAGCTGACATCAGTGAAACACAGATATCTTTCACCACCAGCATGCAACCTTTCTCACTTTTCCTTTTGTCATGAGGTTTCGGCACTGGAAAGGGGCGATACTTACGTACGTCTAACTGGAGAACATCAAAGTTATTGAATCACATGTGCTGTGATATGATGTATTCTGCATATAGATAGATGCATCTTTGGTATCGCCTAACCAGTTCCATCATTTTGTTGAAGAGAGGCTGTCTGCTGTATATTGGACACACTGGTATTCCAGTTGTGTGGGTGGAAAATTCTCTTCTCTGCTTTCAAGCAGTTTCACTCTGAGAGAAGGCACCCCTGTGCTATTAGACATGTAAATGTAAATTGCAGGTAGGTGGTTATGCTTTTCTGCCTCTCTAGAAGCTGCACAGACTCCAGATTAGGGGACCAGTGCCACCTAGTGGTCTGATTCAGGGCAAAAGTCCAACTTGTGTTTATCAGCTTGAGTGGTTCAGTTGATTAAAGCTCAATTGAGACATCAGTATGACATTATTAAAGCAGTCCATTTAAAACTAGGCTCTGGTTTCATTCAGTATTTTACATCTACATAAGAGTGTAGTAGGTTGCATAATATCAATTTGATTGATCTGAAGTATAATGAAGAGCACTATAATGCCTCAAACACAAATAATGTTAGGCCTATCTATTGTAGCTTGAGCTCTGGTATTGCAGTAATATGACCATTTCATAATGCAAGACACAACAGGTTGTATAATATGGTATAGTGCCATATAAGCAATCATGTTTGGGGTCAGTGCTTCAGGTCTCTCACCCATTCTGCCTTTATGTCTGCATAGACATGAAATAAATAGCTTGGTGTGGGTTCATGAGTCTCCAGATTTGTGATCTCAGGAAACCACTCAGCCATTCAGTGTTCATCAGAGTAATTATGTTTTGTTGTGCCCACAGAAGTGACTCACAAAAGAACAGCTGCATGTGTTGTTGCAAAATTCAAGCACACAGGCAGGCACGAAACAGACATGTGCACATCTGTGCTCCATCCAAATTATATCAGGTCAAACACAGTGTAAAACCATTAGCGAACTGAAAGTGCTAATGGGAAAGTTAGGGCGTATGGAGCAATTTATACAAAACTTCAAGTTGCTCAATGATCGCTCATCTGTGTTTTGAAATCTGAAGTTTGGGCCAAAAGTTACAATGGGAATACAGATCAGGGCCTTCTTGACCTGAGGAAGGCACTGCTAGTTGCACATTGACAAATACAGTACTTCTGTGCAGTAAGACAATAATATTAAAGTGTCTAAAAACAACAAATACAGAAATCCTTTCACACACTGAGGCAGGCACTCAAAGGAAATGAGAAGCAATACAACTTTGCAAAGACATGACTCATAAATTATACATGACAGGTTATTTCCTTTTTATATAACTACTTTGTTGACACTTCACAAGGTACAGTAGCAATGAGTTGGTTCAATGGCTGGTAAAAATTCTTCAGTTCTCATCCACACATTGCTGGAGAGTGCAAATCAGTCTGGTGATTACATTTCCGAGTATTGAGCATTGTTCAGTAAAGTGCATTTGCTCAATAGCGCAAAAGTATTTGTCAGCAAAAGCTTAATAAACGGGAGCAGCCATTTAGAAAGTAAAAGTGGTGCACATTTGATTTCTTACTGAGAAATTAAAGGTGCAAAAACATCACTAGGCAGAAGAGTTTCTACTGTGTGCAAGGGAAAGCTTTTGCATGTTGGTGAAATGAATATTCTAAATGAGGAATTGATTGGCCATTATGAGAAACTAGCACTCTTAATTTGCTTGTAGAAATGTGTCCGAAAATACATTTGCATATATATTACAAAAGTTTCAAGATATAAGTAGCTTGGGCAGAATTCAAACCAGTGTAGTTACAAGATTGAATTACAAACTAATTGAATCCATCAGTTATTTTCGAATACATGCAGATTGAATTGTATTTGAGTGGCCAAAAAGTTTATTAAAGAGCCAATTTTCTCTGGCAGTTTAGCTTCTGGGACTTCCAAAGACATTTTCTAGAATTATTATGTATTTGTTACAGTAGTTATTATAGTAATTTATATTTTTCTCAAGGAGAACATCTGAGATTCCTTAGCTTATACAGAAACTATACAGTGTCTTTCCCTCTCTGGCTCCATCTCTCTCTCTCTCTCTTTCTCTCTCTCTCTCTCTCTCTCTCTCTCTCTTTCTCTCTCTCTTTCCATGTTTCTTATCATACTCTCCACCACACACTGTATTGTTCTGCTGATGATGAATGACCACGGTGCTGGAAGCCAGAATGAGTTCTCGCTGAGACCACACGAATGCCACACTTTCAATACCTCTCCAGAAAGATTCATTACAGTAATTAAAGTTCTGTTTTTTCACGTTCTTCCACAGAAGTCACTCCTTCCAGGCAGTCCAGATTCTCAACAGAAACAAAGCCTGCGGTAGTTCTGTTGGCATTAGAAGTGGGTGGCTAGACGGGTTTTCTATTTTTATCGAGGTGGACATCACCAGCTTGGATAATCAACTCCAACAGATTGTGCTCTGAGAAACAAATTGCTTCATTTAAGCATGAAAATGATTGAGCAAAAGGATGACAAACACAGCGGAGTGCATTTATCAAAGCTGTTTACAAGAGACACAAATCACGGCTGCTGGATCCACTTGAAAAATTGCTTTGTTATAGTTACAATTTATCATTGACATGTTGTATTTACTGAAAAACAAATCTATCAGATGGTAGTCAAGATAGATTCAATATGTCAATTATTACCCCTGAATAGAATTACTGAAATAGTTGAAATATTCAACATCTTATCACCTAAATTTTGAGGAATGAAAGCTTCGAGTAACAGCTGCATTGCAACCGTGACCTTGTCCAGCTGGGTATCAATTTATCTGACATGTTGTGTGTTTGCGTACAGAGACAGTTGACAAACGAAAGGAAAAAACCCTAATAAATGAGTGTAGAAACATAAGTGCAGATGCATCAGCGCAGAGCACGAGAGCTCATTGAACTGTATGGAAAAAAATATGTGAATCATTTACTATGGCCTACACAGTCATCAGATCTTGAGCTGAGCACTTGTGGGAGTAACTTGTTAGATCAGAGTCGCCACCACCGCCATCGTAGAGGACTGGAGCGGTTTTAGAGACCCACTTGGAGACCCTGTTTGTAGATGTTGTTGCATTGTATGTTATGACATTATGAGTGTGTTAGTGAATTGGGAATTTTGCCCACACGATAGAACTTGCTGTTCCTGCAAAATTTACTTTGAGAAGCTAAAATAAAAAAAGAGTAGAAAGAGAGCCAGATACAAATTTAATACTGTAAAGTGACTTCCCTAGAAAACCAGAATCTATTGATGATTGACATGTGTTTAGGCTCGGTAAAGAAGGCAGAAGTGGTTTGACATTGGAGCAACATTACAAAACTCTTGGAGATGTGGTCAGGGTTGATTGTTTAATCAACAATGCGTGTGATTTCCTACCAACTTAACGAAGGGTGTTTTTAATCATGAGGATATCATTTTGTCCTTTACCTACCACAAAGCTATAGTGGCGCCAACTTTATCGTAGAGTTAACAGACGAGAAAACTCTCTTTAGCGAGTCTCATTTTAGAAAGCACACACAATTACGACTAAAACACATTTCAAACATCAGAACCTCAGGACATTTGTGCAGTTGTGCAGCTCTTATATCATGAAAGGAGCGACTGAGATGACCCTTTGCACATGCAAACATGAAGCTGGACAGATTACTGACCTATTCTTGTGCTTGAAAGGGGGCTTAACACCAATGTGATCGTTTTCCCATTATGGCTGCATTAAGTGCCATTAACCACACAGCATTCTGCTCTCACACTATACAGTAACCATAACAATTGCTGGGAGCCATCTCTAATCGGAGTTGATGGTTTAATCAGAGGAGAGTTTAGTCTGATGCTCCCCGTTTGTCTTCGACCTGATCTTCACGCCGCGCAATTCTCAATCCACGCTTGAGAGATGATTATTGAAACATGTGAGAGGTCTTGGTTTCTTCTACCTACCTTTGTCCTTGAGTCTTTCCAAAAGTTTCAATGCCAGCCCACACAGGCAGACACCCCGGAGCCTGTATCTATAAGACATGCCAGGCTTAGTTGACTATACAGACACTGATGAAAAGAGACTGAAGGTCGAATGAGAAACTGTGCTGCAGTAAATCTGCTTTAGTTGCGAGATAGTTCCAAACATTTTAAGCAACACTGAAATGTACAGCACCAATGTACATTAGTGAGTCTGGTAATTGCTGGTAAATGCTGTCAGAGTCTACTGTCTGATAATTAGTTCTTCTACTGGGAAAGGAGAAAAAGTATCTGGCTTTAGCGCATGAGGAAAACACTATTTAGGATCATAATGTATATACTATACCGCACATAATCGTCCCACAATGAAGTTCTGTGTATTTCTCAGTCATAAAGATTTACACAGAGTCACGTCATGCCGTCCACTCACTCAAAAACAGCATCAGTTTGATGCAGTTTACTTTTTTTTTCCGGTTCATCGGCAGCGGCGGCTCCTGACAAATTTCTCTGGGGGCGCAACTGTTGCAATGATGGCTAAGATGACCTGTTCAATGAGTAAAATAATAATAATAAATAAAAGTCAGATAGCTAACTTTACAGTGATATTGCATTGTTTAATTTGGTTTTCCTGTTCAACCACTAGATGGCAACACCAGACATGAATTGAACATACTGTACAGTATTTTTGTATAGCTATATCAATCTGAATGTCTCAAATACAATAATTTTGGTTCCATAATAAAACACTTCCACCATGGCCATCAACAGATACATTGTCATCTACTAGTTTGCCAATAAAATAACTGTTAGCCCTAAGGGGACGGGGAGATATTCATGCTGCTGATTGGACAATAATATTAAGACTTAGACCGGCAAAATAAACTTTTTTTCTTAAGGAGGGCGGTGCACTATGGCAGCCGCCCCTGTTTATTGGAGCTTTCTTGAGAGTTTACTACCATCTTCTGCTCGAGTGAGATTTCATACGACATTGTCTGTTTTCAAAACAAAAGCTTAGGAAATTGGCAGGGAGATCAAAGAATGAAGTCTGTGATTTGGAAAGTGGTGTGTATGCTTGAGAGATTTCCGTGAAAGTCTCTTCATTTCCCTGGAAGCAACATTAAATCCTATTCAGTCAGGCCAGCCATATTTTTAATTTTTTTGGGAGGGGGATTTTAGTCCAAACGACATTTTGGAGAGAGCCCAGTTTTAACCCTCATCGGGATTTACTGGCTCATTGTCAGTTTTAAGGTGCAAGATGATAATCATCAAAATTAGATTCAGTGTTCCAGCAACCCAGATGGCACTAAATGCATACTGTCCTATAGTTCTCACATTAGAAATACATAGTGTTTTTTTTGTGTGTGTTTCTTACAGCTTGTTTTTCTTTTTGGGATCTCAGTCTTTTGGGTTGATTTTGGGTAAAAATTAATTCACAAGAACTTCAAAGTTGAGATTACTGGAGTAATACTGCATCCTTTCCTGTTGTGATTAACGAACGTGTGGTATTTAACGTGATTGTCCTGAATAAGAGTGACGAATAGAAGCAGTGGGAATATTGACAATAAGAGAAATGTCTTCATTTGTTCATCTGTTTTCCCGCTTTTGTGCTTTTAACAACACGAACTTCTGATGCAAGCAGTCTGTTTTCATCAGAAAGGTGTTACGGGCCTCGGGTAGAAATCTATAGGCCTGACACAGCACAATTTGTTGCAGAAAATATTTGACACCCTGCAAGAGTCTGTATCTCTCAGACCTCAGTTGGCTTAGCTATAAATTGCTTTTTGTGAGACAAGACCCAAGCTCCATTACCCTCGGTGGAAAACTATCTCATGGAAGGAGTTGTCACCTTGAGGCCGATCTGTTCTCACTGACTGACTGACAGCGCTCTCTCTCTCTCTTTCTCTCTGTCTCTCTCTCGCTCTCTCCATCTCCCTCCCTCTCTCTGTTTGTCTCTATTCCACTATCTCTCTTTTCTATCACCCCAACCTCTTGCTCTGCACTCTGTTTGGTTCAAACAGCTCCTGCAAGCATCTCTGATTTTCAATCAGTTTCAGCAATAGCACCGCTCACTGTTGTCTGCCTGTCTGTCAGTCTTCAGAGCAACCGCTTCTGGAAGGAGAGGAAGCTCAATCCATCAGGGACATAAATTGAGCGCCTTCGCCATTTACATACTAGTGTGAATAACACAAACTCCAGGACCACTGCCATCCTCCTCCTTCTCAATTCTCTATTTTAGGTCTACTGTATATCCAACTTGATTGTGAGGTTGAAAAACAAAACAAAAAAAGCAAAGCAAAGCCAGGCATATTCTTGTGTTTTATTTTCTTCCGCTTCATTTTTGTGTGTCTTCAGTATGTGTCCACCACATATCCACTGCATGTGATGTGAGGCTTCCAGATGACCAGCGCTGTCTGCTCACTGATCACATCTCTCCTCTGCAGCATGATTAGATGCCATGTGAACAGCACAGTGGCCTTTGATGCATTAGAGAGGCCTGTTTTGTGCTGACCAATTATACCAGATCGACTGTTGGAATCACTCAGGCAGCAATGCCAGACAAAAAAAAAGCAAACAAACAAACAAGACTTGATGACACCCAGAGCATTGAGAATTTGAAATATAGAGTTTTGTGATGAGCAGGTCCGAAATAGTATAATAATTAGTGTTCAAACAATCTCAAATTATCTGTGTACCTTCAACAATTTACTAAGCATTTACTGTAGGAACACTTTTGCCTGCACTACATTATATATAAATTGAGCTTGTGTATTTATTTATTATTTTTTACATTTATTTATTCACTACGAGCGAGGCTGTCTTTATCAGGAACAACTAGAAGCTGTCCAGTACACCCACAGACAACAGCAACAGCAACAACAGCCTTGTTCAAGGACACCTCACTGGTGATTATTCACTTTCTCCATTGGTCCGTGGGATTGAACAACAACCTTCCAATTAAAACACTTCTTCTTTAACCTTTAGGCCACCACTGCTACAGCTATGTTAGCAGCACTGTATGTGGCTGTACTGTGGCAGCTTCTTAAGCATGTTAGCAGGATTCAACATGTGAGCATTTGCTTATTAGCAATACACAATATGTTGGCTGACATATGTGAAAAAATCAGAATGGAAGCTGTGTTGTGGAAACTGAATCAGAAATCGCAGTGGTCCTGTATAGACTATAAAATCAACCTTTTTTTAATGAATAGAATTTAGGGAGGTGGAGTGCAAACAGTATAGTAACTACAGAGAAAATGTTCTTTCTTCTCTGTTGACATGATATTTTCCAGTTCTTACTCAGATTCCATGGTTTTTCAAGTATTTAGTCATTTAAGAATTGTAAACACTGACATTTTGATATGATGTGGTGGTGACATAAGTTAGGGGATCACCAAAGTCAGTGGGATTCATCCTGTGGTGACCATAAATACCAGTAGAAATGACTGTACATTCAGTAGTCTGCACCAAAGTGGAGGTATTTCCATTCATAGAGCCATGCTGCTAAAGCACAACAGGTCCTAATCCGACATGCAGATACTAAATGACGTTGAGTGTTGTCAGAATGTGGAAAAATGTGCAGTTTGTGTTCTGGATTACTCTCTCCATGTGTGTGAGTGTCTGCAAGAGAATGCATAATGATAAGTAAACGCACACCTGCATACACAGAACAATAACATCATGAAGTGCAAGTTCATTAAATACAACACTGAATTACACATTTTTAAATACCTCATGTCCTCATGTAGTGGAGGCCATTTTTATATGTTGCTTTTAGGTAATGTCAGAGTAGTTAGCTACTTAATCAACCAGACTCTGTGTCACATTGATAAAGGTCCAGAGAAGTAAACAAATACGTTTTCTGCTCTCATTAGGTCTATTTCCACATTAGTAGAGCGGGAGGAAGCTCCTGGGTAATGACGTGTAGATCGCAAGGTAATAAATTAGGCACAGTGTAGAATTAACAAACCTCTATATTTCATGGACAGAATATTATGACTGAAGCGTGAACACAGATCCCAGTCTCATCTGGGTATTTGAGCGAAAGCACCTTTTGCATGGAGTAAAGAATGAACAAGCAAAATTGTGATATGAACTGGGGGTAATGATGACAAATCACCGGTGGAAATATAAACACCCTCTGAGATTGGAGAAAGCATAAATATAAAACATAACAAATGAAAGGTCTTTCATAGTTTAAGAGAAAGATAAAAAAATATATATATGCTCATGTCCCATTCATTTGTCAAGTTGTTGTGCAGTAGCTAAAGATTTCAGTTGTATTAGAGGCTTACAGTATAACTAGAGGAAGGGGATTATGAGCTGAATCCTTCGTAATTAGGTCCACTGGGTGAAAGTCTTAGAAACAATAAACTTCAGAGGCAGCAAAAGTCAAGTTGATTAGACGTGGAGGTAAGACAGATGAGAAAACATGTTTACATGATGGAGGGATGGGTCTGCATTTCACATGTTGCACAAACTGCATCCCTGTCCTTGCAACCCCAAGAGTATCACAGGCTTACCTGTTATAGCATGTTGTAACGCAGAGGAAAATCAGTTCGACCCTCTACCTTTGCACGCAGCGCTGTCTTCATTACCTGTTTGCCATGAATGAGACGTCCTCCTCCCTGTGCACTGTCTCTCTCTACCTGAACCTATGTGCCTCCTCTAAAGTCCTGCTTCTTGTCCCTGGCTTTGGCTTGAACATCTTCATCCTGGTCTCCCTGCTGGCCTCTCTGCTCAGCCAGCGAAGAAGGATAAGGAGCAACGTAGCGATGTTCATCCTTGGAAGCAGCAGCTGCAAACTCGTCAACCTGAGCTTGTGGCCCATGACCATTCACTGGAGGCAGCACAGCCGCTGGCTGCTGGGCTCTGACTTGTGTGAAGTCATGGTGTGCGCCAAACACCTGACAAGCTCTGCTTCCTTCTACTACGCCTCCTTCATTAACCTCTCTATTTACCTGACAGTGGTGTGTGACTGCAGGCACCTGGTAAACAGCAGGGTTTTCCTGGCCCTGCAGCTTCTGTTCCCTCTCCTTCCTGTGGGGCTGAAGGAGCTGACCCTGTGGCTCATGGGCAGCCATGTGGCTCACCTGGATCCCATCAACCTCACTTGCTTCGCCTTCATTAATGACAAAATTGTGCGTGTCCTTTTGCTGGTGAAGACTGTCGTGTTTGTACCGTTAAACCTGTATTTCTATGCCCACATTCTATACACCATCAACCAGAGCGCTAAGATGACGCACAGAAGCCAGGCTAGTAATGTGCACCTGGCTAAAATGTTCGGCCTCATATCTCTCCTCACCTTCACAGCACATATACCTGGTGAGTAAATGTCACTTTGCTGGGTTTTTTGGTTTGCTTTAACATCATGTTTTACAGTTAAACAATATTTTATATGATCATATTTATATTAAAAGCATAATCAGTCTTTTCCTGCTTTGTGCTGGTGTCTTTTGAAAGTTTGAGAATTTTTTCAAATTACAAAATTGATGTGGTGAGATTATAAACTATATAAACTATCAAGAGTTAATTTGGTATCAAAATGTTTGTAACTTTGGAATTCTAATGTCAGACGGCTGAAACCTCATTTTAGCTTATTTGTTAATTTTTTTTGTCCCTTGTCACATCAAAATCACTTTTGGAAGAAGTCTCTTTGAAGAGAGGCAGTTATAGTGACCTATGCTGAAGGCATAATAACAATAATGATAATAATAATAACTGGCATCTGCTTATTGCATTTGTATATAATCAAGCATACATTTTCTGAAAAATGAGCTAGTCATTTAGAGTTGTGGAGGTTTGATGAAAAATCAATACAAAACAAATCAACGAATAAAAAGAAAGCATTTGAACAGCTGAGACTGCCATAAGGGGAATTTTACTCGTCACAGACTGAGTTTGATTAGTTGTAGTCAAAAATCTATTTATTCCTTAGGAAGATTTCATTCAGATTATTGATGAATATAGTTACCATACTTACTTAACTTTTATTTGTTAATCTTTTTTATATCACAGAAGAGTAAATTATATTATTTTCTGTGGTTTTATGTTAAAAAATATAAATGCCAATGACTGCTAACCATTCTTATGCCATACTTTATGTACCATAGGTGCTGTGTTTGCACTGATGGAGGACTCATCCGTGTGTCAGGAAATGGTCAGAGATTTCCTGCTGGACCTGCCTTTACTCCTCGATCCCATGATCTTGCTCTGCAAGAATAAAGAGCTGAGGAGTCAGTGTCTGCGACTGTTACATCGCAACCCCACCAACCACTATATGGGGAAAAAATGTAGAGAGACGAGCAGCACGAGTACGAAATTCACATTCACCTCAGACTGAGAGGTTGAGGGGATGACATGTCTCTTTGTGTGCATCTGTCTAATCTTGCATACCACTGTACATTAAACATTTAATCTAAACTATAATAAATGTACAATATTGTCAATGTTAATATCACAAGTGTGTAATGTTACCTGTATGCGAGTGCACACTGGGTAGTTATCCAGTCATGTCAATACCATTCCCAGTTAGTCAGGCTTTGAACAACACTACCTGATGGTCTATTGATCATGTCTGTGCCAGTCTAAATTACGAAAATAAATAATTTTTAAAAAGGAATTTATTTTTTATTTGATTGCATCTATGTCAGGACTGGGACTCGACTAGACTAGACTTGGGACTTGCGTCAGACTTGGACCAAATGACTTGAGACTTGGACCAAATGACTTGAGTCACATGTCTGCTTTGTTGAGGTTCCAGAACAAAAAATCACAGAAAAATCTAGTTTCATCTTGAACTGGTACATCTGCAAATTAAGTTCGTACTCGATATGTTATGATTTACTACGATTGTGTTCTCTTTTGACACCATCTCAACTATAAATACTATACTATTAGTTTTTCTGACTACACACTTCAAAAAGAAGTTATATTCTGGATATTAAACATTTTTTGTTTTTGTTTAGATATTTAAATAAATCCCTTCAAACATGAAATTGTTTAACAGACATTTAATGCCTTCCATTATCTACCACTCTGTCCTCCAGTCTCCTCCAGCTTCCTACAACCTATCAGCACATTCAACAGATTCCTTGTATTTAGTCTCACACTTATCTGACAGTGTATTTTTTAATGTAGCATGAAGTGACTGTAAATTTGCTGTGAAGGACAACTGAGTGAGATCAACTTGTTGTTTGGTTGGGGAGCATGAAGGTATGGAGGGGATTTGTTTAAAGTAAGACGTTTAGACTTAACATCCTGCTAATATTTCCTAACCTTTACATTATTCTTTGCATCTTAAATAAATAAATTACACTATACTCCACAAAAAAACGTATCCACAGTGCATATATCCATATAAGAAAAGTTAGTCCACACTATACTAAAAACTTTATTTAGATTTCTGCTTGTTGCCTCTGGCGGATGTGGTGCTTCACCATCTGTTGTCTGGTTGAGATTTGCACTCTACTGAGTGCACTCTTCTAGTTCAGACTAAATACAAGCGGTGAATTGGAGCTAGTGGGGATGGAAATTTTGTTGCTCCCCATTAACTTGACTTTGAATTTGTCATTGAGATGGATGAACGTTGAAGTAGAAAAGACAAACCGCAGATGAACATATCAAAGAACAAGTAAACACAAGGTTTTGTTTTGTAGTGTCATTTTATGCATGTACATGCACGTGTGTGTGTGTGTGTTTTCTGTGGGGCACGGGTAGGTCAGACTATGAATTCATCTCCTTCAAAGTCACGGACCAACATTGCTGCCTGCGTGTCTGAGATCAATATGTCTGAGGTGTTTCATATGCAGCAAGACAACATTATTATTTATTCATGATTTACATCCGTTTGATTTTCCAGCCACTCAACTGAAACTCTTTGGGCCTTTGGTTGTTTGACTGATGGTTTTGCAGTGACATCTAGTGGTGGTTTAGTAAACTGCAAACACCTGGGGTGTTTAATCATAAATATTAGGGTTTAATAATTCAGAAAATCCACTGTTCGCTTGTTTACTCTTTTTCACTCACATCTGGTTTGCTCCTGATATCTGCAGAGTTTGCAGCTTCATTAACTAAGATGTAACCACTTTCGACTTGTGATCAGAATGGACTTTAAACTTTAAATTTTGAAATAAAGAAATGCCTGTTTAAAACTAGTATGACAGAAACAGTAAATAAGACTAAACAATCCATAAAAAACCTACATGTAGAATAAAATTGCTCTTGGGTACTGCTTACAGACAGTAGGTGGTGCTGTCTGCTCACATTTGAACGTGCTGCTTACAGTCGGTCGTGAATGACTGAATAATATTCATTAATCTTCATGATAGATTCAGTGAAAGGGATGCAGCACTGGATAATGAATATGCATATTTATGAGCTTCTTCACTCATGACTTCGATAATCCAGGCACATACAAGTAACTTATTTCCCTGCAGCCATTTTGCTTTAATTTCCAGGAAGCTTCTCTAGGTCACCCACAGCATGATGTGCCCATTACTTGACCTTTAACCCTGGTAATTTCCCAGGGGTGTCCGCAGCACAGAGAAGCATATAGAAAATGGTAATTACTGGTGTCTCAGACTACCCACATATTATGTTAACTAGATGAATCACAATTAACATATTACTGAAATAGTCTCATGTTTTACACAGTGGTTAGCTGGTGCAGTGCAGCACTGCAGCATTTTTTTTAACACAAGCAACTAATATTACGTGTGATGGCTCATATAACAAATCATTTTCACTGTGTGAAATGTAAATGTATGGAAATCTATGAAAATAATTAGAAAAGCGAACACTCGGGTTGCGTCCTCATGATACTTTGATTTTCCTCTGAGTGTTAATGATGGCACCATCTACACACATGAACTCATTATGCATTTTCCTTTGCTTCTATTTAACATAATTTATAGAATTTATATGTTAATTGCTCTTAGTAAACACAATATTCAATTTATCATTAAGAAATGTGTGTGTACTACATGTGATATTTTTCTTTTCTTTTTTTTCTTTCCTTTTTCGCAATTTCCATTCATGACCGCAAAGGTACTTTAAAGTGAACTTGAAGTAAGACTCATTTCAGTGAAGACTGTTTCATGTGGAGTCAAATCAAGCTGTTCTTCATTATGTTGTGCCAACTAACATAACATTACATTAATTCTAATTACGGAGACAATTTATATGCAATTATATACATTTTCTTCCCTGTAAGGCATTATATAAGATCTTTCCTTGAATCAAAGAAACATTTCAGTCTGCAGCAAGTGTCTTCAGTTGCCTAGCAACTCCAGCCCTGGTGCAGACTAATGCTGTCTGGTGTGTGTGGAGGTAAATCGGGGGGCAATCTGATTTCAAAATAGGTTGCATGTAGGCGGGGGTCAAACTTTGCTGATGCTCTAGGACAGTTTTCCCAATCGGTGTTGTGTTCTTATTGTGCTGTTTATCTTGAAAAGCAGGAACGTAGCCCACTTGGGGAAGTGTGCAGCAATTAAAGGAAGATTAAGAGACTACAGTCCAAGGACAACAAATCAGATAGCATCTAGTGATGGGAAAGTAACGGATAGCTGCTGACCATGTAGGCTAAAGCTTACACGTTCTCCCAAATGGTGAATTAACTATGCTTGCCACCTGAGCTGCAAAGTCCTCAGGCAAGCCGTGGCTCTCTTCAAAGCATGGAAATTTGCTTTGTGGATTGCAGCCATGTCCTTACTCAGTGGTATGTATAATTGCAGCGGTGGTTCTTACATTCACACGTGAAAAGCAAATGCCTATAGCGATTGTTCTTCTTCTCCCAGGTTTCCTGGTTCTTGTCCGCTACGCTTCGCTAAAACAATTCCACAATGCCTTCAGCAAATCAGCTTCTCTTTTGCACCGCTCCCTCTATTCCTCTGTTCATTAAAGTTTCATGCCAGATTTATACTTTGATAGCATATGCATATTGTATGGCATGCTGCTGGATGCAGGTAGCATCACAGGGGCTGGAAAAAGTCTGAAAGAAGTCCACATCCTTTATAGCCAGGCTTTGTAATCTGTCATATGCTTCAGATGTGTCACCGCAAGTTATGAAACGCTTTGACAGCAAGAAGAGACATTTTATTGTGATGTTAAAACTCATCCATCCAACCGATCGCGCTGTTATGAAAGAGCCCGCATGCTTTATCGGATATGCTTTTTGAATTTCCATAGGTTGTCATGCTTCCTATCCTATCCGGTGATGACAGGCTGCATTTCCAATGTACATGCAATCTGTGACATGTCATTTCAAAGCGTTGATGAAGAGAATCCGGTATGAGAAATCCTATATTCAAACAGATGGGATATGAAATCTCCAAACTAGACAACCATATGTTCAGCATTTTCTGTATTGATTTCTAATCAGAGACTCAACTGGAATTTTATGGGTAAAGGACCATCTTGAAAATGAAACTGGTTCCACCTCCCACATCATTTTTGAGGATAGTGTAACTATAAGTCGCAGCTGATTTACATCATAGACACAAAGCAAATCAAATAATAATCAAATAATGTAGAGTTACATGCAGTGAGAGTTTCACTTGTGCAAGGCACAAGGAAGGAGGGAAAAGTAGAGCCGCATAAAAATGATTTATAGCACCCCTAATGTTTTACAATTAGATAAAATATATTGGTGTTTACCAGCATATCTGAGGCAAGGCCTGACAGGGTAAGTAATTTGATGCTGTCGAACTCAATGGGAAAAGTCCCAGCCTCTAATCTTTCTCTCCGTTCTCTCTTCTCTCAGTCTGCTTCTTTTTTTCTTTTCTTTTTTCCTTCTGGAAAGCTTTCTGATGCATTTGCGCTCTACTCTCTTCTTGCCCCCGGAAAATCACTTTGTCACATAGCGACGCATCATTTCACATGTTAAATTTTTAAAAACTGGAACTGGAAATCCTTTCTCAGCATGCAATATCCATTAGGGAGAAAATTATTCATATGATCCCCTTGCAATATTTAGCACTTAATGAAGAGAAATATGTGCTCCACACGCTCTCACTATTGTTACCCGTCAATACTTTACCTCTCAGGATTTCAGGTTCGTCTTTACAGGACCCCACTGTGCCCTCACTGGATAATCTAAACTTGATCACATAGTAATGGGATTTAAAGTGCCCCTCATTCCTCCATCACCTCTGGAAGATTCACTTCATGGAGGTCCTATAAATCTCCTCTCTGGAGGTTGTTGGGGTCTGCGTTCCAGCTTCTTATTACACATTTGCTTTATTGTGGGATTGTGTGGAAGGTTTTAGTCTTTAGGGCAGACACATGAATAACTAATACTGTACCAGAACCTTCACTAGCCCTCTCTGCTCTCCAGCTCTTTTTGTGCTGCACCATCTCTTACTGATGCACTGCAGACCACTGGCTTGAGGAGTTGAGATACAAAACAAAGCACAGGCAAAATGTAATTTGGAAATACATAGAAATATCTTAGAGCACCATCCAATGCATTTATTCTACAGACAATTGTAGCCGCTGAAAATAACTGCAAAGCATCAAGCGGATATGCCTGTGTCAAATACAAACTGTCATAGGGTATTACAGTCAAGGTTGGCTTGACTGTGTATTGGGTTGTGGAGCTTTTTTGTTGTTGTGCCATGTAGGGGAGCAGATGGAGACTTTGCAGGTGGGAGAATCAGGCTTCTGTTCTCCGCAGAAGCAGGGAGAGGAGGAGCTGTATGTCTGCTGCTTATATCCAGACTCTCCAGGGTTCCTAATATCACAGTATCAAGGGTGATAAATGGGCCTGCAAGACAACACTAAGCAAGTTCACGGTTCAGTGATTTGGTCACTCTAGGGTTTTTTTTTCTCCTCATGTACGCATTTAAACAAAATAGATAATCGTTTTTTAACCAGCCTTATGAATGTCAATACATGCGTCTGTGCTTTTTATGGATGCAAACAGAAGGCTGTGTGTTTGTTTAGAATACATTTAAGTAAATGCAATCAAATTTGACTGCCTATGCACATGTTTGCAAAGTGAGGTAAATACCAGAGACATTGTAAATGTGCAGACGTTGACCTTTTACCAGAAATAAACAATGCTTTCCGATGCAGCTAGTTCTCTACACCCAGCAGCTTTTATGGGTCACAAAGAACGCTTAAATCAGTATACACATGCAGAAAGCGATGCTTTTTGCAGGACTGTGTGGTCAAACAAACAAAATAAATTTGAATAATTTTAACTCAGCTACAGTAAGTCTTTAAGTTTGATTTTGTTTCTGAATGTATATATATATATATATATATATATATATATATAATATTCTATGTATTTTATTTTTTTATTTTTTTACAATTCGTGTGTAGTTGTCAGAGCTGGCCTTTGCTTTTGTGTTGGCCTCTATTCGGCTTCTCTTTTTCTGCTTTGGGCACCTTTGTTTACTCATCTGCCCTTGTGATTTTTTTTTTTCTCACTTTGATAAATAATTGACATGCTCTCCTTCTTTGATATGTGCTTTAATGCTTTTTTCACCAACCTTGTAAAAAGTCTGCACTCATAGTGCTCCTTTCCTGCTGAGTTTAGAGTGCACCTTGGCCACAGTCACTGATTTCATGGTGACAGCCTTCCTAATTTAATATTCACATAGAGTTCAATCATTTTTTTTATTTTCAGAAAGAAAAGAAAATGAACATGAACATGAAATCACAAACTGTGTGCGTGCTGTTACACCAGTATTGCTAAATTACAAAAAAACACAGTGGATAAGTGCCTCTCTCTTAACTTCTATTTGTACCTGGCACATTACGTTCTTCTCAGTACAAAACATTTCATGTGGTTGTATCTTGGATATTGCTGAACGGCATACTGCACATCTAAAGCTCATAACATTTGTGTATTGTTGACAAAAGTTATTGCCTGCTCACCAGAGCCTCATTTATTGTATGCTGGAGGCAAAGAACATATCAAAGTGAGAAATTGTCTTTATAAAACATTTCTTTTCTTTTTTTTTCTCTTGCAAATGGCGTATTTAAAATAAAATTGCTTCATGTACACAGAGCAGACAATTTCAAAATGTTTTTGACTTCAGCCTTTGAAATGTTTACGTTTGAAAGAATGTGCTTTATTATTCAGTTCAAATCTCTCTGCAGTCAGTTCGATACAGGTCCTGGCATCAGTATATTTGTACATATTTCTTGTGCTATTAATTGCATTTAACTGTACAAAGGATAGTAACCACACATGCGCAGGCAATTTAAATCAGCAAACATTTGGGGAGAAATAAAAAACAAAGTAGTCAAGAAAACAAGAGTGTGAGAAACCAATAAAAAGAAAGTGAGATTCTTTGCTTTCCTCTCCACCTGTGAGACCCTGCTTACGCTTGTCTGTTGGCAGCGCTGACAGAAGGAACCCTCCTAATTAGCGCTCTCTGTAAAGCTGTCATTACTACCAATGATAAAACCAGGGAATGGAGGACCGCACAGGGGATTCGACACACTAATTTGCCCTTTTGCATGAGGAGAGTTGAGAATCAATTTTGAATAGCGTGGAACATACGATTGAGTTTTACAATAACTCCTTGTGCAACATGAGGGGCCCCGTGTTTAAACCCATAGACCGATAAATACCGTCCTGCTATCTTGTGTTTAATGAGAAATATAATGCATTACAATAAACACATTGTACACTCGAAGGAAATCCCCACAAGCAACAAGAACACCAACTCTCAGCAAAATTCTAGGAAGTGTTAAAAAAAAAAAAAAAACTGTTTTCCACTGGCATCTTTTTCTGCTTATTAAAACTCAATGAAGACAATTTGACACAAAAGTGATTATGCACCCAGGCTAGGAAATGTGAAATAGGAGCACCAATGGGACACAGATTCAAAAACAGGCAGTGAAAAGTGATATTCTGTTGAAATGCAAATTCTTTGAGGGTTTTGTTCCAGAGGCATGCAGGGTGAAATTGGCCTTTAAACACATTGGCATACTAATGTCTTCAGGTGCCTCTACCTTCAGCTCGTTCGGAATAACCATGACATTATGCTGTAATTGACTCTTAGTTCACAATGTCAATGCATACATTTGCATCAAATGGAATTAGACCTTTGTGTACTGTGTGTGTGTGTATAGATGTGTGTGTGTTGTGTACACGTGCTTACGTAAGGTATGGAGACAAAAGAGGGACTTGATGTCATGTCGAGGGTGAAACTAAGTTTGCTTTGAGGATCTGCTATACGGCGGCGCTGCCAACCCCTGACAAGGTTCAGCAGGTCTGTTAGTTTACTTTGTCCTGCGGCTGGTTGATTTACTACACGTTCCTTTCGCCCCGTTTTCTTTCTGCTCCTTTCTTTGTTTCCATAGTGCGATAAAGGGTTTGATTTAAAATTAAACCAAACACAGAAAAACACAAAACACACATTCTTGACACAGAACCTGAGTCCAAAAAGCAACATTATTCAGTCATAAAAATTAAAGAGGCTTAATCCTAACTTTGCGTAATATATCTATGTTATTTCATCTGCTTAGTTCTTCTGTTAGTCATCTCATGACAGATCAAATATATCTGTTGACATGCCCAGGTTTGGAAACATTGATTTCATGTGCGTCATCTACAGTATCTGAGGATACGAGTCTCCACTGTATACACTCAATACTTGTTATTGAATTCAGTTTTTTTATTAATTTTTTGTCCTTGATTACAGGGTTTTGTTTTATCTGTTTTATTTTAAAAGCTAATGTTTGGGTTTTGAAAAGTGCTTGAGAGATAGAGATTATTGTCATTGTCGTTGTTGTTGTTGTTGTCATTATTATAATACAAGCAGAGCAGCAGCCAGCATGTATCACAGTGTCATTGCTGACACAGTGAGCTACTTATACCATAACATTTAGTTTGAAAAGGTAGATTTTAATCAATCATACGGTATGGGGTCTGTGTTGTAGTGCAGGCTGCAGATGCATATTTGTTTCAGTGAGTCAGCTCTACAATTGGCATTCATTTGAACTCCCTGCAGGATTTCAGGCAATAAATATGGAAATCTGAGCATGAGAGCCAAGCTCTTGTCTAGCTGCTTTTTGCCTATTGCACAGTTTAGTCAAGTATCATTTCAGCGTAAACAGACTGATAGCAAACAGTAAGATTGAAGCTTTCGTAACTGGCAACTATTCACTCAGAATATTTTGGACATAAAAATTAAACATTTCCAATTTGCACAGTACTAGTTACCTGCACTACTTTGTTTTTCAGTAATTATATGTAGCAGATATAATAGAAGGCGTGAAATCATCTGTGCACAATAGATTTTGCATGTTAGATTTAGCTTTTTAAAAGACTTGTGACAGGGAAAAACCAGCAGAGCTCTGGGCGCTTGGCACAAAAATATCCCTAAATCCCTTCTCCCACCCTGGGCAGTGACACATGCTGTGACTAACCCCTTTTCCGTGATAATGCCGTTAAAATTGTTGTACTGAAAAGCGTGTCCTAATAAATACAGTGTGGTAGTAAACTGGTGAAAAGTGTGTCTGATGAAAACATTAGTATTAAGTGCATGCATCACCAGCTTGATTAAAACTCTTTGTTTCCTCGACTGTTTGGGTCCCGGGGAGAGGTCCTGATTTTCAAGACTACCTGGGAAAGTGCCTGATGTGGGGATGCTGTAATCAGCCTCTGTCTGAGACCCAATCACTGCGAGAGAAGACTGCCTCAAAATATCATCAGTGTGTTCCGAAGACACAAAAAGAATTCGGCCAAGCTGAAAATGGATGTTTACGAGGGAAGATGATGAAAGGGTATGTACAATTTACAGAAGGATTAACGTGAGTTGACTGTGGACATGAACTGTGAGTCAAGGCATGAAAGTATTACACCACTATCAAGATTCCCTGAAAGTCTGAACAGTGAAAAACCTTCTGACTTGCAAAAAAATCGACTTTTTATGCACTTTGTAAGTGAAAAACCGCCATGTCCGCATCAGTCTATTTATTTAGCCAATGTTTATTCATCTTTTTGACTTCGCAGTCTATCAGCTGCACCACCACCATATTTTAAATTACATACTTGTCCCGGTGACTGTTAATAGATTCTTAATATAATAAATGTGCAAGTTGACAGCTGTTGAGGTAAATAAAAAATAACAAAATAAATGGGAAAGTAATAAATTACAAGGTCATCATCCCATCACATTTTTAGGCCTACTAAGGGACTAAGACTGATTTCAGTTGAAAATCCTATTTTAGCTATCTGTATATACAGCTGGCATAATTTCACAGTGAGATAAGGATGTTATATGAATAGTGTTACATCTTCCTCCTCTTCACTTAATATTCGATCTGCAATCCAGAGGTTGAAGGGCAAGTTAGGTGCTGAGTAAGTTGGTCAAGCTCTGACAGAGATTTCAGTGTTGGTCTCTGGGGTAATGCTACAATATTGCTGCTACAAATTACTCAGAATAAAGCAGAAAATGTATTATAGAGCCAGTCTGAGAACGATGTAATGCTCTGCACTCATCCTGAGATCCTGATTGATTTGTAACAGGTTAAACTAAAAATATATCAACTTAGTACTAGCATGGGTCCCACAACAGACGGTGGCTACGGCCCAGGTCCAGACCTAGGGTCCATGGGAGCCAGCAAGGAAGACAACAGTGGCCACTATGACGGATCCAACAGATCACCAACCCGAGCAGCATTTAGACTTGCATCGTCCTCCACCAGCAGCAGACGCTCCACGTGATTGCAGAGAGATGCAGAGGGGTGGAAGGAGGACCACAGGGATGGTGTGGACTGAAGACAGCATTCTTCAGAACCTAGAGCCGACACTTCCAGATGAGGTGAGGGTTTTGAAGACATCCACCCACACTCCAAACTGGAGGCTCTCTTCGACGAGCTCCAGGAAGAAGAAGAGAGGGGGAGGGAGCCAGAACCTCGACTCCGCAAAGGACCCTAAGAGAAGTTATTGCCCAGGTCCATCAGGGGTCACACGCGGATGGAGAGGTATTTTTGCAGATTATTTTGATCATTTCGCCCAGCTGCTGCCACAAAGATTCAGGGTGTACAGACAGCCGAACACCCAAAGGAAGCTGAATGGATTGGGCTTTGGACGTTAATAGAAAATGTCTCATTGTGGGGGATTCGAGCTTGTGTAGTCTCCCAGACTATTTTAACAGAGATCTTCAAATTGAGAGCTTTCCGGGGAGCCATTTCCGGCATGCGCAGGCTCTGATGGAGAAGACTGTGCCACTACAAGACCTAGTGGTGGAAAAGAGAGTTCTCTCATTTGGCATCAACAGTAGGAGCAACAAGTCAAAGGAGACGACGGTGAAGAACATGCAGGGTGCACTGGGGTCCACCAAGCAGCCGGTTCACCTGGACATGGATTCCACTGGTGAACTTTTCGTCGGCTCTTCCCCAAGAGGAACAGGACAACCTCCAGATTCTGAACAAACATTTGGAAAGGAACATGCCCTTCATCCCCCTTTTGCCAGAGGGGAGATTCAAAACTGATGCAGATGACGTTCATTGGACAGTGCAGACAGGGAGAGCGATGTTCAACCACTGGATGTCGTTTTTAAATGCCATGACCCCCTGAGCCTGGCACAGGTGGAGGTTGAGGGACCTCTGTCCTTTCAGGGTCAGGATGTTGTAATTTTAGTTAAGAAGCTAGACTTTCTGAACCACAGCATAACCTCCTTAGTAAAGGTTTATATTTCGACAGCAGACATAGGCAGAGATCAAAAAATCACAATTTCAATGGGACCTACAAAATTATCACAGAAAAATAGAATTGCGGCAGTGAGACGTATTTAACGGCCAAATATTTGGATTATTATTTGAACCCATTATCTTGCAAACACCCTGCCTATGTTAGGGACAGGTATCCTTTTGTTGAAATTCTAAATAATGTAAGGGTCTTGTCAGAGTTTTATTTCTTTTCCATGGACATCAATAATTTGTATACAAACATTCCCATTGAAGCTGGTACTAACTGTGTTAGAAATGTTTTTGAGAAATACCTGGACCCAAAAGGCCAGACAAGGAGCTTTTGAAGTTGTTAGAGATTAATTTATCTTTGATGGAAATTTTTATTTACAAAACGTCATTGTTGACTGAGTTTTCATTGTTGCATTAGAAGAAATGGTGTGCAGTAGTTAAGTATTTCTGACCATAGCTATGTAATTGGATGTACACTGTATGTGTGCAATACTTATTTTACCCAACAGCTTTAAGGGAAGAGAACTCAGCTGTGGCCCTGAACCTCAACAACATCGCTCTACATTCTGGAAAGTTCATGAAAAACAGAGTTGAGAGAGCCAATAATGGACAAAGAGTCATGGGTCACAGATTGCTGTTTGTGACATAGTGCCCCACAGGCAGTGTCTGTACTCTGTCTGCACTAGACTTGTCTTGTCTTGATCTTGTGTACGACTGTTATCTGATCATATCTGCCTTATATCTGTGATCAAAGAAGTCATGTGCGGATAAAACAAGGCGCCATGACTTGCAATCTTCTAAGGATGTACAGTATTGGGCTTTCGATTCACTTTGTTCATAAACTGCATGCTACAAAAGTGAGCCATGAGCAGGTCATGATCACTTATTCTAGCATTCAGAGTGTATATAAAGTGTAAATGTGTCCCGTCTCTCTTCAGCGCTTTCATCCACACACACAGAGCCTCTCTTCGTCTTTAGGGATCCCAAATATATGACTGTGTTCAAGGAAACACATTTGTCCAAATCCTATGAGAGCACCTGACCACATAACAGCACGAGCCAAGTGCTTTATCTGTGATCACTAGCAATTTGAAGCTTCCTTCTCATTATGTGACTACTTATCAAACATATTAATCATTTCACACAAGATATCGATTTTAATGATTTTATTACGAGCTGAAGTAAATTACAAGCTTCTGGGAATTACACAGAATTGAAACCACAGACACACCAGAAGCTACTGTCCATTTATTCTATCATTTTTCACAACATTTTTGAATTGTGCATGAAAATGGGTACATTTACTAGCTCTATCAAGGTGAGCATGTATCTATTAACAATTTAAATAAATGTCAGGAATGTCAAGTGAGAGCAGCAGTGTAGAGGGGAGCTGAGGCAGATACATGTTGAAAAGCTTTACTGAAAGCCACAGGCATCACAAGACCCAGACACAAGGCAGAGTATTAAACAGTAAACCCTATTGCTAGATTAACAGGTTAAACTTAGCATAAACTCCCTCCAGGCCTATAAATGTAACACAGAAATACAAGTGTAGTATTGTAGCAGGGGTAAATAGTTTGCCATTTGAAGTCAGACTTGTGATTATTTATTCTTTCCTACGTGTTCACGCTTTAAGATTTCTGTCCTGGTTTAATTGGTGACACTTTGTTCCTGGTGGTAAAGCAAATGCCGTT
Source organism: Larimichthys crocea (assembly GCF_000972845.2). Lineage (NCBI taxonomy): Eukaryota > Metazoa > Chordata > Actinopteri > Sciaenidae > Larimichthys > Larimichthys crocea. The sequence continues at coordinate 38,001,629 of NC_040011.1, read as the reverse complement.
CAAAGTTCACAGAATTCTTGGTGCAGCAGAACAAACTATTGAAAAATAAACCAGGCAATAATCAGTCATTTTCTATCATTCCGTGAGAAACTGTGGTCTGATTTTGTTGTTTTCACGCCGTGAGTCTGCAGCCAGCGAAAGTGAAAGTAGTTGGCTGCTCCTTCTTGATGCCTTACTCCCTCAAAAAATACCAAAACTGTCTTGTTGTGGTAGACCAGGTATTGGTCAGGCTAACAGCAAGAAGGTTCCTGGTTCCTGGGCCTTTCTGTGTAAAGATTCCATGTTCTCCTCTTGTCTGTGTGGGTTCTCTCTCTCCATAGTCCAAAGACATAATAAACTTAATAGCTTAATTGGTGACTCTAAATTGGCCGTAGGTGTGAGTGCGAATGGTTGTTTGTCTCTATGTGCCTCTAGATGAACTGGCAACTTGTCCAGGGTGTACCCCACCTCTCGCCCAAAGTCACACAGATGAGGACAAGCGGCTACAGATAAGGGATGGATGGATATAAGTCAGTGCTAATCTCACTGACTAACACATTGCATTTCCTGTGACTACTTCATAATAAAAGTCAATGTATTAAGCAGTTAAATGCTTTTAACGTGAAGCTGCAGCAGCTTGCAGTATCAGTAATGCAGCATTTTACCCGCAGTTTGTAAAACTGCAAATATAAAAATATCTCAATACTTTCATCAAAAGGCCATAAGCTCAGCCACCATTGTGCTGCCTCATTAGGTGAGAGATAGTAGCTTAACAGACATTATTTTAATGAAAATCTTTAAGATTTTCACTTCAAGACAAAGATAGCTGGTCCAAGGTCTAACGACTAAGAACAGTGAGAGTAGTTATTCAGATAAATGGAGAGGTAGAGAAAAATACAGGAAAAGTCTGCTTTCTAATTCACCAATTTATAGAAAAACTACCAAATTCCTGCAGGACTCTGATATGGATGAAGGCACTGCACTCACATTAAAGTGACAAGAAGCCCACTGCACTGGGCATTGTAAAATACAACATCGGGATCACTTTGCTTTTCATGATAATTCATCTGGGATGTAATAAATGTCAGATGAACAGGCCCACTCTTACTATAAAACATGCTTCTAACAAGTTTTTCCATCATTTCTCAACAGCGACTGGTTCACTGAAGGGGCTACTGATGATTGTGTTGTTCTCTCTGCGCCCTAATAAAGGTCAGTAATAAAGGAGGACGTATTCTGTGGGCTGAAAAGTTAGAAACAGGCTGTTTAAACATGCTTTCTTGAGGTAGAACGTGTTTTTGTTGATTAAAAGAATATCACAGTGGGCTTTGTTTTGTTATTTCTGGATTAGATGTCCATCTCAGTCAGATTCTCTTTGAGTTAACTGACTTCATTAAGATTAACACTGCGAACAGCGAGCTCTGTCTGGACTTTTGGATGCAGCTCTACGGATGTTTACATGAAAGAGATCCGGAAAGGTAACAATCACATGGGGAATTAGCAGACTAACTTATGTTCTTGTGGAAAATATTTTAGTAAATTATATTTTAGCAGCTTAAGAAATTCTATGATTCGGTTTGGTAAAAGATAAGTGCATTATAACAAGAGTAATTGGTCAAATGAATAGCATTGCTGCTGCAGATGTAGACAATAACTGGAGAAATATTGTAGACCAGGCTTGAAAGCTCCATGTTTATGTGCAGTAATCTTGAATTTGAGTTTCTTTGACATCTGGACTACAAAAAAATGGGACTAAGCTTGATTTGGAACATCATGGATCACAATAGTGTGATGCTCTTCAGCAAAGAGAAAGACAGTGTCAAGGTAAAACTTTCAAACTTGAGGAACAAATTCTTAATACTTTAAATGCAGTGCAGCAGAAATGATTCTTCATTGATATACAGTCATGGTCATCACAATGTCAGTTTTCACTGTTCTGCTGACTCTGTTGTCCTGCTCGCCTGTCTTCTTTATTTATTTATCTTTTCCTTCTTGAATCTCCTCCTTGACATTTTGTCCTTTATCTTGACCGTACAGTCTTTGACAGATCTCAGCTCTGTTGTTCCGTGTTCTTTTCTCTCCGTTCTGCTCTTCTACTCCTCTGTTTCACATCCTGTAGTCTGTGTTGCCGTGATGCTTCACGACTGCTGCCGTTATCATTTTTAACACACGTCTTTTTAATGTTCTTTCTAACATCTGGCCAGAGGCACCTGAACAGATCTGCAATTTAGGTCTGAGGTAATTCCAACTCATTTACATTTTTATTGTTCATTAATGGCAATTGTCCCTAAAAAAAGAAGTTAAGAAAATCTAATAAATCACATCCAAATATGGAATATAGCAAACAAAATGATTACTTGGCAGTGAATCTGCGTTTTGTACACTGTTTGTACATTTTCATGGGATAAAATTACCGCGTTTTGTACACTGTTTGTACATTTTCATGGGATAAAATTACCGCTCGTTCTACCCTCGTGGATGTTGTCTGCACTAATATTGATTGACTGATTGATTTTTGCTCATAGATATCTGTTGTCACTTTTCATGTGAGATGGTTGGTAATGTATGCAAACAAATTCAGGCTTCAATTTTATCTTATCTAACACCATAGTTTCTTCTTTACGCTAGGAAGATACCATAAATCCTGCACTCTGCTCGTTTAAACCTCTTGATATTGTAAAATACCATATTTCGGTATTTGAAATGTGAACGGACAGTGAATGGAGAGGTGAGATGCCTGCATTCTGACACTGTGATGCTCACGCTGACTTCTAAGGTGTAAATATTATTCTCCAGCATGTTTTTGAACTAACCCATCCGGTCGCCTCAGGCACAACATTTATCTGTTTGAGACCGAGTTGGCGCTCTCCTTGAGAGAAAAATTGTCCTTTTGTGTATGAATGACTCGCCTGTACCCACCTGTAAGACTTCAGCACAACCCATGTGTTACTGCTATGCCCCTCAGACTACTTTCAGATGCTTTCAGTGTTAGTTTGCTTGGGATGTTATTGCCTTCTGACAGTATATAGCTTTGCAAGTTCATAAATATAATGGTGTGGCTCAAGGCTGCTGATGTTTGTATCAGTATCTCTGATATTTGCGGCTGTATTGTCAGTGTTTTTTTGTTTTCTTTTAAACTGCAGCTCTATAGTCTCAACCCTCTTGCTCTCGAGTTATGATACTTGTTAATTGGATACTTGACTTTGTATTATAATGTGGTTTCTACGGAGAGTACTATGAACAGTCACGCAGTAGTAAATGCTGGTTTATGCTTCCAAACACATTTAATTTCTCTGTTAAGTGGTGGTTGTGGCTGTGATTGCTGCATTAAATTGTTTAAAATGACCTGCAATGGTCACTTATTTTTTACTTACTGTCTGTGATAACTTTATATAGAGAGTTTAGTAATTGAATTATGTGTTTAAACCTCAAAGCAACATTCTTTTTCCTGGATTTAAACGGCCCTAAAATGCATTCTTATTTTATTTTAATTATTTTAGCTTGATCTTGATAGAGAGCACCTTGTAACGATAAGGGGAATTAAAATTCAGATTCTCAGCTTACCTTATTTATAGAGGACATTTAAGAACAGATAATGTTGGCCAAAATGCTGCACATCTTCAGTAACCAGATAACCTTTGATATAAACATAACAGCAGAGACACAAAGACAATATGAGTGACACAGAAAGTCAAAGCACCGATTATGCTGTATTGATCTCAATTCGACTTAAAGGCCAAGAAGAAGAAATGGGTTTTCAACCTGGATTTAAAAATGTCAACAGAAGGAGCAGACTTACTGTGTGCACGGGGATAAACTGCTCCGTAGCATTGTATGGCTACTGAAGGTCTAAAACCATGTAGAGTCATATCATAGAGATGCTCGGAGCGTTTCAGTAAACACACTTTAAATCCACAGTCACAAATATCTGAGAGCTGTTTGAAATACAAAACCAAAACTATGTACACTAGAAATAATATTTATTGGGAGAGTGTGACTGAGCTGCTGCAGCGGTCAGATCACAATATTTTGTTCACACACATATCTAAATACTGTAATAACAGTCAAGTGAAAAGACCTAAAAGACCTGTTTTACATGTAAATCTATGGTAACATAGCTAATGATTTTGATAGTACTTGATATCCTTCATAACCTCTCACAGAAAGATTTATTGGAATTTAACAATGTTTATATATTTTTGTTGTTATCTGTAGAAATAAGTCTGGGCATTTTTTAAAGAAGACAAACCATCACCATCCTTATATTTCTCGCTATTACTTCATTGGCTTACGATCATTACCATTGAATTGAGGTTATGAAGGAGCTTTAATAGCCCAATTTATTGAGTGAGAAATGCAATATCAAGTATTCTGTACTTTATTAGGCTTCTAACTAGCCTATTCAGCATTTAAGGAACTTTTGCATTGCCCTCTTCTTCATTGATGAATTTCCACCATGCGGCAGTTTGTCTTTATAAATACCTTATCTTTAGTAGGATTTAAAAGGGACATTTCTAGAAATGTAATAACTTTAAGAATTTAAGACATTCCTCATTGGACCTGGGAGGAATGATGCCTTTAAAATTGGGATCATGCTTTCCGTAAGAGACACTGAAGCATGCCCCACTTATAATATATATATATATATATATATATAGACCCTTTTTTGATGCCTGTCAAAGACAGGCAGAGCAGAAGGGCAGAACATAGTTGGAAGGCATAAATCCTGCTTTTCATGTATGATGCGTGTGCCCTTGGTTACCTAGTAACTCTCCTCTCCGTCTCCAATAGGCGCTCCCGAATATTCAGCCGGAGTCGCGCGGCGCGCTCTCGCGAAGCTCGTGTTGAAGAGTCAAGGCAAAAGCATCAAAACGCACCAGGAGGACTAGGAGGAGAGCTTCCCTGTGGGAGAGAGAGAGAGAAAAAACAACCAACAACAACATGGGAGAAATTCATTAAAATGACAGCGGAGTGAGGATAATGAGAGCCGCTGTCGCTTCACAGGAAGGTCATTAACGAAAATCAGAAGCAGTGCGCAGACTATACGGATATTTGGAGTATATGTATACCCGACTGCAAGTGAAGAACCAGAAACAGTGAAACATTGTCCCGGCTTTTTCTTTTTAATACAGAAAAAAAAAAAAAACAAGGCATGGGGGGATTTACGACTCGGCACGGCAGGTGAGTCATTTCATGATACTTGACGGGGAGAAATCTTGAGGCTGTCTGCGTGGTGAGTGAATTAAGAGGGATGCAGAGGGGGGGTGGTGGTGGTGGAGGGAACGGGCACATCGGGGTACTTGGACTCATATTATACGACTTGTATCTTCATTTTTTTTTCTTCCAAAGATAAAGAGTGGTATTTTTAGTACTGCTTCACATCGACGCAGCGCAGTAAACCGGCACGTCTACTTCCCAAAAAAACGCATTTTGGATTTTGTGACTTGAACGGACTACCCCGACTCTCTCTTTGGATGCTAGATTAACTGTGCGTCTCTCTTTTGTCATACTGACATATGTAACATGTTACAACAATCTCTGTACCGTAGAGAAATAAACGCTTTGGTTCTGATTGTTCAGGGCACTTGTTACTTGGGCATAAAGACATCTTGTGTGCGTGATGGAGCAGTGACGCGCCAGCTCTCTCTCTCTCTCTCTCCCTCTCCTCTCGCTCTCATTTTGTTCTCCCTGTTACAAAAAAAAAAACAAAAAATAAATAGCCTGGTGACTTGCTTTAGGCAAATTAAACTGCAAGCTCTAAAGTTAAGCAGAAATTAAGCGAATAATCATTGAATCAAATCGCCCAGGATGACATCAGATCAAAGATTTCTTTTAAATGTGAGTGGATTCTGCCACCAGTGTGTTGCCAGCTCTACCCTTCCATCTCCTCAACAGATGGGGCAGGATAATATGCCACATGCATATGAGGGGTTCCCCATTTTCCTCTTTGGTTTTTGAAGTTTTGCACATGAATTGATTTGATTGGAAGTTTATGGACGAATAGATAGAAAGCTCATTGATCTCCTAATTGTAATTCATGAGGTGCAGTGAGAGTTTACCCAAAGGTGCCTCTTTCTTTCATTTGGAGTGTCGAAGAGAGTGAACTTCTGATGAACATCTTTTATTAATGTGCACACAGGTGTGATTTTCATGCCTACTCATCAATTAAAATTCCTTATGAGCAGCCTGCAAACCTGCCTCTTCTCATTATGTGATAGCATTGATCTTATTCCATGACTCTGCTAAATTTCTGCAATAAACAACCTCAACTCTTACATCTTTATAATTCATCTGATCGCTGTAGAAACCACACACACACACACACACACACACATTGCTCGTGAAAGAGGAGGGTATGGTCCTAAATTTAAACTAGTAGAACGGATCCTGCAGGCCTCAGTCTACATCTACTTTCTTACAATGTGAAATTCCTGGACACATGGCAGAAGCTCAGAGATAAATAGCCTCATTGTAGTCAGTGATAGAAAGAATAATTAACTGTGAGAGTTGAATTCAAAAAAAGGAAAAAAAAAAAAAAGAAAAAGGGGAAGAGGGAGTGAAAATGTCAAGCAAGAGTTGTCATGGTGATTGGTTGAATAAGAAATGTGTCCCTGAAACCTGAGCTTTTAAGAGATCATCCGGCCTTTTATTCGTCACGCATACCCTACTATTGATAAAAGAAGTCCTCGATGTAATAACACAGACACATAGACTTAATAGTTTTTGTTGAGTGCATTTAAAAAGCACACTATGAAATTTGATTAGGACTTGATTTGCAGGGAAATTCATTTATATTGTATGCGTCTCTTCAATATCATGTGAGGGATTATGCATGCTGGTGCTGCTGCTGCTTGTGAATTCTCTCTCTGGCCCTTCAGTGTTTGTATTCCAGTCCAGCAAAGTGTTATTTTTCTAAGCTCCCTGCTGTTTTAATATCCATCCTTCACTCTTTTTCTGAACCATTTTTTATTTTCTGAGCTTTGTGTTTGAGCTGTTTGCGAAAAAATTACCAAGAACATGGCACACTGAATTTTTCCATTTGCTAGACTAATTGGGCCAGAAGGGTTAGGGCCATTGAAAGGTGGTCAGCATGTGCTTGCTGCCAAGGCACACATACGGACAGCATTTCAAAGTACAGGCATTGAGTGTGCTGTTTACCCTGTGAGACTCAGGACTGCTCAAGAAAAGCTCCATGAGACTCCCTGTCTGCTGCAAAGGTCAGAAAGGCTTCGTCCTGACCTAAAGTGAATACACCTGAGTACGTCTTGGCCTGACTTAACATGGATGAGCCACTCATTGGTCTCTGGCCCGAGAGGCCTCTTGTTCTTTAGCCTTCAGTTTCTCTTTCAGCGTGTTCTCGTTATTGCTCTCACATCCAGATGCGTGGACGTGAGGTGTGTGAGCGCGTGAGCTCCTCTGTGTACATGCAGAGGTGTGTTGTTGCACATATGAGAAAGGCTGCAGAAGGTTATTTGTGTTTTCTAATATTCTTCGCTGTGTTTGACATGTTGTCTTGGAGCAGCAGGAGCAGAAGCTGAATAATTTCCCAAATGGATACCTCTGACCTTCTAAACAAAAAAAAAAAGTTCTATCACTGCCTATCCCACACCCGAGGAAAAGCCTGTCATTGTTCTAGCACCGTTTTCACAACTTTGCAATGTCATATGCACAAAAAGGAAAAAAAAAAAGCAGTTGTGGAGAATCTGGATTTAATGCAGATTAGTTTTGCACCACATTACCAAGCAAACAAGACGATTGCATTGGCCTTGATGGCTGAGGCTCATAAAGACACACAGTTAACACATGTAGTTTGCAGACTTCCAGTAAACTGTCACTTTTTCATTCGGTGCATGGGATTCATTTAGAGAGAGAATTCAGTCGTTGTTATTACCTCTTAAAATGTAAATGATTCAGAGTCCTTCGGGTTTTTAATTGCCTTACACAAGTTGTGGCAGTGCAGAGAAAACATATGGGGCAAAAAGCAAACTGTGCATCATGGTACGACGCGTGAGCTCATCCATAATCTGTCATCCACAGACATACAGTACGGTGACTAATGAAGGGGGATAAACGTGTCTCTTCGTATTTGCTCAGGATGATGTGCTTTCACAGTCATTAAATCACACCTTTTTGTGACCTTTTGTGAGAATTGCAGAAAACAATCCCTGGCTGCTTTTATGTATTACTTGAAAACAAGCTGCAATTCACAAGATACACTTGTGTCACATTCGTTTTAATAATGAATAAGACCTATTTGTTAAATCTGTGAAAAGATGAAAGAGTCTTTGTTTGACTAGCAAAATAGTTCTGGCCTGAGGCACAAAGATATGCCTCAAGACTACTGCACATAACATATTTAACAGAGATTTTACATTGTTCATGGCCCAAAAACATCTCCCTTGACTAACAGGTTTCCTCTGCCAAAGACCAATGTCTGCTTAGTAAACAAGATTCTTTTGGACATCGCCATTCTAACTACAAAGCAGATGTCACACAGTATGTCTCCACTCACTGTCTGCCAGAAGTTATCTATTAATTATTTATTAATTAGACAATTTACACTCAATAACATGCAGATTAAGGGCGAAGCCTACTGAGTTAAAATCGGGGACGTAACCAAATATGCGGCAGCAGTCAGGAGCTATTTTTGATTGCTTTCCTTTTTTAAAGGAGACTTTTTTAAAAATGCATCACATGGAGAGAGAGAGAGAGACAGCGAGAGGCGGGGGTGGGAGACTGTCATGCTAGGGAGAGAGGCTCTCTGATGCAAAGCTGTGCTTCAGACTTATAAACTCGGATTGGGATGAAGTTCAGTTAATTTCATTCGTGTGAAACATACAAACGAGTGACCTTTTTAACTTGGGAATCAATTTGCTGAAGCAGTGCTCGCAAGTTTGTTTACATTGCATTGATTTTACTTTGTGTGGAAGTGTCACAGTTATTTGCCGAGGATGACTGTGAATGATGATTTGTTTTCCACTTACGCATTCAGTATGATGTGACAAACAACTAACTCTCAAATTTATATATAGATATTTCTGTGCCCCTGCACTTTTCTGCCCTGTAAGAGTCCACATCTGTAGCCTGCCAGCTCATTTGAATTTTTGAAATGTCTGTCAAAAAATATTTAAGCTACGTGTGAAATGAACATGGAAACGGTCCTCACTTTGTGGCTGACAGGGGGGAAGCTCTGCCTGTTTGTTTTTTGAAAGGTTCCCCTAAATCCATGAGATTTAAATTGCATTTTGCTCCACTTAATCCACCCTGAAAACATAGGGACAAGTGACAGGGAGTCAACATTGTTACATTCTGCGGATGAACGTTACTGTCCAGGTAAAGTTGACGAGGCAGAGTGTGGCTTTCCCTCGTCAATACCCCGGCTTCTTATCCAACTAAGCAATCACTAAGCCCCTTTTCTCTCCTCATTTTCTTAACATGGAGTGAGCATTGTGTGGGTCTGGCAGGACACAGAAGCGAGGGCCCCCGTCTAATTCATGGGGTAAATTAGTGGAGATAAGGCCTGAGTCAGTACCTCCAGCCTCCCATAGATCCCCCGGGGCAGGCTCTTAAGGAGCTTAGTAAAAGCCTGTCGTATGAAGACATGACATGGAGCTGACTAAATGGGCGACGTTTGAGTGTCTTCCATCAACCTAATATTCACATAGTGTATGGGTCACTGTCGTTCAAGCTTTAATCCCATTCATTTTATTCATTCTTTGTTATTAATTCAGAGTTTGGGGAGAATATGGCGGTAGGTGTAAAAAAAAAAAAAAACAACTGAAAGTGAACGATTGTGTATTAGTGAGATTCTAACGCAGCTGCAAGCCAAACTGACAGAAAATTTCGTCCCACTCATAAGACCATGTTGTGTAAGAGTCTGTGCCACCAAATCAATAATGAATGCTGGTTTACCCGTAGTAAAAGAACAAGGAAGAACTCCTCTAGAGTCACTAGGTCACATACACTGGGGAAACAATTAGAGGCTTCCTCGCGCTTCGCAGTGCTGCAGCTTTTTTTCATTCTTTCTCTTTTTTCTTTTTTTCTTTTTTTACAGCTGTGCGCATTTCCCTTAATTTTTCTCCAGGGTCCAGCAGCATGTCTTTACCGCTGTTGAGAAATTACAGACCCCGTCCGCAAAGTCTCTTCCAGCCAGAACTACAAAAGGTCCTTTTGATATATGTGGGGCCGTGTGAAGTGGAAAGCGTGGTGACGGATAGGACACCAGTCTTGCGAGTGTGTGTTAACCTCATAATGCTGACAGATTACAGATTTAAATATTTTAAATCTCACAGAGCACATGCTGCTGGTGATGAAGAGAGTGGAAATGACTGCAGTAATGCAAGAGATTAATTGAGATCCTTCCTCTCTCTCTCTCTCTCTCTCTCTCTCTCTCTCTCTCTCCCCCACAAACTCTTCTCCTCTGTCACTGGCTGGCCATTGTATACTCACAGACCCCTGTGTGCTACAAGCAGTCTCTTGTCTTGAATTACAGTTGCTTTTGTGTAGCGTCTTCTTTTCTTTTAGCTAAATCAGTGCAGACATTAAGTCCAGTGTCAGTGTCAAGCTGCTTCGTCTTTCCTTTCTTTTTGCTTTTTTTTTTCTCTTTCACGAGGCAAGTTGTAAATAATATAGAAGCGTTTATTTATATCCTTATTTTAAATGTTTTAGGTAGACTCTCCACCGCACTTTTCACCTGTACACAGAGAAGGCATTAGACGCAGATGTTGTTCAAAGCTCTGGCTGACTGAGATATTGCTTATTTAGCTTTTTCTTCTCTGATATCTCACTACTCTGGCTACGGAGGATCCTTGAGACCAAATAAAATATTATGTGTATCGTAAATGTAAAGGATTGTGATGGCATAGTTATGTTTCCCTCAAAGCAAAAGGGCCTGTGTGGACTTAGAGCCAGAATTTTAGAAATACTGAGATAATGAGTATAAATTCTCCAACTGCAAACCACACTCTCCTGGAAAAAAGTGGATAATGATTTTACCCCTGCATTTCCTTTATTCATTTAAGTGAGTGTATGTATATATACATTCCATGAATGTTATATTCTTCTTCTAATCTTCTCTTCATACTTCCAATTTTAATCTTTAAATGTTTCAAATCCTTCTCCCCAGTGCCAAGGATATACTTCTGGGAGAGAAATACTAAATCCCTTTATTTAAGCTTTGTTTTTTGTTTTTTTTATTGTCCTACAGTCCATTTTTAGAATATCAACTCTTAAAAAAAGAAACAGAATCAGTCTTAGAGAACTTGCATGTTTAATTGTAGAATGTAATGTTTTTTATGACCTGAGGGAGGGGTCATTAAAACCCCCCAATTCCCCAAAACAATGGTGAGGACATGTCCTTGGTGTCTTTCAGTATGCTCATAACCGTCTTTACTGATGCTCACATTTCCGCCCATGTTTCACACACATGCAAATCAGGTTGACTGCAGACTCAGAACTGCCCGTAGCTATGAAATGTGAGTGTAGGTGGATGGCTGTCTTTCAGTTCTTTGATGGATGTCCACTGTGTCCTGTCCTAGTCCCCAGCACCTTAACAGGAATACATAAATAAAACAATACATGGATCCGGTAAATAGTGAGCAACCAAATCTCATCAGATGCTCTTAATAAGTACTGTGTTTTACAGGGGTGAAGCTATTTAAACCTGCCTTAATGACATTGTAAAGCCTCCACCTTAATAGCATAGTACCTGCTTTGGGATTGGTTTATTTTGGTGCTTACATGTAGACCTGCTCCTGACTGTAGTCTATTTATATCTCTTGCCAGCTTGGCAATGCTTCCCGATAGCCTTTGAGGACAGAGAAATTCCTCCATCAAACTCAGAGCCCATCTGCGCTGATATTCTTCCCAAAAGGAGCCATCCTCCACAATTACAGCTTTCTTCCAATGATACCATCATCATGCCATCACTCGGTGTAAGAACAGGCTTCAGGAAATTGACTTGATATTAATCTGACAAAATTACCAAGAAAGGAAATTAGACTGCAGGATTTTCTCTGGAATTGATTGTGTTTAAAAGGCACGGTGCACACTTTGCTGTGCTCTCGGAGCTGGAATCATAGAACATTTAGCGTATTGATTATATAAAATATACTGTGACAGCATGTGTCAAGCTTTAAAATCCATGCTAAATAGAGTTTGTTTGACCTAATATGTTCTCTTTGACTTGCTGCAGCTCATTACATTGATACGGATCCAGATTCACCTGAAAATCTGGGTCATTACAGAAATAGCCTTGTGGCTTACTCTCCCAAGATGGCAGCTCTGATGAATTGGTGGCTGTAGGTCACTATGACAATGGCTTGATTGAAACAGTGAGGATGAGGGCAGACGAGTTTCTTGTTAGTTTTTAATCTGGAAAAAAAAAAAAAAAGTTTTCTTTCTGAGGAGTTTGGTGATGTGGGCGAACGCATAAGACCAGATGGATCCTCGAGGCACTTTTCTGATCCTTTAAGTAGCACAGATTTGAGGGTTTTGCTACAACTGGCCAAATGATGTGCTCTAAAATCCATAATCGCATATTATTTGTAGAATGCTGTAACTATGTGGGATACAATTTTAACCATGATTATTAATATACTGTAGATCCATGTTCTAAAAGTAGCACAGTGGAGCATGACACGTGTCTTGTCTCTCAAGTCACTACAACAGAAAGGTAGATTAGGAAGATAGTCCAAAGTCGTAGTGTCTGTGTGTGTGTGTGTGTGTGTAGGTCCTTTTAGCCCGCTCCCACTGTGAATTACAACTGAGTTTAAGTACAGCTGTTGAATGACATAATAGTGGTGGGCAGTTCAGTCCTAAAGCAAAAGAGTGAAATGATACTGTTGGATAGAAATGGTTCTTTGAGAGTATCAGGAATGGAGAGGGGATCAGAGAGGATAAGAGCAAGGACAGAAGGAAGAGGTGAGATTGAAAAGAAACAAGAGGAAAATGGTTAGGTTGGAGAAAGGTAAGCCTGGATAAGCCTTTTGACAAGTGAGCTCTGGGCCGAGAAAAGCCAGTCAAACAAAAATCTGCCAAGTTTGTTTTATTCATGCTGTGGACAACTACAGCTTTACTTTTCTTTTTTTTTTCTTTTTTTAACAGCGATACACAAACAACACAAAGAATACAAATGGTACTGAATTCGGTCCCGGAGTTTTCCTGCACTCCCTCTTTTATGTGGAAGGTTTTTGATTGAGGCAGATCTCCTAGCCACATTGAAAATAACTAAATGATTCAACGTTTTCTGACACCTCAGAATTTACTTGCATTCTCATCTCTTATTCTCTTTAATCACATCCCCTTTCAGTCCAAACCTGCTTCAAACATTTCATATGTTTAAAATTCCACAGAAGCCCCAGCTCACTGACAATAGGCATTTATTGTTGGAGCTTTTTTGGTAGCCTGGCACCAAATAATATGTTAAGTAATGGGATGTCGAGTGGAGTTATTTGCGATGGCTGCTGAATAATAACAAATCACCAAACAGGATATTGAGTTTCCATTTTTTTAGTCTTTTCTTGATTTTTATGACTAAGCAATATATCTTTTAGGTCTATATCTGAAATAAATAATTGAACAGAAGACTTTTTCTTTGCTTTAGTGCATCAGAACTGTAAAATATATAACAGGAGCACTGCCAAACTGCTACACATCATTCCACTTTGATTAGCTGTTGAAAAATACCTAAAGGAAAGTCATTAGCGAGCATACAGAAACTTACACACTGCACTCGAAGACTCCTCCGGGGTTCATTCTAATGATACCCACATGATTGGTCCAGTAGATCCATGATCACTGTGTAAAAAGGAATCCAGCGCTGACCTAATAATTTATATTGCTCCCTGTATTTCCAACTGTGCGCTCTGAAAGAAGACATTAGGAAGTAGCGAATGAAGAGACCTTATCACAAAAGACATTCAAAATGTGACATATTTCCTCGGGGATAATTGTGCTTCCTGTCTTGGTGGCCCACTTTTCCTTCATGTTGATGCTTTGCTGCACATGAATGACAAACAACTGCATCACATGTAAAAGTCTTTTTAAGTCAAATCCATTAGTAGGGGTCCCAAGCAGAGGACCGTGAGACCAGAATATCCTCTATTGAGAAAAAAAGTTTAGTTTTTGCATTTAATTGTTCAGCACAGTGTGAAAGGACTTGTCAAACTGGGTTAAATTAAGATCCTCATGTTCCCTTTTAATCTGAGACTTGCACTCCATACCCACGCAGAAACAAAATGCTGCTAAAGATAAAAAGCAACCAAAACAGTAGGGCATGGATATAGTGGTGAATGGCTCATAGAGGATATTTATGTAATCTTGGGGCACCAGGGCTGACTCAAACCCGACTCAGAGCCGCTGTTGAAGAGAGAGGCCCAAGGACAGTAGCAAATTTTCTAAATCCCTGGTAGACACAGAAAGTTAAGACATGCAGTGTTGCAATAAAACAAAGCCCAACCCATTTATCTGAGCATCCCACACAACCCCTGGCCCAGATTTATAGCCCCGGGCATCCAGAGCTACCAAATCTTCTGGCAGCCACTGCCGCAGATATTGATAGGAAGTGCGAGAATCCCACCATGGAATTTTGAGCTGTAGGAGCCAAATTTCCCAAAACATGAGTTGTCCCTTAGTGATTTAGAATCAAACACCAACAGTCTATGATATAAAAGGTTATGTTATATAATTGCATTGTAATTTGGGATAAATTGTTTCTCATTGATTTTTGCTGTTTCTCTGAACTTGTCTAGCTAGTATCTCGTGCTATGTGGCATTATGGGTTTATGGATTGTTTGACAAAACCAGGTCTTTGATGAGCATTTGTACCCTCCGGAGACAGAACACAGCCGCTATTCCATCAAGAGCAAAATGCCTGTTTGAAAACAAATAAAAACGGGCCCGCTCTCATCATTAGATCTAAGGCACTTAATCCTGCACAGGCAGCTCCCCTCTTCCACCGAAAACCTTTTCTCTGTATCCATCACATATGGATTGCAATCGTGGAGTATGTCTGCATACCAAGTTGCAGAAGTTGATCCCGTGGAGTTAAAGGGCAAGCTCTGCCATCAAATACATTTTTAGGATAGCCCCCAGGGTGTGGATACAGATTCTTTTTTTAATTATTCACAAGATAAAAACTGAGATTCATGGATTATGGTGGTGAAAGAAGATAGAAAAGAGCATTCATCGTAACAACAAATGCCTCTGTTCCTGAAATCTTAAAGCATTGCAGTTTGCTGTTGTCATATTATCAAGCTTTGAATAAAAGCTGGGTTTTATTCCTGCTGAGTGAAAACTTTGTCTTGATTTATCTCAACACTTTGTTGCGCTTCGAACTCATAAAACACGAAAAGGACAATACAAATCACCCACGTAAATGCAAAAGGAAACACACCTACGCAGGCCAGTATTTATGTGAGCCAGGCTTTCTGTTCACCACAGGGGTAAATATTGATAATAGGGGACATGCCATTTAGGCTCCTGGGGCTTTGCTTTTAGTGTCTTTGAAAATTGCGGGAAGGCCTTGTTGTCACATGACATTTTACAGCAGGCATGGAGGCATTTCCATTGTTGTGTTTGCTCCTCACAGAAGCTTCAAGGCTCCTCAGTTAGGAAACAACAATGGCCGCGTTGTTCTGTCTAATCCACGCTCATGCCTGGTAAAAGGAACATAAAACTCTCTTCTCTCTGCGAGCCCCTGCTAGTTGCACTCGTATCTGTGCAGTTCAGGCACAGAGGAATAGTTCTCAAAGTGTCATCGTTTAGGGCATGGTTTGGATGTCAGCAGCCAAATGAATAAATAATGTGCCCTCAAGTTGGATTTGATGTAGCAGGATCTGATCTGATATGACTTTTCACTAAAGCTAGCTACCGTCCAGATGTTGGAGGAAAACCCCTATTTTCTCTCCTTCAAGTTGCTAATGAAACATGGAACAGGCAGGATGTTGACAGTCGCTCCACTGACAAAAACATTAGGAAGACGGTTCAGAAGACGAAGACTAAAAATATGTTGTTTTTATAAGAGCAAACTGATTTGAAAGTGCTGCTGTGTTGAGCGTAATTCGGATGTATAATTGCATGTAGTGTATGAGCACATATACAGTCTATCTACAGCATGCGTTGTCACTGCCTTGGGCATCTTTGGTGCAATGTAGGCTCAGAATAGGAAGGCAGATACAGTAGTAATGGCTCATAGTGCGTGTTGTGTGCAGTTTTTGAGGAAGTGCAGACAACCCGAGGCCAAATCTGCCTGCAGTGTTTGGACATGGCCTACTTCTAAGCGTGCAGTCATTAATGTGGTCTTCTACCCTGTTTAAAGTACACAAATGGGAATTTAATTCATACCCAGAGTTGCATATGCAGAGTGTCTCTACTGTGTCTTTTCATCCTTCTACATTAAGCGTCTATACATATGATGTGAATAAAATACAATGGACTTTAGAAAGTGGTGACAGCCTGTGCGTGTGTGGCGTCTTGCTGTATGACCTTGAGTACCCTGAGTAAGCCGCAGTGTCTGAGGATGTGTGTGTTCTGTACCGGAGTGGCCCACTCGTGTCTCATGGACTTTGTAGTGCCTGTGTGTGTTTGAATAATGTCCTGCAGGAGACACTCTAAGTGCAATGTCTAGGACTCAGGCGTCAGCAGTAATATCAGGGCAACCTCTCCTCTTCTCTCTCCTCTGTGTGCAACGGCATGGGGGATATTACAGCATTAGAACGCATGAATTATAGCCATATTGTTAGCTCAATGTCAGGGGACACAAATGTGTTTCTGGTACCTCCGTGGCATCAGTCAAAAGCAAGAGAGAAGGAGAAATGGGGATTATGAAATGTGTTTTAAGTATATCCCTGTGTGCACTGTTTTGGACTCTTTGGTGATAAATTTAAGCCAATTTTGCTGAATAATGCTATGTTGAATTAGGGTGCCGCATTTGTCACAAACCGTTGTGAGCTTAATGCTGCTTCTTTCTTTGATCTGAAGGCAGCTGTGGTATCACAGAGGTACGACTTAGTATTCAGTATCATAGGGAAAGGATCTGTGAGTTTCCCCAAAGACAGGGGAGGGAGAAAAAAAAAAAAAAGAGAAAAGACCAACCGGTGCAATAACATAGGATGCATTACCTAATAGATTTGGCAGAAATACAGAGTTCAGGGTGGTCTGATAAAGCTGGGTTACAGTACTTTAATCAATCACTAAGAACACGAGCCAATTTAGGAAGAAGCCTGACATTCAAGATAGGCTTTCAGACAGGATTAGAAATAGTGAATGGAGAATAGACATATCTGCCAGGCTGAGCCAAAAGGACTGTTGTCAGGAGACAGTGTTCCCTCCTCAATGTGTGATATTGAGGCATGTCACTGCCTCCCTCCACCCCCACAAAACCAATCTCACCCTCCTCCCTTTATATTTGGAAAGTCACATTCTGTCCTCTTGGCCTCGCCCCACAGTCGCACTCGTTTCGTGTTTTCGGAGAATGCAGATGAGTATAAGTAACAAGACAACGTTAGTCGCCTCTGTTGTTCACTCGCTCCCTTGAAGAAAGGGCACCGTCATTTAAAATGTCCCTCGGAGCTCATCATCGTCTCTTTGACCTGACTAATAATAACTGAATATCAATGTGAACATGCAATAAGCCGAGGAAGATGGCTGCTTTTCTAAACTGACAACTGGGAGAGTCACTGGAGGAAAAACAGCTGCTTTCTTTCCCTCCAGGGCATCTTTCTAGCATTTTTTTTTTTTACCCAGACTGTTTATCTTATCTCAACACTTAAATAACTGAACGCTACAATCTTTGTCAAAATCGAAGGATAAATCTGACTCTATCCTCAAATTGTCAAATGAAATTAGCTATTTCCCAAAGCTTCAGGAATCCCTGGAGCCAAGAGCTTGGTTAGCCCCTAGCTCCAGCCTTATAGCTTGAGCAGGATCAATGGGGAAAGCAGCCAAGGGCTGTGATGGTGCTGGATAAGGGGATGGTTCAGCTGTGGTGATTGATATCACCTCACTAATCCTTCTACATCTCCTCTAAATCCACCTGGCTGCAGCTCTGAATGAGCCTGTAATGTGATGAATTAAGATGTAAATACTCCAACCGCATTTACATTCCCGATTGTCATGTTTTTAAATGCAGATTATTTATCACTGGACAGCAGTCGGATTATATTTCTTTGATATTTTTTTGAAGCTTTTTATTTGCATTCTTGGATGTGTGCTTAGGCTTTCCTAATATGACATAAATCTATAAATAAGCTAGAATACATCTCAGAATACGTTCCACGGGTAACTTGTCTCTGAAATGTCAAAGATTGTATGTCATATGGTCCCTCTGAATATTAAAGCACTATTAATTACCTAAACGCTTCTTATTAGTGACTGATAGAGGCCATGTGGTGCAGCATGTGTTTGTTTGGTCTTTGTTTACGCGATGAAGATGAAGGTCACCCCCTCATTAGTGCAGCAGCGTCTTTTTTGATGTTGTGATATACATAGTAATCAAGTGTAGCTCGCATCGTTGTTTACTGTTGACCTTTAGTTAAAAGCACGTCACTCAGGTCAGTTTGAAACTTAATTATGTTCCCATAAAACTCCAGGCATTGTGTACAGTGGACAGACCACAGTTAATCTGTTGTCATTAGGTTACTGTAACCCTCCCTCTGTAAATAGGACCCGCGCCATAATGCTCATGAATCCATTATGCCTTTTAGATGATGTGGGTTTCGCCATGTCAAGCACGCTCGTGTACATCTCGGCTCTCAGCTATGTATTCAGAAATCCTGCTTGTCACACAACAATACACTTTGGCACCTCTCACTTTGCTGCAACTACCAGGAATTTGCATGTCAATGGTATTATTCTACCACTGTGCTTTTTGGCATTTGTGAATACTCTGCAAGGAAGCCAGGCAGTCGAGGTCTTTGAAAAGAAACCTTAGAATAATGTTGGGCGCCGCTGCGTTCATTAACATGTTATTTTCTCAAAATTCATCCCGGCTTAATTGATCATCAATCACAATTAAGGACTGTTAGGCATATGATTCAGGCCAGTTTTAAAAGAACATGCAGACGCCTCAAGGGAAAAGGTGAAACTACAAAACTGCTGTATATGATGCAGCAGAGTTACGGAAAAGGCACACTGTGATACTTTTAGATCAGAACAAATTAATTAGTTCCCGTTCTTACAATGAGTCTAGAAGTCTAACACCATATTTTACCTAAATGTAGACTACCTCTATGTTTGCACATTGCTGTAACTGCTGCAAATTCTAAGGCACCTAATGCATTATTAGCTCATTAATTTTACAGGCGGCATCTGGGTCATGTCAGTGCTGGGTATATGTATGATTCTGTGGAGCCCTTTCACACCGAATGATAAAGCTGACCTTTCAGTTTTTACTGAGAACCGCAGCCTACTTACCTTAAATTAAAGCTGTTATTTAGCTTATTAGGCCATGGGAAGATTCATTTTCTCAGCATACTTACAGTATATATTGTAAATGCACACATATACGGATACATATGCAAAAGGCTATTGCATTTCACAGTGAAGCTCCAACAAGCATTCCTTTTATTGCAAAGAAAATTTAATTAATGCCACATTCTTTTGGACAAGTTGATCTGGATTTTTAATCTTTGTCTGCAGAAAACATAATTCAAAATGCAGTGGATGAAAGTGGCGAATTACATGCACTCACTTCACTGCTTTTGAAATGGTGCATAGCTAAGTGTTGTCCTCAGGATGATCAGCTCTTCAAAGGACTGGCTTTGTATGGTTTATGAGGATGCTTCTCTGTGTGTTTTAGTTTCTGTAATGGGGGTTGGTGGGTGGTAGGGACATTGCAACAGCAAGAATTAATTTTCTCTATCCCTAGCAGTAAATGTCCACCAAATTGTAGACATTAAATTAGTAGTAGTAAATTACCCACATAATCCTAGTTTTAGGTGTATATTGTATGCTATTCATCGCAAAGGCAATCTAAATCATGCTATCATGGGGACTATTCTTCTGGCCCAGAGGAACTGTTTTGTTCCCTTTAAATAATTGTTCACCAATGTGGGTTACTCTTAGTTGCATATCTGCATTTAATACTAGCTCTGCAAATGGCTTATTCAGGCCAAGGACAACTCCATAGCCTCTTTAACCCAGAGTAAAATAGTCAATACTAGCCATAGGAGCTGATCCATCTAAGATTTTTTAATGCAGTGCCAATGAACCTGGGAACCTGATTGCGAGAGATCAAGTCCCTGTTGTAATTGCCAGCTAGACCTCAATTAACGCACAGCAAACCTGCAGTTCAACTCTATATGTTT
This sequence comes from Larimichthys crocea, assembly GCF_000972845.2. Taxonomy (NCBI): domain Eukaryota; kingdom Metazoa; phylum Chordata; class Actinopteri; family Sciaenidae; genus Larimichthys; species Larimichthys crocea. Next base: position 37,981,344 of record NC_040011.1, on the reverse strand, counting down.
GCTTTAAGAAAAGTGTTTCCCTCACTCCAATTCCTTTCAGTTCTTTGGTGGTGCTGATCCACTTGGATCAATTTTCAATACGCTGCATATTGTTAGATACATTACTTAAAATGACATACATTAAGCATTCAATAGGGAGTTTAAATAGGAAATAACACATTTATCCCAAATGATACCCTCATTAATCTCACACTGTAATCAATCAGTGCAAATATAAGTGAGTTTTCTTCTCAGGCAGTAACTCTGATAACTGGTGGGGAGCTTCGTGACAAGCAGCATTTAGACCAAGGAGTGCAGCAGGAGTAATACACAGCAGTTCACATTTGAAGTGATTGTCATAAACTTTGATTTGCTTTATATACGTAGTGCCATGCCAGCGCTGTTCAGGTTCCTTGCACTTGCCTGAATTTTATTAGGGATGCATCCCAGAAGGCTAAAAATCCATCCTCCTTTCCACTGTAAGCCAGAAATTGATGTTAGTGCTGCCATGTTATACGTGCTGTCCTCACAGTGAAGGAGATGAGAGGAGCTGCTAGAAATATCTGCTGAATTCTCCTTGGTATGCTCGAGTGTATCCTCTCTCAGAATTCAATCATGTTCCACATATGCTCACCAAGTCCAATCAAATGTTTTGCTTCTTCAGAGATATAGCATGATTTGACCAACGCAACATTAAGGAAAGATATCTATGTAAGGTATACACTGAATATCTGATTCGCTGAACAGTGACACTGATAATACGCATGATAAAAATACTGTCTTGGATTTTTACTATGTCATGATAGTACACAGTCGCCATAGGAAGTCTACAACCATGCTAACGGCTCTTTGAAGCTGTGCTTAGGCATGGCAGTGCTTTAAGCTGAATTTAAAAGTCAGCATGCTAACATGCTAGCAATGCTAACACTCGTTTTCAGCAGATCTACTAGTTACCATCTTCACCATATATCGGTTTAGCATGTTAGAATATCAACATTTGCTAATTAACACTAAACACAGTACAGTACAGCTGAGGCTGATGGGAATGTCACTAAAGAACATTCATTTGTTTAATCATAGGAATACCCATTGAGAGCAGAGAAATTTACAACAATACGCTGCAAATACATAATCAAAATAAGATACAGTAAAAAGTGTAAAAACCACATTCTTATGCAAAGCATAAGTTCAGCACAAACACAAGACAAATGACTTACAAAATAAAAGAAAACGCAAAGAAAAACAAAGTAAAACGAGTAAATTACACAGGAAAAAACTGGTGCATGCATTAAACAAAACATTGTTCATCAGACACTTAAAATGTTCTAAGGATAAAGATTTTTCTAACTTAAGGGAGTCCTGAAGTTTATTCAAACAATGAAGAATGTAAAGGTGAATGTAGTTCACTCCAATTCATTCCAGTTCTTTATTCATAAATGGGATATCCAATGTAATGCCGTCTTCTGAGTCTTAAAATTACTGATAAATAATTTCAAGTATGCTTTAAATGTTGTTTCCTTTGAGTGTTAAATGATGACCACCCTACCTTCTCATAGAGGGTACAGCAATACATCTAAGATTACTGTGAAGCACATACACATCAAGTGCCCTGATGGTTTTGCAGCAAAAGGAAACTTTGGTCTGATGGTGGTGTTAGGAAGAGTAAGGGGATCTTTAAAGTTATTATTATTCATCCTGAGGAGAACAGAACTTTCTGTACCAAATTTCACCACAGGAAAATCTTACAGTTAAGATATTTCACTGAAAATCACAACCAGTGCCTTGTGAAAAGTGAGGTTTTATGGCAACCCATCCAATAAGCTTGGGGATTTCTACTGACCAAGTGACCAGACTGGCTTTGCCACCAGGGCCACACTGCTAGAGTGCCTAGAAAATCCCCAAGATTGATAGTATATGTATGTCCTATTCCATGGCTGAGAACCCATGTAATGTAACAACATAGTTATCTAATAGGAAATGGTCTGTAATGGATGATGTGAGAGATGATCTAGAATAAACGCAATGGCCCAGTTTTAATTAGATTTTCCTTGTTTATGGTCAATGATCTGGTCATTTCTGAAGATATGAAAGAAGCCACCCTTGTCTTATGCCCTTTTGTTAGCAACGCTTTGGAGCTGTGTTGGCAGGGTGATAGAAATTGCACACAAAACATGTCATCAAGAGAACAGATCCCACCTTGCAAATGGCATCTGTGGGAGTACGGGTAATGAGTATGCCATGTGTAAAGCCTTAATGTGTTTACATATGGTTAGATTAGAGACGGACCCAATACATGCCCCTGTGGTTTCTCAAAAAAAAAAAGAAAACCCTGAAGAATTCCTGTGGGCTATTTGAGTGATTAGCTACTTTCTGTCTAGTGTCTAGTGGGACTCTGCAGTGGATCAATAGGACTTAGGATGATGAACTGTTGGGGAAATTTCTTTATTTATCATTTTTTAAACGTAACCTCCTCAGTCTTTTTCCATCTAATTGAATCAGTTAACTTTGATTAATATACCTGTAGCCCCACATATTGTTTCACATATCATATTACTGCCCAAACCCTATCTGACATGAACACCCAGTCAAGAGAAAGTGAGGCAATATAGATTTAAGAATGGGTCCACTGCCTCGACTTATAGCTTTAAGACTTCTAGATCAAATCTGTCCCCATCATTTGAGTTACAAAGAACAAACACTTGTTTCAAGCACCGTCAGCAGTTAACAGAATGGCCATTATTTATTTGCCGTGCAGCTACAGAATTCATCTCAACATGTACTCACCTGGAATCTGTCTTTATTTGGCCTGCCAAGCTCACCTCTCCATGTTTCCTCGGCCGTTTGGCTGCTAAGGATACTCACGGCAGCATTTATCCAGCAGCCAGTAGAAGGGGTGGAGACACAGAGCTTAGCAGGCGGCCACAGCAGCGGTGCCGTCATCCCTCACCGTCTCCCTTTTAGTTCTTTAGAAATATGTCAGCATCACCGTGGTGATTAGCAGTCAGAATGTGCTGCATCTTTGTCCTTGATTTAATGCCAAATCTCCTAAGTAATAATGACTGCACAGACTCTGTGTCTGATGAAAAAAAAAGCAAAGGAATAGAGTGGGCCCTCATCCCTCCCTGTTACAGAGGCACTGGTTCCCAGCAGGAGCTTTATGATGCTGCGGTTTGGTTTTGACATTTCCTGAATGTTGTTTCTGAAACATGTCAATCTCTTTGATTTAATATGGCATGCTGTTGTTCGTGAAGCCCAGGAGCTTATATGAAGCTCGTGCCTGCAAGGAAGAGACAGGCAGCATGTGTGTACATTAATTATTGATTTTGGTGTGTTGAAATCCATGTTGGGCCTATATGCAATAAACACGTGTATGCAAACAATTTGCAGATACATTTTCCAATTATTGACACATGTTGAGGCCAGAGAGCAAGCTTGTCTCAAAATGGAGCCTTCGCACTGATTTATATTGGTGTCTTGCTGGAGATAAATAATTAAAAAAAAGATACTAAACTAAGTTTTTTGCCGTTGCCTCTCGCATTTTAATGAGTCAGCTGAGGTAATCACACTGGTACATGCGTTTCTGTCTTCTGGTTTCTGTCTTGTTGCCCGTCTCTTATTGTTTTCACAATGTCACATACGGCCTTAGTTATATTGAAACAGCACCAGAAGCATTTGTAATCACTGATTACACTCTCTCAGGTCAGGACTGCGCACTTCATTTGAAGTTAGATGTTCTGGAGGACTAATGCAGCTTTGTGAATGCCTTTGTTGCAGACTAGCTACTATAATAACAGAGTGGGGAGAGTCACAAGCTCCATCTACTCAGAACTCTTATTGGTTCCTTTTTTTTATCAGAGTCCATTCAGCCTCTCTCTAAGGGATGTCGGGGCGTAGGAGTACATTTGGCTCTGTGCTCAGACTTTTATTGCAATGCAGAGATCTCTCCGCTGTTGGAGAACAAAGGGTCTTCTACAGTAAGTGTACCCGGCTGTGGGCTCTGACCAAAATAAAAAGGAATAAAGTCTATGTATTTTATTTCAAATATGGGACATGTATGTGGGCAACTCATGTTGTACTGGTAAGGTGCTTTTAAATAATGATAAATGGGGATTGGACCAGCAGAATTTAACATGTCCTATTAATCAGGGACCAGAGAATTGGGGAGGAGAGTGTTTAACGGCGTGTACTTGGTGGAGTGCCGTCTTGCATTAAGGGCTAATAACCTCTCTTAGACTCAGCACAGCATCCACCCACCCACCAACCCCTCCCTCCATCACCCCCCATCACCCCAGTTGTATTTATTATGGGCTGCAAGGCCACGGTGATGAGACGATCAATATTTCTGGGATGATGAGGGAGAACTCATGCAATCTCTCTCTCGCTCTCTGTTCCTCCCTTGGCAGTGCTTCAGCAGGTAGAGAGATCAAAGCAGAGAGGACCTCTGAGATGCTGTTGGAGGGGAGACTGATGAAGTCCTCTGTGCTGTGTGTCCTCTAAACACACACACTCCATCACACTGTCCTATGTCCTTGCTATGTCCTGATTAAAAAGTTTGACCTGACGTATTTTATTTCCACTGGAATTAGTGTTATCACACTTATTCTGGAGCCGTGTGTACCTAGATCTAAACAGAAAAAGGCTTCGGTTAAATTATGAATTGAAAATATTGTGTAAATGGGGGGGAAAGTGCCTTTTTTTAAAAGCTCCTCTGGGCAGAGATCATTCTCTGTTCAGGAGATCAATATGTGGAAGTCTTTAACCACAAAACCCACAATGGATTATAAATGTCATCAATTTGAACAGGACAGTTTTTGATGTGGGATACGACATAGTGACAGGTCATCAGGTGACTTTTGTAGTTTTTTTTTATTTTTATTTTTTTATGATACTGCCAGTTTATTAGGTACAGTTAAAACTAATGCACTCCACTCAGGAAATCCCACCTTTAGAAATGTACAAAGTCACAGTGTATTTGTGTTCCTATTTCAATTTCTCCCAGATGAATGTAATGATCTGGGTTGAAGTTTGGTCTAAGTTTGACCTGACTGACAGGTCTAAATACTACAGTACCGAGGAGCCTTGGCTGCTGTTGCTATGGAGACCAAAACACTGCACAGTAGTTACTAAATTCAACCATAGTTGACCCTGATTTTAAGTGAATTAATTCAAGATCTAGATTGCCTTTTCAGTTAACAGAACTTTAGACTCCGTGGCTGAATGCTGAAAAGCACCTTGGGAGTCGTAGTTAACACCCATCTCTAAGTCTTTATAAATGTAGGGTTGTATTTTTTTGTTCAAACAACCAGATATTTTCTTAATCTTTTTTTCACTGATATTTTAGCCGGGAGAGTTTCATGCAAAGCCAAGTTGTAGAAGTGCTCTGGTTGTCGGTCACATAATCATGTCTATGAGATGAATTGAACTTTTACTGCTTGAATCTTCCACTGTATTGAAACTGTTTTAGAGGTTTAACTAAAGGATCATTTTGCCGTAGTTTGTTTGTAGTTTTGTTGAGTTGTATTGCATTATACTAAAAGCTTCCAAAAAGTTTCCAATATTTAATCACTGATGTACTGAAAATAGGTTGGATTTATATTGCTAGAAATGGAGTGGACATAAATGGAGAGACCAAAATGTTAGACACCCCTCTCAGTGTAATATAATTCAACAGCACAACACATTACAGTCTCTAAAATAATCATGAAGTGTAAACACACCTGTCTCAAACTGTTTCCATATTATCACCTCCATGTAGGTATTGAACACAATTAAATTTAGAAACGTGTAGCTAATATTCTGAGTGTATTACATTACTTGTTTCATTTTATGTTTGTAGGTGTTTTCTTGTTTAGCAGTGTGTATTCTTACAGTATCAAAATCTTTTACAGTAGCTGATTCTGTAAATTTTGTAGTACGTGGCATTGATCGATGTTATGTACTTGTCTTGTATCAAAACTAAACAGGAATGAATTACTTTCCTAAATGTAGTTCACAAAATCTTTAAACGCGGGAATCAGGCGGAAATGTGTGCTATGTTTTTGGTTTCTGCTACAGTGATCCACAGTGAGCAGGGAAGGGTCTGTGTCAGTGTGACTTTTCTAGCATTTTAAAGCCTCTGCCAGCCATTGGCCCCTCAGCAATGCATGCCTTTTAGTCCCCAGATTGGATATGGATGTTTTTTCTTTCTCTCTCTTTTTTTCTTTCTTTTTGGAGCTAGTTTTTTATAGAATGAAGACATTCATCTATCACATAAAAACTGGGACGTTCCTTCACAACAAGGAAACAAATATTATTATTAGGTGTCCATCTCCACAAAACAATATTAATTTCTTCTATTATGCTATAGTGGGTTGAGAAGTAGTTATCATTTTCCTTATATATATATCTCCAATATACCTATATACCTCCAATTTGTCCACAGCCTCTCCAGCATAATGGCTCCAACAAACCAGACCCAGACACGATATGTATATATATATATATATATATATATATATATATAATAATATCTATCTATATAATATAATAGATATATATATATATATATTTTATATATATATATATATACTGGAAAAAGATACAGATGGATGGATGTTTTCTTTTCATCAAATTATTTTCTATTTATCAACCTTCACGCCTGGTGGAAATCTGTGTCTGACTGTGAGTCACAGTACATAATGCCCTATTTTGAAAGTATCTAATCTCTTTTCAATGCAACCCAAAACATTGCTTTAACGGTACAAAAGATTGCAAAAGATGTCCTTCCATTAACTGATGGTAACTAGGACTGAATCAACCCACCTTTTAAAGCCACCATAATGCAAAGATGGATCTGTGTGCTATTGGCATGGCCCTTGATATTTAACTTGGCCCTCTCCCTTTCCCCCCACACACTCAGTGTATTAGAGGAGTCTCTGGAATTAAATTTTGTTCAGGCTGTATCCATTCTGTATTCTAATGAACTAATATCTGTAGTTGGGCTGTACGATATTAGTTTTTAAGATTTGGCAGGATAGGACCACTTTTGTGTTTTGAGCCTAATTCTGGGTCATTTCTCCTGCCACATATATTTCATTAAAAGTTTATCTAACATCTAGGTAATGGGTCATTTGGCTCATGAGCAGTAACCAAAAAGAAATCCAGGTAGCACAATACGGATGGCTTTTCATGTGTTTTCCTGTAGCAGGTGCTCGGCGTGTCTCTATGCAGAATTGTACACCACACACACCTCACAAGTATCAGTGAATCTGAGCTCATCTGCAGTATTTACAAAATTTACTGTATATGTGCGTTTTTTTTTTATATGAAGTGAGGGCTTCCTCAGACTTTCTGCTGATCCACAGCTACAGAAAATGGGAATAGCTGCTGAACGATAACAGCACCTCCAGGAACGTCAGGATTGCTTTCTCTCAGTGGTTAGTGGCCCTCCACCGGCTGCTGATACATTATAAATCATTTACACAGTCATTTTGGAATGCAATATCCTCCTCTAAATGCTGCCTTTTCTTCTCTATTGTTATTAGAGCGCACACTGCAGTAGGCGCACAAGGCTGAGGGGGACCCTAAGCCACAGAAATTGAAATTGATCAGGCAGTGTGGGAAGGTCTTGTCATTGGCACCTGTGCTTTAACCCATGGGACTGTAGATTAGCATTTACAGTGCTATCACTGGAGGCACCCGTGCCGCCTGTAGCTACATCCTCCTCTGGTCCTTTTTCTGCTCATCACAAACAGTGATCTCTTGTAATAGCAACCAAGGGAGATGAAATTTGAATTCTACCTTGTTCGTATCTGTACCAAAGGGAGCTGTAGGGAAAATGCTGCATAACATTACGCAGGACATGAAATTTTTATCATGTTATTATGTTACTGTGCATGACACTTGCTGTTGGGTTTTAGCGGTGCTCCTCTTGTAAATAGGCTTACTCAAAGGAGACGTTCATAAATCAAACAAGCCTCTCTTAAAATAAGGTTTTGCTTCAGTTTATCTGAGGCTTCAGCAGTCTGTAGTAGTCAAATCAAGCGGTATCACACAAAGTTACAGTTTTTAGTACAAAATTCATTGTGACTGTCTTTTTAGCTGCAGCTCAACAGGGGAAAAAATAATTTTTTCACAAAGCTGTGTATCACTTCAAATGGAAAAACGTTAGGAAGGGGTCTCTTAATGGCTAGTATGAAAAGAAGGATTGATTACAGCGAGAAAAAAATGTTTCAAGACAGACTTTTAAAAATAATTGTCAGCTCATCTCTTAACTATTATTGTAACGTCGGCCTTTGAAGTAGAAAATAATTACCTACTGACAGTTGATGCTTTAAACATTTCACTTGTTAGCATTATTAGGCACATCTTGACAAGTTGCCTAACACTTAATTGCGATATCCAAGTCAAAGGCAGGTTCTTGATTACGTGGATTGATGATAGCAGTAAGGGCTCTGTCATGTTTATGTGAGCAGTTTTATGTCAGGACAGAAAAAGGACTCCACAAGTCAATAAAAATGACTGACTAAAAAATGGGAGCAAACTGGTGGGCTGTCAGGGAAATATCATAAATTTTCCTGTCTTTTTCTCTTGCAGCACGGGATAGAAGATCTGACGAGCAGGAGAGAAAGAGAGAGAGAGAGAGAGAGAGAGGACGGTGAATAAGGACCTCGCTGCGGAGAGGAAACTGCATCACTGTGACTGTTTCTTCTCGCCTGTAAGCCAGCAGGCTTCCATATTGCAGCTGATGACTGTCCCTCAGGTGGCTGGACTGCTGGGCTGAGCGGGAAGCCTGTGTGTTTGCTGAGGGCTTGCCCCGGCGTGTATGTTGGTCACTTGCAGTTGCACTCGCTCACAAGGACCATGTGGTTTTCTCCAAGGAGAAGTCGTCTCCCCTCGCAGAACTGGCATGGTGCCCACAGTTGCACCGATTTCAGCCTGTCCTTGTGGGTATTAAGTTTTTGTTGGTGCTTTGTGGCCGTGAGAGGTCAGAACTACCACCCCACTGTGAACACGCAGTATGGGAAACTCCGAGGAGTGAGGGTGCCCCTGCCTAGTGAAATTCTGGGGCCGGTGGACCAGTATCTGGGAGTTCCGTACGCCGCGTCCCCAGTGGGAGAAAAACGCTTCATGCCCCCGGAGCCTCCTTCCTCCTGGTCGGGGATCAAGAACGCTACTCACTTTGCTCCTGTCTGCCCCCAAAATATTCACAATGCTGTGCCAGAGATCATGATGCCAATATGGTTCACCTTCAACCTGGATATAGTTACTACTTACATACAGGATCAACACGAGGATTGTCTTTATCTAAACATCTATGTTCCGACTGAGGATGGTGAGTGTGTCGAGTAAACAGGGTGAAAACCAAACCTCTCCTCTTCTATTCTGTCTCTGCCTTCCTTCTCGATCTGTCTTTCCTCTAAGATTTTGTGTCACCTCTGTATTTTGCGCGGAGCATGACCTGTTGTCTGGCGCATGCCGTGTCCGTGTCCATCATCTCAACCTCCCATCTTGACTTGATCTTTCATTTAGTCTTTTCATCAACTCTCCCCTCCCATGCCACTGTTAGAGGTTCCTCTTTTGATGACTAAATGACTTATTAATATGACTCAATAAAAAAAAAAAAACTAAAAAAAAAAAACTAATTATACAAGGAGCAGATTGGAAAATACTTGGTGCACCTTCCTACCCTCACTGTCTTGACTGTTCTGGGGATATTAGTCATTAGCGATTAGTAGCCTGCTTCATAAGTGAATGATCTACTATTGTAGGGTTGGTGAAATATTCTGTCTGGTACACGAGAGGCCTGTGGCATCAGCCTGACCTATGTAAGACCCTTTACTCTCCTTGCTTCATCCAGTTTGTCCTTGTACAAAGCTGAAGGCTGGTTTTGTGCAAAAGTCAAACAGAGATTGGGCTCCACCATGACTAAAAGTTTTAGATTCTTTAGTTGTTAACTCTAAATGGCCCCCATTATCTCACCACTTTAAGGAGACCCACACAGGAAAATGGGCTTGAAATGCTAAGTGCTCCGAGAATCAAACGGTCAATGTCAAATAACACTTTCACTTATCAGATTACAATATGAATTACAAAACTTTGGAAAACTAGCCTCTCTGCCTTCTGTGTGGCTGTAATGGGTCTTAAATAGAAGTGCATGTGAATATGGGCTTCCTGTGTCCCAGGATGCAGCAAATTCATTCCACCATTTTGGAATATTTCTGCAGCAACACCCCAGTTACTTTCTCAACAGGTCCTCTGTCGTTCTTGTTGTTGATGATGACTGGGAGGGCGGGAGGAGGAGGGAAAGAGGGTGAAGAGGGGGTCTGACTCAGTCTGAGCTGTTGCATGTCACATGCGATCTTTTCCAGATCTCTGTTATTTTGTAGTTTTTCCATTCATTTTACAGTCAAAAGAATATCCAAGGAATGTGCCAGGAAACCCAACAAGAAAATGTGTAGAAAAGGAGGTATGTAAAAAAAAAAAAAAAATGCAAAAAGAGAGAAAGAAAAAAAGAAAAGCCAACACGGAACGAGAGGAATTGAAAGAGTGAAAGAGAGAGGAGAGTGATGGGTGCATCCTTCCAAAGCCGCCAATATCACCACCTATCAACTCCCAAATCAAAGTGCTAATTGGGATGAACGTGGGACTTGTGACTCAGATCAACCTTGACATGAGTGTGAGAGATGACTGAGTTGGTTGTGCTGTGTCGCTGCGTGGTGTGTGTGTGTGTGTGTGTGTGTGTGTGCATGCGTGCTGGAGTGTGGTTTTACTATGAGAGTGTCAAGGAGTGAAAATGCAGGTCCATAAATAAATGATGATGCTATGTCAAGCAACAGATCACGATGTCTAAGAATAACATGTGTTTGTTTTGTTTTCATTATTGTATAGCTATTGTATGTAAGTGTAATATTCTTCCATTTAGATACAACTGTTGATTAAATCAGAGGCAGGAGAGCCACTTTGATTTACAGGAAGATAAAATTTGATTTAGTATGCAGAGAACTTCAGTCATGTTTGAGACTGCTCTTAAGACACCAGCTTATTGGGAGTATTTGTCAAACGTGACACCTGAAAGAGCGTCGGAGCCTCCGCCGTTGATTAAATTTACACAAAAAAGTGGAGGGCCACCTCTTTTTTAATGTATAATTCACAATTGTTCAAATAGGGGGTGGTGGTGTATTTTATGTGGCATTACAGCTTTCTTCGATCTATGTAGAAAACGCTCAGATGCACATCCACATGGAAACAGTCCAATTTCATTACCAGCAGTTAACCTCTAAGTGTTGGTAACAACAGAGGGCTAAATTCTAGGTCTGCCTGAAGGCACTAGGACCTTACGAGTGACCTTTAGGCTGTGATCCTGAGCGTATCTCACTCCACAGCAAAGATTCAGTTTCAGCTCGGAGACCTCTGCTGTTGATTTCCATAGAGGCAGCAGGCAGCTATTGGCCGCACTGTGTGCTCGTACATTCTGCTTTGGTAAACCAATTTTGTTAGAGACAGACTGGCCCTCCAGGCACTTCTGCTTCTGAATTAGTCCCAGTTGTGGAATATACACAGAAATATCTCTTTAATATTCCCCTTCCACTTGGAATTTTTCAATTATCTTCCCCACGTTTGGTAATGAGAAAATGGTTTATCATAAGTTTCATATGTTGGTTTTGTGACACATTGTTGTGCAGAGAGATGATTGTTGCATAGTTCCACTGCTGCTGTAAACACGAGGGTTGTAATTTTCAGTCTTGCTCGCTCTTTATTTCAATTGCACCCTTTTTTTGAAACTGCTTTTACTAATCTTGGCTTATGTTGAATTAGCAGTGCAAATGAAGCATAATTTATCCGTCTTAGGCAATGTAGAAAGCAACCTCTGAAACATACTTTAGTTTTGGTTAAATGTTTCCAACACAAATTTAAAGTCTTGTTTGACTAATTCAGAGTGAATTGGGAAACCGTTTAACAGTTCACCAGTTCCCTCATTAAATATTTCAATTAGTATTATTTCAATAGTTAAATCTGTTGCGTAAAATAGTTCATACCAGAAGGTTTATATGTTTTTTTCTATGTATTAAAATGTCTGCACCACATTCAATAGAGACCTGTATAAAGCAGCCAGCAGAGTCATACCCACTGTGCACATTCAGTATTAATAATACTTCTGTCTGTACTTCTGTGAAGGTGGTTCCTTCGGAGAAAAGACTGATTAATGCTCAAAAAAAAAATGCTATCTGATTCTTGATGAAATGGTTGTATGATTGTTGCTAAGCAACTGTATGCAATTGTGACAGAAGCAAAGGAAATGACCCTCTTACATAGCGTGAAGCACATTTGTTGCAATGGTAATGACTATAAAGTGAGAAAAATACCTCACCCACGACCCTGAAAAATGCATCACATGATCCTGATTGTGATTTGTAAAGGGCAGTGAGCTTATGTAAATATAGAACACAAACTTCAGTGTAAGTTCGACGAGTACTGGCAAGAATATACTGCATACTGTAAATCTTGGTTTTTACAAGAGATGGAGAATTACTGCCGTTTGGAGAATGGAGATGGAGAATTACTGCCGTACTCGTCCATATGGATTCTGTTCCATTAGCATCCTACTGGGCATTGTGCAGGACTTGATTCGCTAATATCAAAGATGTGGCTCATCTTCCTCCATTAAACAGGAGAAAAGCTCCTAAACCACACAGTAATGAAAGGCTCAACATAAAATTATTGTAGATCTTCCTTTTTTTTCAGTATCTTTGGTTGTTCAGAGTTCACAGGGTTGTTGTGTGGTTAATTATGAGAGAGCTGTGCTCTTTGTCCAGAAACAATGTGATGTTTACACGGACTAAAATGTAATTTAGACATTGTCTTATTTTGATAGACCAGTGCAGCACCGCATAACCAAGATGTCTGAGCAAGTAGCCACGAGGTCATAGTGAGGTGCACAATTGTGCAAGATCAGCACCGTAGCCCACTGCTCTCTCTGAATTGGTCACACAGGCCACAGAGCAGTGACAGAGCTGCAGACACTGGAGCCATGGTTATATCACTCAGTCATTTTCTCTCCTCTGAGTTAGAGTGAATGGAGTGAAGAGAGGGGTAATGATGTGCGGGGACACAGCTAAGCACTATTCAGCCTCGGAGTGCTAGATTGGCTCGGGATGGGTCAATTTTGCGAGGACAAACCCTGATGAGGTCAATCTTTATCTTTAAAAGAGATTTACATTGTTAAATTGATTGACAAACTTTAAAAGAGATCTGTGAAATCACACCCTTTTCATGAGGTCCTCATTGAGGCAGAGTCGTGGCGATAAGGTGCACTCACTGTGCTGCGTGCCGCCTGTTTATGCAATATGCACATTATATTCTACAGGGTTTTACAGCATGTCTCTTTCGCTGCTTGTAACCGGCTTGTAAAACATGTCCTTAGAGTCCTTCACACTGGTCTCTCTCTGCATAACACCACTTCTAAGAGACACTCAGAGATCAACCTTTGTGACTCTTAAATTCATTGCTCATCATGGGTCTATTTGAGATAAGTGCAGCGAAATCTGTTTTACATTTTGGCTTGATTTGGACCACTCAACTATCATTCTTATTCAGCCCTCACAGGCAGCAGGCTGCCATGTGTTACGCAGTACTGTGCCAGTACTGAACAGCCCAATCAGTTGCCAAACCGGTAGATTAACTACCCCAGCAAAAACACTGGACATCTTTCCCCTTACCGGATGACCTCCAGATGCTCAAGAGCTGTGAAAACTGAAAAAGAGCCTCAATCCTGGTTAGACTGCGTCTGGGTCGTGGCAAACAGTAACACACCATGGTAATCCTGTTGGTTGGCCGCCTCAACCCTGCCTCGGGGAAGGAGGGGCTGCTCCCTGAGTGATGCCGAGGAAATCTGTACGCCGAGCAGACAGCACAAAAACTTTCCAAGAAGACAAGAACAAATATTGGCTTGTGCGATTTGAAAACAGAGCAGACACCCACTTTTGTCAGGCAGAAAATTACTTCTATAACCTTCTATTATCATCTATGTGGGACAGTTGAGGACCCTAGTGAGTGAGAGGGCTGTAACCAGCCGGTGACGGCCAGTCACACTGAGTTGAGATGCAAGACGCGACCTAAGCAGGAAGTTCCTATTCAGAGGGCTCCTGCTGCTGTGCTGTCCAGCTTCCACAGTCAATCCAAGGCTCAATATCACTGTTCTGTTCTTTGTTTATCCCAAACTAAAAAGGAATAGAGGACACAGCCTGTGGAGTCTTAAAGCCCTGTTAAAGGGGAAAGCACTATTTGTTTCTTCTGGTATGTTTGTTAGCTTAGACTTAAGCTCTTGAACCCTGATTTTCCCTTTAAGTGGACTTAATCATTCAAACCTGTTTTTTATGGTTGCTCATATCATGCATCATTTCATACAGGGTTCCTAAAAATTCAGGTTGACATTTTTTATTTTTGTAAACTTTTTTTAAATTATTTTTAACCTGTGCTTTTAAAGAATGCTTTGCCACACTTCATGAATTTTTAATTATGCACCTGTGAGGCATTTGGCACAGAAGAAGAGGTTAAAGTTGCCCTGTGGAGTTTTACTGCAAATGCATTGTTTGTCTGCCTTGAGGTTTAACACGCGTTTTGAGTACATTTATTTGCTCATAAACCTTTGGAAAAGGTGATTATTTTTAATATTTTAAACCCATTATTTAATTTGTTTGCTTGTGATAGTCTTCTTCACTGCCTTTGTTGGTACTTTGCCACATTTCTTGGTGTGTTACTGCCACCAGATGTCAATCATTAGAACAGTGTGAAACAAAGTAGGCTATGAATCGTACTGTGCACTCACCCACAGACAACTACTGTACACACAAAGCCTTTAACCAGAATCTAAGAACTGCAAAACTAGTGTGTGTGTTTTGCATCTAGTTCTCTGATTTTAAGTGTTGATGCACCTGAACTGTTGTCGGAAATCAGTAATGATGCATAATAAACTGTGGCGCAGGACTTATTTAAATGACAGACAGAAGATTAAGAAGCCTAAAGCCTGGTGAGATTTGATTGTTTTTCTGAGATATTGCAGTGTAGTCTTTTTCCTCTAATAATGGGAATAAATACTTTATTAGGGATTAAGAGGAGACCTACAGTAAGAGCGTGTTCGCTTGCCACCATATTCAGAAGCCTGCGGTCTCTGATGTCTCTTTGCATCATCAAGCTGTAGACAAGCAGAAAGACATCTTGGATGAGTTTTATTTGTTTAGTTGTTGTTTTTTTATTCATTCTGGGAACAGCTGAAGCGCAGTGTGAGTTTTGGCTGTCCTTTCCTGCAGGATTACAGCCTCCTTAACCTTTTAGCTGCATTCTCCATCATTCTCTCTTATGTGTCCCTCCCAAGCTGTTCCTTAACCTCTACACTGGGAGACAGATTGAGAGAGATGGAGATAGACAGAGGGAGAAAGGGGAAGAGAGAGAGAGAGAGAGTAGAAAGACAGGAAGAGAGACAGATTCAAGCACTCTGAAAGAGAAAAAAATGGCCACCTGAGGATTAGAGACTGAATATAACTGCCCGAAATTGTCAAGGCTGCAACATTTCACATTTCACTAAGTCCCTTTCCACATTCTGACCTTTCTGATATTTAACTCCGAGGCCCATCTATTGTCAGCGAACCTTTTTCCAGCAAAGGAAAGGCAGTTAACATTTAGCCCTTCCACGATGTATTGAGTGAATTCTGGATTCAGTCAAGAGGTCTCGAGAGTCTGGGAGCACTCTCTATCTGTGTGTGTGTGTGTGTGTGTAGGTATGTGTGCATATGTGTGGGTTTATTCATTTAAAACTCAACAGCCAACTGCTAGTGTCTTTTGTTTGCGATCTCATCCTGTTGAAATGTTTAATTTCAATAGTCTTTATGTAAAAAAGTAAGCCCATTGAATTCAGCTTCTTTGAACCTGATTTGATAAATGCGACAGGTTTCTATTTCCTTGTCAAGAAACATGAGTAATAGCTGTTATTCTAGACGTTGCCTGTTTTGAGGAGATGTAAATGTCGGCTCCTGCAGGCCGACTACACAAAGAAAAAATCCAGTCAATTCGTTGTAGTTTTATTTTAATTTAGCACTCGCTCACTGTGGCATCACTTTAAAAGAGTCAAGGTCAAATATAGGCTTGCTTGCTGAGTCACTGCAGATGTCACATGTTTGCAGTTCCTATTATAGAAGCAGTATTTGACACACACAGGCTCACAGACAACAGGATTCAAAGTGACAGAGCTTCCCTGTCGACACCTGCCATCCAATCTATGCCTGTCTGAAGCACTATCACTCAATAACCTCCCTGTTTTACCATGTCAACGGCACAGTGAGCGCTAGAATAACTGTAATCGCTAACAAGCCATAAAGAAGGCAGTTGAGGCATACCCTTTTTTTTTCCACTGCTGGCTTTTATTCTGCTGAAACACTTTTGTAGGTTCCCTTGAAGCCTACATGAGAGAGACATGACATCTGATAACTTAATGGCAGTCGTTGCCTTCACGAGGAAGATGCTCCTGACTGAAAACTGGCACTGCTGTGAAATTTCTTCAGCTTTTAAGTGCTATACCTGCCAAACTCTAAGGCTAACGCCATTTTTAGACTGAGATTAGCACTTCCCTTCAATTAGATCACTGGGACGGCAAAGCGTGGGTGCAGATACAGAGGGCTTCAGAAATATACACTTGTCTGGCAAAAAAAAAAAAAAAAGTGTATCTGGCTCAACGTTTGCTGCAACGTTATCCGGGAGGTAAGTGTAAACTAATTCCAGGTAGATAACTTTGTAACATGAACATGATATTTCTGCTGTTTCTCTGGCAAAATATCAAATGGTTATTGCCATGATAACAGTTGTTACAGGAGTTCAGGTCTCATAAAACTCTAAACCACTGAGCAGTGTTTTGGCCTCTGATAAGCTTCAGGCTCATGACTGTAATACTCAAACCAGCATTTCGGCATTGTATTTTTGTATCTTTAACATGCCCATCAATGCTGCCCCATCATGGCGTTTAGCTCAGTTGGTAGAGCAGCTGCCCCATGTATGAAGGCTCAGTCTTTGCTGCGGATGCCCAGGGTTCGAATCTGACCTGTGGCTCTTTACCGCATGTCATTCCCCGTCGCTTCCTTGTCACTTATCAGCTGTCTCTATCAAAATAAAGCTTGAAAAGGCCAAAAAAAAAAAAAAAATGCTGCCACATGAGTTCTGTTCAGCAGGATTGTTTTTGATGCGCTGCAGAACTCGAAACTGCGAAATCCACTTGAGGTATTTCCACTTTTTTTCTGGCACGATTGCTATCAACTTGAGCAAACAAGAGTTTTATACTGTGTGCTGCCATTCACCTTACCCTTGAAATGACTAATACAAATTAAAAGCTTGCTTCTGCACAACCCTCTATAACAACTTCCTCAACTTGGTCTAATCCAACAGCAATCTAATAACCTTCTATTGCCAAACAGGGTGACACAGTAGTTCTGCATATGAGCTTGAAGTGGTCATAGTCGTGTCATTTTGTTTACGTGTCTAAAGATAGCAGATCATATAGCAGCCCATACAGACTGCATTATTTATTACGTCCCATTATACAAATCTGATGGACAGACTGAACAAGGTCATTGTGCAGACCGTGGAACCAACAAATTCAAAAGACTTTTCTACTTTAGAGTGCTCGAATGTTCTCAGTAAATGTCATGACACTCAGCCTGTTACATTATGCAGTATATTGCATCCATCAATTAACAATGGATGAGACATTCAGACTCGGGCGCATTCATTCATATTAAACCTGTTCAACGGACAAGGCTTATATTGCTTCTGTTTCCATACTGTTTCTGTTGTATTGTTATTGATATTTTAAAGACTAGTGACTTAAGCAAATATTAAATGTAGAGATCGACATTGTTAGACTGTTAAAGAGTCTATCGTGACCTGCAATTCAGAAGTCTTTGTGTCATGTCATCGGTGATGACAGCCTTAAATATATATGGCATTTGCTGTGTGAGATAGCAACATCACTCATTTTCCTAAAAGGTTAATATTTTATTTTATAGACACATAATAATTTATGACATTAGCGAAGGTGTGTTTCAGGCAAGGGTCAGGCCTACTGCTGTTAAATGCTGTGGGAACCCGCTGGAAATCATGACACGGTTCAATAGAATTCAAAACAAGCAGCTCATTAGAGTTTGATATTAATACACGTTAATAGTGTCCTAGTGACTGTAATAAAGAAAAGGTTCAAGGTCACCAATTCATTAGAATTTATCAAACAGTGTTGAGGAGGAAAATGTGAACTACCAGTGGTGCTAGACAAAAGGTCATTTATTTAAAATCAAAAGATGATGGACTATTAAATGAATGGACTGATCGATTGACCAGCTGACTCACAGGTTTGGTATCTTTAGAGCGTGCTGCTAGTGAGCAACAAAAAAATGCTTATAAATGGATGTCTAACCAGTTTAAAATACCGCCGTGTAAGTAGTAGGTCAAGATAGGGCTTGTACATTATATTTGTACATGGTTCGCAGGAGCCCTAGGGGGATAGATATTCATATTAACATGTAACACAAGGACACCAGCATATTACCTTCTGTTTATGACAGAAAGACAAGTTGAAGTAACTACACTTCACTGATACGCACACACATTTGATTTATTCAAATCGTACCACCTCTAGGGAAGGTTCAATCCTGCACATGCTTTTACTTGTAGTTTCATTCAACAGTTTTCTGCATCATGATTTTTATATTCTTTAACCTGCCAGGAAGCACATTTTCTACATTTTCTATAATTTTCCTTTTTATGGTCTCTTAAATAGTTAGAAGTTGATCTTTGGCACATATTCCAGAGAACAGAAATCACTAATGTGTTGTTTCAGCACAGCTGAAGCCCTGCTGAAAAAGTCATTTCCAAGATGCAATTAAAACCAATCAGTTACATGTAGTAACAAACCTTTGAGCTAATAGTGTTGTTACCAGGACTTATAGGATTTTAAAGGTTTTCCAGATAATTAAAAAAAAAAGGTTTCCTGAAACTGCCAGTGGTGTATGACTCTGCTGTAAAATATGTTATGACAATAGTGGAGTTTTATTTAAATTAACTTCTGCAAGGTGATTGATTATTTATTTATTGTCATTTTTTATTTGTATATTATTAGAACATGTTTTTTTCTTTGGTATGAGTGAGTGTGTGTTAACAAAAAAGCCTTTGACAAATTGTTTAACAGGAATTTTGTATGTAAATTAACATTGTTAATATTCACCTGTGGTCTTAAGTACTGCTTTTTTATTGAAATGCCTCTTTTCCCATCTGTATGTTGCCAAACATGTTATTTTGAATTTCCCTGTGCCTCTCTATGTCTCTCCCTGCTTCAATAACAGGGGCCCATGCAAAAAAACAGGGCGAGGATTTATCGGATAACGACGGTGATGAAGATGAAGGTATTTTCCATGGTGAACAAAGATGGTGCATGAGTTTTTTTTGTTTTTGTTTTTGCTTTTTTTTTTTCTAAAAATGTCACTGTTTTCTGATCATTACAGGTTTTTGTTTGAATTATTTTTCTTTCTATTTGCAAATGCACTCATCAGGCACACCTGTCACATTACAATCTGTAGGACAATGTTACTGATCAAATGTTTGAGCGTGTGTGTGAATGTGAGGTTCTTTTTTTATTAAAAGAAGCCACTTACATCTCATTCATCCTGCACAAGTACGTCCAAGAATGCATGTCTTTCTGTAGGTATCATCCCAAAGGATTCTTTATGTTAAATTAAGCAGATGTCAAGAGAGGAGGAATTTAATAATCTATTATTATAAAGGCAGCGATAACAGCAGCAGATTTAGGAAGATTAGCTAACAAGCAGATAACATACCTCAGCAAAATGTCTAAACTTCTGTCATGTTAACGTTTACTAACAGTAACTCAATTGCAAATTCAACCAACTAAAGTTGTATTAAAGTTTTACTGTGTAAAGCCAGCCTAAGCATCTAAATTCAGCCGATGAGTAGAGTGTTTGGCTTCAGAGTGAGATGGGATCTAGTGGCAGTCTAGATAACCAAGCCCGGGTTGAGTCATTTTAATATCTCACATATTGACGAAGCACCGTTTATTGCGAGGGCAGAGGCCGTGGTAAGAGCCCCATCTTAAGGTGTGGCTAGCAGCTGTATTTGTGGCGATAATGGCAGATGGAAAGTGAAGCAGCAGTGTAATATCAGACTGTTCACCAGGTCTGCAGATTTAGATGAGGAGCAGCAGTTCAGGAGTGCTGCTGGAGAGGATTAGAGGCGAGAGGTGTAGAAAATGGGAAGTTGCTGCTCAGCAATCGCATTGTTCACTATCCATATTTATCTTGGGATATTCCTGGCTCAGGGTGGATCTCTGCTGAGATTAGAGTGAGAGACGATTCTTGTGCTGCAACAGAAACGGCTTAAGTCTCTGAATATAAATCGAACCCTTGATATGGCCCCGCCCTTGTCTTCCTTCGCCACAGTAAGACAAGTGATGCAAACATGATGTTTGGTATCAAGGTTGAGCCCTTGATCTATGCCCCATTTGTTTGTTATGGACAAATTGGATTTTTGCGCATTATGTCTATTTGATGAACAAATTTGATTCATCTGTATGCCTGGAGTGAAGATGTTGGGGTAGGGTGTTTAACACACATTTAGGGCATGTGAACCTTCTATTTGGCAGAATAAAACTGATATGTCACACCAAGGTACCCTATCTTTCCTATTATTTGTCTTGAACGTTGGCACAACAAATGCTTTGCTGGGGGCTGGGGGGGTCCTAGGATGGACTTTAAACCCAGCTGAGACCGGCTGGCCAGGGATCTTTCCAGATGTTGAAGGGTTTGTACTTAAGCTCCTTCCTTTGCCAGTGGGCTCTCTTTTCAAAAAGAAGCCTCACGCTGGCCTTGATCACAGAACAGGAAGCGTTGCCATGGCACCTCTTTGACACACAGGTGTTTCTCATTCAAGCCCAGGGCGAGCTGTTGTAACTGAAGCCAAATTGCCTTCAGTTTTCAGCTTGACTGTGCGTATGTGTGTATGTGTGCACGTGTATGTTTGTCTTTCCCCAAGCAAGCCCACATGCGTCGGTGTATGTAGCCCTAAGTCCGTTCAAAATTGCTGACAAGTGCCGATCCCTTTTGTCTGGCTCGTCTTTGCATGCGTACACAGTGGCTTGGTCTCCAAGCTGTTGTGCAAGACTAGCCTCAGTGAAAATGTGACAAGTCTTTTCTTTACTGAGCGCAACTAATGCTATTTGTGGCGCATCACCGTAAAAGCACAATATGGTCCCAGCAGTATCTCTGCCACTGCACTGTAACTAATGCATGTGCGACAGAGCTGGCCAATCAATCCCTTAACGTGATCCAGAAGATTTTCATCGTTCTGGTGAACGTGTCTGTTTTCGAGTGTCATGGCTTGGACATATGACACCAGTATTCATAGACACCCCTCTGTTTCTTTGCAGTCCCTCCCAAAGGGAATCGTTACCTCTGTGATAATAGAAGACTTCATTCCCCACTGAGGGATGGTTGACTACACGACACAAACCACAAAGTCCTTGTAAGCTTTGCTTCTCTCACCAAAGTGGCTGAGCTATTATAGCGGGTAATAGTGATCTCTCTGTGTACACTAAAAGTACTGCATGCATTACGAGTGAAAATCAAACATTTGTATTCAGGTGAAAGGACAGGTAGAATCAGAACACAAGCAGAACTCCTAAACTCTCCCTCTGATGCATCTTTTTATCCACATATTCTCATTCAGTCCAGATAGCTGCTGTCTTTTCGAGTTTCTCTGTCTAACCCCCTCCATCTCTCAGTCTGTTCATCCCAACATTACCATGCTGTCTCAGTTGGCAGTCTGTCTATCGTGGGCTGATTCCCTCCTCCCTCCACCATATTTGAGCTGCCCTCCTGCCTGTTGTAACCCTCCAGACACGCTCTTAAATTCTAATTCAGATAAGTTTTATTGGAACAATAAAGGATTTCTCACATTGTCATAGAAATGTAAGTAACATGTGTAATGGAATGGTAATATATGAATTTACAATAAAAAGGCCACCCAACAGCCAATAAAAACATTCAACTGAGACAAGCAGATAAGAAAAATATAGCAAGGAATATAATGACCTTTTTAATACCGTCTACCGTCTGTCTCCCACTTAGCCTTTCTGTCTGTTTGTCTCTTCCTGTGTCTTTATATCCATCCTTTTGTGTGTCCGCCTGTCTGTGTGAGCAACAGTCCACCCCCAGGCACCCCCCAAAGCGCATTCAAATTCTGCACGATACTCCTTCCAGCAACACCAGAGTGTGGGCCAAGTTGCTGTGATTTACATCGGCCCACAATCAAGACTCCGTTTTACAGAGGCTGTTATTGCACTGTAAAAGGGAGCTTTCAATCACCTACCTGCTGTTGTTAGATAAAGGTGGGCATGTAAATAGAGGAAGTGAGGCTGTGTAGGAGCTTAATCTCCCAGGTGGAACATGGCAGTGGTGCCGAGGTACTGTGCCCAGTGTTAGGCACAGAGAGGCAGCCGTCCCCACTCCACCTCTAGTGTCTCGCGCCGCTGCTGCCTCGGTCCTCTCCCACTGATGAAAAAGAGATGTGTGTGCGTGTGCGTGTTTGTCATTTGGCACTTTGAGTCTCTAGCTCTAATCAGGAGGAATGCTTCCACCCAGCAGGAGTGTGCACACATGTACACACACACACACACACCCATTAAATCAGTGAAGCATGCACACATGCACGCACGCACTTGTACATGTACACAATGCTTGCTTCCAAGCTCTAGAAGCAGAAAACACACACACACGCACACATATAACCCCACCCCTAGAGAAGCATCAATTCTGTGCCAGGGAGCAGAGCTGAGCTCCACCTGCCTGGGTATTACCATTAATTCCATTGCACAGGCCTGACTGGATCCCCATCCGGCAAAGCCCTCAGCTCAGGCAGGCTGGAGACTGGTGAATTGACAGTGGGGGCAGTTCACACACCATTCTCTCCATTCTGCCACTATCCTATTCTCTCTGATGTGGCAGGGATGAGGAATCATGCCCCTTGAAGCCCATTTATTCAGAGATATTTGGAATGCTTCTGCTCAGCTTCTTTCCAAGATAAGCTTTGCTCCTAATGGCTGCTCCGCAAGGGCATCATTTGAGCCATTTGAAAAGAGGGGAGAGCCAGTACAGTACTGTCGTCTCTACCCCCTTTTTTTTTTTCTTGGTTCTTTAGTCTTGAGTTGCACAAAATAATTGGCAAGTCAAAAAACATTTAAAAACAGTTTTTAAAATGGTGGAGAAAGGCCTTGAATTAGTTCACTAGAGGCACATTTAACTCAGCGCGTCTCGTGGGACTTGTGTCATGCGTGCGCTTCTGCAGCTTGTTTATGGTTGTGCTGTCGTCAAGCATTCAGTGGGTTTGCACAGTATAACGTCAGCTTTTGTGGCTCGCAACAAGGACAGCTTCACTGACAGACTAAAGGGTTAGTCTCCGATCACTCGAGGTGCAAACAGCTATCTGTGAGTCTCAAGGATGACAGCACCTCTACTTCTTCCTCCTCTCATCTAGATCCAAGCCAGCTATGGGGGGCTTTGGCTAATAGCCTTGTAGGCTTCTCACCATGTCTTCCCTTTTATTTTATCAGCCTGGCGTCTATCCCTGTCTCTCTTTATTCTTTATCCTCTTACACACTGCTCTCCATGTGCCCAGTTGACAACATCACCACACAACAGCCAGGGAGCAAAAAGTCACCTTCACACAAAGGTCAATCCTCCCATTACATTTACCGCAGCAATGTCAAGATTCATAGTCAGAGGCGTACGCTGTCAGGCACATCTCTTTTCCATATACCCAATGCAGTGTTTAGATTCCTTATATATATATATACAGTATATATATAGAGAGAGAGAGAGACATACCTCACTTACCCTCTAAAATATCAAGTGTTGTGGAGAACCCGATGGAGTCTGACACACCAACTAAAAGGTGCTCTATTCCTGCCCGTCCCATCACTCCTGATGATGTCCTGAAAGTCCACTGGCTTAAAATAGCAACATCTATGCAACTTTTTTTTTTCCTTCATGGTTTTCCTTCCACTGTCTTCAGTGAGTCCAAAATAGAAAAATTGTTACCGTGTGTCTCTTCATTAGAGCCTTTTTTTTTTCTTCCTCCAAGGCCTGGTTTCACACAGTGCTACTCCATTTGATTCAGTATAAAGGGAATATTAGGCGGACATTCAGTGACATTCAGAATGCTGTCACTGACTCGTACAACGGCACAAGCTGCTTTATAATTCGCTGTAATTACACTGCCTGTTTTGCAAGGAGCTCCCCAGTTAAACTAAATGCAATTCTTAAACGTGAACATGACCAGTAATGGACTTGTCATGAGTCAAGCGTGAAGCTTGGCCTGACAAGAGCACTACAGTAGGGTGCATGTCATGTCCTGCCACATCAGGACATTGTCACCCGTTCTATTCTGCCCCCCCACCTCCCTCCACCTCAGACCTCACTGATAGCCGCTGACAGCCACCATGTTTCACCAAGTGTTGACACAGTGAATGCCACGACACTTATCTCCACTCGCCTTTGTCCTGTCCCACTTCGGAGTGTCAAGGCCGCCTTTCGGGCCGCTTAACGTCAGATATTTGACTGACTGTTTTCAATGAAGTGAGAGGAAAAGGACAAAAAGGTGGAGAGGAGAGGAAGGAATGAGTACTCCTAGCCCTCCTGGTGGATTTCACTTGGAGTAGCAAGACTAAGAGACTCAGCTCAGGCCTGAATTTGCTTCCTACTGACACTCCAATCAGTCCAGAGCCACTGTGATGCACATATGAAAGGTCCTGGTAAAATTCATTCCCTGTGATATATTTCTAGGTGTGGCTGTCATCAACACACATTTTTTAAAGTGAAGTGCCTTGATCTGAAGACCTTTTGATTTATTCATACAGCCATTGGCAAAGTTTCATTTATTATCTTTAGTGTGATACAGTTATCTGCTGTTTGTATACAATAATATGTGCTGAGAGTGTATGTCACCGTATAGTAGATTCTGCATGATTTCACTTGTGCGACTGAGATAAATATGTGAGAAAATGATGTGTTGGATAAATGTTTTTTCTCTTCAGCTCATCCTTCATTGCACATCAGCTTTCATCAACATTTCTGTCACGCACACATTGTTTTTTCTCCATTTTTTAAAACTTGATTTTATGTCTTTTTTTTATTTTAATTTTTTTTATTTCCAACTTAATGTGCATGAGGAGTTTTTGGTTGCAAATATACCAGTCTGTGCATTAATGATCCTATCTCTGTTTCCTTTCTAGCACAGAGCTACTGTGCTGCATTTTGATGCTATGAATATGTGTGTTGTTGATGCATTGATGTGTTTGCCTTCGGAGAAGTAGTGAATCAGGAGGTAGCCACTTAGTCACCTGTTTCGCCAGATTAGGCCGTCTACAGCAGCCGATGTAGCTCTGAGCTGATTGGTTAGGAAGAGAGCTGCTCACCTCATTAACTTCACGTCATGCCGTGCTACGGCCAAGGCGTGGATGGTAGACAGGATTATTATTTCTCACTGTAAAGCTGAAGTCCACTTGGGATCTGTTGCATGTATATTTTCCTCTGACACAAATCACAGTGTCGGTGACAACCGTATATCACATCTGTGTGACGCCTTCCACATCAGATCAAGTCAATACGTAGATTAGAACAAGTGGAGCTTCAGTGTCTTGTATTGCTCTCCTAAAGGGATTTAACTGTTGTCATGGAGACCCATTGTGAATCAACAAAAGAGGTGACTGATAACATTGACATGACTAATCTCTTTTTCTTATTTCTGCCCCCTGTTCCTCTTTCCTCTTTGCCATTCTCTTTGTATATGTGGTCCATTTGTTTGAGTAGCTTGTGTAGGATATTGTTTTGCTGTTTTTTCTCCCTCTCCCCACCCCCTTTCCCCTCTCTGACTGTACCTCTCATGCTTTCTCACCCCATGCATCCCCTCCTCCTCTTGTCTAAGATAAGTGTGTGCATAGAGAAGTGTCAGCTATAAATCACATTTCACTGTGTAGCCTCCTCAGATACCAGCAAGATAAAGAAAGCCATAAATAAGGCCACATCATATACAAGTTATTGCTTTGCTTTTAAAACTAACGGGGCCATGAATAACCAAGGGAATAATGAAAAAAACAACAACCTGTGAATCAAGGCTGAGCTGTGCTATAGGGGTTGCAGAAAAACCGTGTCCCTACAAAACGCGTTTAAGTAGTTGTCCTTGTTGTTGAGCATGCTAATGTGATGGGGTGCATGACGACGAGCAGTGCCTGCAGATGGATGCAGATTGGGCTGTGCAGGATGTGGTCTGCGATTAGCTGTTCTTGAGGATTTTGAATTTTGGCTCTGGGTCACCATAGCAACCAGAATACAATACCACCCTTTTAAATCTGAGCCCATTTCCCTTTCCCTTTTTTTTCCTCTTTTTTTCTTTCTTTCTTTTTTAATGTCTTTATTCCCGTCTTTCCTTTTTTTTTTCCTTCCTTCCTTTCTGTCTTTCTATCTTCCTTCCTTCCGGTCTGTCTTTGTGTCTCTCTCTTTCTCCCTCTCTATCTCTCTCACTCTCTCTCTCTCTCTCTCTCACTCTCTCTCTCCGTCTTCCTCACTCTTCTTTGCCCTCCTGCCCCCTCTCATTCTCACCACTCTCAGGGCTAAGGAGGGGGTCTGGGGGGGGGGAGGCAGGGAGTTGGACAGAGATGGAGGGAAGGCTGGAGAGAAATGGGGAGAGACAGGGGAGAGTCTGTGAGTGAAAGCGATACAAAGTGAGGGAGGGGAAGGCGAGAAGCGACACAGAACGCGGGGGGAGCAGGAGTGAAAATGAGAGAGAGTTTCTTGTCTTGTCTCCCAGCTCTAGCTAGCCAGCCAGTAATTCAGTCTATTCCTCAGACAGAGGCTTTTTTCTTCCCTCTACCTCTGGATGTGCTTTATCTGGCTGGAGTGTCGCTCCAGCTGGGTATCAAGCCCTGATTCGGGAATAGAATAAACAACATTTTACCAAAACTGAAGTGCAAATTTAACTGCAATGCTGAGCACGACCGTGCAAATAAATTGTCGCACAGAGATAGGTCTGTGTAAAAAGGAGGCGCACGGTAGCATTGTTTAATTAGCAGATGTGTTTTCCCTATCACTGTCAAGCCAGATTAGCCTTCTCCCTGGTTAGGAGATGTGTCAGAGTACCTCTCTCTTTATTCTCCCTAATGGCTTCCTGTGTGTCTATATTGGGAAGTGGGTCTGCCTCCTGGAAGGCAGCACAAAGCCAAATACAACCCTAATAGTTTGGTTTATTTGATAAATATTTTCTGGGGTAAATGACAAGCCACATTTTCAGCCGAGACGGCCAATTACGGTAATAGAGTTGAGCTCGACATAATGAGTAGACATTCATTTGTTTCTCATAGAGCAGATACAATAGAATATTGTCTCCATTTCCAAGAGTAGGCCAGCAGACAGTTTCCTTACAGCTGGTATCTGAGAGGTGATCGTCAGCTTGTCTGTTTGTGTGGCCACCGTGTGTTGTATCTGCTGTATCTGAATCTGAGCTGACCCTTGATTGGAGTGGGTGGACGACAATGTGAATGTGTTAATGATGGCCGCTCTTGCAGACATACGAGACACTGGGGCCAAACCTGTGATGGTCTACATCCATGGAGGATCCTACATGGAGGGGACGGGCAACATGATCGATGGGAGCGTCCTGGCCAGCTACGGAAATGTCATCGTTATCACTCTCAACTACCGCGTCGGAGTCCTCGGTAAGCATCTTTTCCTCTCTCTCTCTCTCTATTTTTCACCTCCTCCTTCAAGGACATTTTTCTGGGCCATCTTTGTAGGGCAGCTAGGTGTAATGAGCGCTGCTGATTGCCACATACACTCCAAATAAGGCAGAAGGAAAAAGGCGCACGGCAGCTCTGTAAATATGTGGACTGGTTCCCATGCTTCTTGTTGATGTGGCGCTCGTGTATCAGAATCACACTAATTGAGTGTGTTGAATGTGGGTTTGTTGTTGTGACTGGGGTTTAGAATAAATTAAGAAATTATTGTAATGAGGTTGGGGGGGAAAAAAATGATGAGATGGGCGTGATGCTGGAAAGATAGAAGAGAAGAGAAGAGTCTGTCGGCGGGAACGAGGGGTTCTCTCTCACTGAGTTGTGGTTGGTTGCAGATTGACTCACGCAGCTGAATCCTCTTTCAGACACTTGTGTGTGTGTGTGTGTGTACGTGTGTGTTTGTGTGTGAGATAGAGAGAGAGAGAGAGAGAGAGGGAGTGGAGAGGCAGAGAAGGAGAGAGAGAGAGAGAGAGAGAGAGAGCTCCATGGAAACAGCTGCAGCAACACAAAATGGAGTTTGTTAGCACACTACCCGAGCTTTGTACCTTTTCCATCCATCTCTCTGACACAGCTGATTTCCCTCCTCACACATTTTTTACATTTAGAGTGGTTGTGTACTGGCTACAAACACTTTGAATATAAAATAAATTTCCATGTTGTTCTTTGCATTTGTTGAGAATATTGGAACATTGCTTCAATTTTAGTCTATTGCCGGCTGCTGGTTACATAAAGGATGTGGCTGCTGTTATTCCGTATGTTTCTTTTGGTCAACGAATGCCATGAAAACACCATGGCCAACAATTCATCTCACTGTCAATACTTTGAGACTTTTTTGTTATACACAGCTACAAGCCTGCAGGTTCTAAACTAAAGAGTTCATCATTAATCTTCAGGTCACAAATATAATTTAGGTATTGGTCAAACCAAACCGTAACAATTTCTAAGAAAATGAATGAGCTATTTCTTTGTTCTTTCAAAAGTGACACAGTTTTGCTTTTGCACATTTGTTGTGCTAGTCAATGTTGACAGCAGCAGGACAGTGAATGCAGCATTGACTCAAACAATCTGAATCTCATAACTAGACATGGCTTTGTTTGAACAGGTTTTAAAAGGCAAAAAAAAAAAAAAGCATGGGGACCACTGAGCTACGTCAGGGTTTGACTAGACGAGCTTGTTAGTGTTATATTGGCTTTGGTCTTTTTCATGTTGTTTGTTGACAACAAGAAAAATACAGAATCTGGAGCGGCCTGCCTCACCTTGCTGCACATGTCAGGAGCAGGAGGGTGACTGAGGAGCCATGCTGCTTTATCCTCCAGGACATGGGGATGACTGGTGTGGTTGAATCACACAAGCAAAACCACATTCATCCCGAGACACTCTTTTTGATGGAGATGAGAGCGCTATGGCCTATCGATTTTGTCATCAGGACCGCTCGCCTTGAATGCACTGTGTTTTCCTCTGTCATTTTTGTGGAGTATCAGTTTTAGCGTTGTAATCATCCTTCAGGGTGGTAAGGTAGTGGCAGTACTGGCTGAACAGGCTGCCTCGTGCTCCTGCCGTCGGTTTAAAGCTGAGCACGTAACCCTAATACAGATTCATGATCATATTTCTTTCATGGCACTTCAATTATGAGTCAGATGTTTCTTCTCTCACTGCCACATTTCGCTAAATGTCATTCTACATGCATGCACACACCCGCCAATACCACATACGTGCACTCCGTGCACGTGCGCGCTCACACACGTGCCACGCGTGTTCACGCAAGCGAGCATAGACACAAGCAAAAACAATTTACACACACACAGATGTGGGTTTTCTCCGCACACACAAACACGCACAGACATACACACACATGCAGTTCACAAAGCAGCTCTCTTGGTGAGCTCCCCAGCAGCCATTCTGAGAAATGAGCAGAGAAGAAGCGATGCATGTAGTTGAGCGATAATGTCCATCGCTGTAGCATGGTCTGATAATCTCCCCATGGTACGGCTTTAAACTGTTATTACAGACACACTCATATAAACTAAATAAAACCAAGGCCAGAGAGAAATCAGACCATGATGGGCCAATTAACACTAAGCTGTCTGAAGATTTTCAGTCATAAAGTGTGAATTGCAATCATCACAACATGATAAATCGTAATTACATGTCTTCATTTTATTTTTGTTTGCGGTTTTTATTTATTGAAAATGGGTGTCGTTACCAGTTAATCCAGTCTAGACGGCATTAAGTGGAGTAGATAAACTGTTTGTACTGGACACTGTACATTAGCCACCGCACACTCGGCTCAAAGCTGTGCACTTGCAGTGGAATATCAGGTCATCTGACAGCGTGATGAGAGCAAATACTCCAGTTTTTACTCTCCTCTGTGGCTCCAACTCAAGCACTGTGTGGCAGGGCTCCATTTGAATAATGAAAAGCAGAAATCAGTCATTCAGATTCTACGCAGGGTGAAGCAGTTTCATGTAGGAATGCAAAATAAATAAATAAATAAATAGATATTAATGAAAAAATGAAAGCTCTTTTAATTAGGCAGCTTAAAGGGATGAGGGAATAATGGAGGCAGAGAGAATGAGACAAGATAATGAGTTTAAAGTGAAAGCAGACAAGGCAACTCAAACTACGCTTTCTGACAGTAATATAGCTCTCCCACCATCCCACCATGCGCAATCTGAATATGGCATTAATAATGCAGTAAACACCTTTGAAATGCACACAACAATATGAATATTTAACTTCTTTCACAGAAATAACAGGCCTAAACTATTAAGCAACAATAGCACTCAAATATGTACTGAATGCATTCATAATGGGGAAAACATTTTTACCAGCAAATCTCAACAAATTGGGTACACCCAAACTTTGGTAAATATCGCTGATTAATGTTTTATTTTCCTGTTGCATTAATTTCATTTTTCATTAAACCCTTTTTGTAGTAACACTATTATCAGCTTCTCAACATTTCACTCAAAAGGAGCACAAATATTGAAAGTCGATGCTCGGCGTGTTTATGAAATATAGATTTTGCATTTGTTTGGTGTTTTCCAAAACACAGGCCGCGGAGGATTTAGTCTATATTTTATATTTTATATAACTGGTTTTATAATCTGTGCATGGCAGCTGCAGATTCTCCAGTGGAAACACAAACTGAGAAAACACTCGCAGAGAGAGAAAAAAAGACAACGAGACAAAGGAGTGTGTGAGAGAGAGAGAGAGAGAGGAGAAATACTGCAGAAAATAGAGAGCTAACATGGAAGAGACTTGTACAGATTCTATTCGGAGACTCCGATGTGTGGAGTCGCTGCCACTCCCGTTCCAATTAAAGAGGAGTCCACTAAGTTTTTAGTGCTGTTCTATCATCCCCTTGTAGCTCTTAGCCCTACGCTGCTGTAATGGTAATTATTGCTTCAAAGGGTGGACCACGATTCTCCTGAGGAAACTTTCATATCTCAACCTTTCACTATTTAGATGAATGAGAATTCATATCAGATTCAATCTTTAATTACTTATTGACCCACCGCAGTGTGATTATCACCAGATGAGATGTGGAGTTTTACATAGTTAGGGCTCGTCACACTCTGGTCTGCTCTGGTCAGGGTCCCGAAGAGCAGAGTTTGTTTACCAAGGACAGTGTTTGTATTTCTGCTCATTGATCTGTATATGTGTGTGTATGTGTGTAACAGTAAGAGACATTGTGTGTGGGAGTGTGTCTCAAAGTGCGTGACTCGTCAGCCCACGTGCATGTGGAGGTATGTGTGTGTCTGTGCCCATGGTGCGCATGCCCAGCTGCCGCGCCTCTCTAATGATGTGTAATGAGTCCCAGTCAGAGGGGAGTATCTTGTATCACTGCTCTTTACAAATATAATTACTCACTGGCTCTCCAGAGCATGTCAATTTCCCAGTCCATTGGGGGGGGGTGGTGTGGGGTGGGGGGGTTGGAGGGGGGGCTTAATTACTAGTTTCCAAATGCATTAAAAATTAACAAAGGCTGCCTCTCTTGCCAAAACCCAAGGTGAGACTTTAAAAAGCTGTTCAATAAAGGAGAATGGTCAAGTACACTGTGTACTTGTGGAGTTTTCACCTCTGACAGGGGTTTTTTTTTGTGACCTTCGATGTCTATCTCCCGTATCGTATCCCTGATCGCAGCCATTTTATGGCGCCGCTATGGACCGTCACCTCACCATTACCCAAGATATTCAGGTTTTCAAAAGAATAGTTTTAGATCCAATCAAAATAACCTCAACCTACTGTATGAGTGTACGTGAAAGCAGTGCTCTCAGCGCTGAAGCGGCAATGCAGGTGATTTGGCACTGATTTGTTCAATTGTCAGACTTATTCTGTGTGCAGGGCTGCCTCTCTCCGTTATGTCCCACTCCTAAAGTAAAGTAAAGATGGTGACTGTTGGTAATTCAGTCAGGGATTTGGGGAGCCGAGGATACATGTGCCTGTGCGTGGGACAATATTGTAGAGCAACAGATAGTCCATCACACAAATTTGTATAGTATACTGACACTGTGCTGAGCTGGATGTTGGTCAAGCAGTAATACAGGTTATCCAGGATGTCATCTGGGTACTTCCTGTCTGAGGTCTCAAAACGTTTGCACTTGTCATTTCAAGTGTCTTATATCAGATAAAGTCCAGATGAGATTAAGTACATTTTCATTTACAATTGGCCACAAATATACGTCTCCGTCGGCCAGATCGCTGATTTGATGATTGCAATCCGCCTTGGTTTTCCTGGCACCCAGGTCAGTGTCGGCCCTTTTCCAGTCCAAATGGAAATGCACCTGAAGCTGACTGCCAAAAACACCAAAAGGAATAACTCGAGCATGTTAAGAGGTTAGAGAAGTTAGCTGGCTAAAAACTACAAACACAAACACATGGATGACATGTATTTATGAATAAAAGTTTTTTAAAAATACTGTTACAAGTAATAATTATACTACTCTGCTGCTGCCTCCATGATTTTACTGTATCCTTGCACCGCTTTCATAAAATGATGAGTGTGAAAATAACTTTTTTTTTTTTACTACAAGTTCATGTGCAGGATATAATCCATCTGGGTGCGTCTCATTTGTCACATCGGATGTCTGGGATCACAAAAATCACTCGGTGAGTTACTACGGAATAAAATTCGACATGACAACCTCCTGTGTGGCGAGGGTGAATCGACTTAAAATAAAGAGCCTCCCTCAGTAAGTGTTCCCAGTCTCAGTCATTTCGGTTATCATCTGATATATGAGCTTGGCGCCGAGCACAGGAATTCTCAAACAGTAGGTGGAAGAAAAAGCGAAGGCAGAGTGAGTTCTCTTTGTCTTCTATTATCAGTAGGGTAGCTGAGATGGATATTTACTTGTTTTCATTGCCATTTGGATGAATTCATCCAAATTAGGCAGAGAACAAAAACATTTATTCATCCTATTAATGTCAGGGAGTGAGGGATTGAAGTAATGGTTTTCATGCTCCAGTCTGCAGCAGCTTGTTGATGCTGCTCTCCTACAAATCACTGCCAGGAAATTAACTCTTAAGCCACTCTTGCCAGAAACACTGCACAACAAACGTTTGGCTCTGCAAGACAGGGCAGAGATGGGGCCTGTTGTTCCTCACTGCTCTGCTTGTCACCATCCCCAAGAAGATGTTTCCTTTCTGGCTTCAAACTCTTGAAAAGTATTGATTAAAACTGGAAGGGAAATAATGCTGAGAAATAAGAGAGAAATTGATGTCAAACAGCACTCGCGCGTCACAAGCTACAATCTTCTTTTTTTGTGTGTGTGTGAAAAAAAGCACGGCTCAAACATTTAATGTTGTAATGTTTTTCATGAAACGCTTTTTGATCATGTCGGTTTTGAAGAAGCACTATGTGTTTTATGTAAATTATTGCTGTTTTTCTTCATTACATTTGAAAATTAAGTCATCAATTGCAGTCGCTGGGCTCTGGTTGGCAGACAGCACATGCAGTGTGTGTCATTTCAAATGCTGGAGACCTCTCTGATTGAAAGTTGTTGTGTTGTTGAGGGAGGGGAACCAATCAAGACTAATTGTGTTTTCACACAATGGTGGGAAAGTCCAGAATCTGTATCCTCCAACTGGGTTTCCTCACAGTTTTGCCTCCAGGCAGTATTTTTTTTAAACCCAGGCTGACTGAAATAATTTCCATAGACTGACATTTTGAAGCTCAGCAGGCTTATATACTTCTAGTCCTCAATATTTATATGAAATCCTTCTCTGTTTTTATGCTATTTATAGTTAGCATTTTTTCAGTAGTAGCAATTCACCGTATTTATATTCCATCATCATCTCACTATAGTAGTTTTCATTGTTAGTGGCAGGGTCCACCATTCACTACCCACATGCAGGAATCACAGGAAATAATGCATGCATGTAATTAAATTTGTTTGTTTTTAATTGAATTGGCATTATCTTCATACTGTAGTCATATCATGCGATGCAAAAAAAGCGACCCATTAAAAGTGAACTGACTGAAAACATGGATTCACAGAACAACATGTCATTTCTGATTTGTTTTTTATTTTTTATATTCAGGCATCTTTTTTCAATGTGGTCAGATAACATGACAATCTGCAAATTGGAAATCGAGGGCTTATTTTGATCTCGGAGCTGTGGAGAATTCATTTATTTTCCTTTGGCCTCATAGGCTACATCTGCTGAAAAATCACAGTTGCTAAATTAGTAAGTGAAATATGGACAAAGCGGTGAATAATGCAGCCTGTTAGGTAACTTATTTTTTCACCTTTTGATCTAATTTTACTTTGACGCGGTCATCTCAGCTCCTGCTGACGAACACAATGCTTAATTTATTTTTCTATTTTCTCATTTCTCATTCAGACTTTTTGACATTTGACATTTTTAAAGTGAAAACCTTCAAGATGTTGGAAAATGTTTGTTTTTTGAAAATTATTTTTAGTCTAACAACCTGCAATCATCATAGCAGCATTGTATCAAGATGTTCTACACTGAATGAACAACGAATTCCCCCTCACTGCTGTGGCTTGAACTCAGTTCGCTAATGTATTTTTAATGAGAATTTGTCCTTCTTTTTTTTTTATCTTACAACAAATGGAAACAGGAACAAAGCTCTTTTATATTTCATAAGCATGACATTTCAGAAAATTGTGACTTTAAGAAATCAATTTCTACGGTACAGTAGGGTTTTCCGTTATTCAAAACAAGCTTTGCCGTGGCGCTGCCCTGAGATGAAAACATGTTTAGATGATCGCAGTACTTTCACCAAAACAGTAAATATGCATTACAGAGACATCAAAGCGCTAACCCGACAATTGCTTTCATCTGGTCAAGGGGTCCTCTGCAGTCTCTCATGTAAAAATGGAACACTTCACCCAAAGATGGCAATATGAAGTTCACAGCGGTTCACTGGAAAATGTCAACCTAGTGTTCATGTTTGTGTTTGATATGCTTTATTGATAGATAATTGACCTTTAGTGTTGTCATGGAAGATGTGGTTCTTATGAAGCTTGCATTTGCATCTAAACATTAGTAAACAGTATTCCTATTCACTCTAATGGCACACCAAAATTAGAGTTTTGTGGGTAGAGAGTTGAGTGGCTCCTTAAAGACAGAAGACAAATATTTACCCAGCAACTATCTCCCCCCCGCTGACATGGCATGGCAGAGGAACAGGAGATGGCATTTCCATTTCCATCTCAGCACAATCTGACTTAATACTGATTTGAAGCTAGAGCTGCAATTTCCAGGTATGCCACTCGCTGCCAAAACTTTTCTCATATTTTCAAGTGGTCCTTAAATTGAGTGTATTTGAGTGTGGGCCTCAAATATAGTGCCCAATAGGCAGTTCATAATATGATGCATGCACAGTGGCAGGTGTTGCCAATGCAGTGATTAAGCTATTCTTTCACCTTTGGTTTTTGTGGCAGAGGCTATTAACTTGCACAAATAGATGTTTCAGAGTTTTGTGTGAATCCCCGGCTGGCCTTTGCCTTTGCTTTCAGAGCCAGATGCCCTTTTAATAGCCACACCAGTAAATCCCAAAATATATTCACACCAACAGGGGCTTTCTTGTGACCTGCTATACTCGGTCGTGTTTGGACTGGTTTATTGCTTAGCAATTGCAAAAAATGACCTTGGTTTCTCAAGGATATAAATTGGAGGTCCCCTCAACCTTTAATGTGTCATTGCATAGCATATCAGCTATATAACATCCCATCCGTGGAATGTGTTACTGTAATAAATGATGTATTATGGTCACACTAAACTACATGAATACTGAACAAAAGAATTGTTGAATATATCCCAAAAGTTCTAGATGCTAATAAAACAGCCTGTATCAGACTGTAGAAGTAAATAATGCTAAATCTTTAACATTACCAAACTAAAGTACTTTGAAGTGCACAAAATGCCACAGAAAAAAAACAATGCAGTCTGGGTAATGGGTTCTGCAAATTGCTGTTTTGTTTCTCCACTGAGATATTGACATGGGGACCAAAAATCAATTAAATGAAAACAGTACATATCACTGTATGAACAAATATCACTCTGACAAAAGATGGCACAAGGAAGATGTATTATATACCCGAAGGTGAATATTTGTATTTCTGAGACTTTTTATAACTTTAGTCTATTCCCAGCTCGTATTGGGCTTCTTGTTTATGGCGCCTGAAAGATCTATCTGTGGTGATTCATTGCTTGAATGCTTTGTTTTGCTTTATACTCTGCTCTAGGAGGGAGTATGGGGCTCCTAATGGCAGCACAGCTTTTCTTCTTAGTGCATTTGTCCTTGAGGGATTTTTAACTTCACAACCAAAAAAACACACAGCCGCTTCTTCTTCCTCAGGGCAAAATACGTACAGGTAACAGCCTTATCGAACGGAAGCCAGCATGTACACCATCCAGATGAGCCCAGTGCGGCATGTTTGATCATTCAGAGAAGGGAAAAAAAAAAAAAGAGTGTGAAACTAAAACTCCCTCTTTTTTTCAGTTTTCTTACTCCTTCTTCTTAGCAGCATTGTCAAGGGTTGGAATGGGGAAGATTAGAGCTAGAGGTAGAGCAAGAGGAAGGACGGAGGTTAAGATTTGTCTATCATCAGGTGTGTCCTGAGACAAGAATGATGTGTGTAAGAAGATATATATTGGCCAGGCAGGTAGAGGTACTTGCTTCTTGTCTTGTAGAGGCATTAATCATTGTAGCGGCCAAGCTTAACCGCCAAGGTCAGCAGTCCTCGCATGTGTGGGAGGCACACTCTACAGCTGCCACCATGAAGCGTTGCTGCAGAGGGGCTAACGGAGGCGGGAGGCAGAGTCTGAAGAGGGCGAGGAACAGGATGTTGAATTGACAAGGTGAAAGTAGGAGGAGGAGAAGAAGAGAGAGGGGAGTGAGGTTGGATTAGTGAAGACCCCAGGGGTGTGGTTGGTAAAGAGTGGCACTTGAGGTGATAGTAAAGGAGATTGCTAAGCAAAGGTAGGTGGACATTTTGGGATAATGAATTGAAGTGGGAAGCACAGCTAGACGGGTAAAATAACAACGTGCTGATGCACTGGTACAGTGGGTGGAACCGCACCAATCAGGGGGAGAAAGAGTGGGAGGGACAAGCATGCAAACTGGGTCCGACCACAATGCTTTTAATCACACCTCTTGAGTAGGAGTTTGGTATTATTAAAATAGGACAGAGGTGAGAATTATGCCCCGTTCAGGGAGAATCGTGACTGCTTGGAGCTTTGTGAAAGATAAAGGTGTTGTTAATTTTGTAGAACGCGGAGCTAGATATCCAGTGTAATGCTCATATGTAATACAGAGAATCCACAAAAGACCGATAGTAAGGAAATTGGTAGCAATATATCCATGGCAGGTTATATTACACATCAAACTAGTGTCCTCGGTCTCCAGTGAGAGTTAATTTTATAGGATCATATGTGCTTTTGAATGCGTCGTAATCCCAAAGAGGTCTCTTAAAAAGTGTTGGGAGGGCATTTCCACTGAACCACTGCTGCAGTGTGAAACAGAGGTGTAATATATCCTTATAGTCTGAAGTGAACATAGCTATTGCTGCAGTCCAACCTAGTCCAACTTCATCTCTCTCACTATTTAGGAGCCTTGATTGGTACAAAATTGATCCAAGAAGGATTTTCCACCGTCTTTTTTTTTTTTTTTTTGCCCATCCCATCTTTTCAACCAAAGGAGTAGATACTCTGCAGGGACATGTAGAGAATTAGGATACACTGGAAGGGCTTTGTTGTAGTAAGCCAGTGTACAAGGAATTCTGCAGGCCTTACCTTTGCCTGACTGCCTTCTGCTTATGTAACCTTTACAGTTATTTCAGGTGACTCTGTACCTGTCTGTAGGCATCATTATAAGAGCCTGATTAGTTGTATTTGTTTTTTGTGGAATTGTGGAAACAGAATCTGGCTCCACAATAAGTCCTCATTGGTAAATGACAGACTGGATTATTTGTCAGACAAGAACTCTGGTCTCCAGTGTTTGCTTTGCTTTGCTACTGTTAGAGGTCATCCATAGTCAAGGGCTAATCTGCGAAGGTATAAGGGAATGATATTTAGTCAGGTAAGTCAATGATACAACAAATCTTCCGGTAAAACTCAAAGTTACCATGTAAAAATACCAAAACCCAAAGAAAAGATGTTTATATATTATTTATAGTTTCTTCTACTTGAAACTTGTAAATATAGTTTTTAGCTTGCAGGCATTCAAAAGTCAATTTTTGTTGTTTGTACAAGTTTACATACTAAAACTTTACACTTACTTTAACTGTATATTTTTCAGCATAATATTGCTCAACTCAACCAGAGTGCAGAGAACACACCACGCACAGCATTTTCTAACTAAACATCTAATCTAAACTGTAAATAAATCAGAGTGTGCAGTCAAAAACTGAAATGAAGTGACCACAGAAAGAAACTGTCTTAATGAGGCCGTACTGACCGGAGTAGAAGGAGCTTGGCGTTGGTGTCTCCTGAATTCAGCAACTAGAATGTGAAACAACAGTAGTATGTATAATGTACAGTGAGCTTGGCAGGTGAAGCAGATAATGAGGCTGATTAGTCAAAACAAACTATTAGCCCTCAGTCCCCAGCCAGCGGGATTTCTGCCCATCAAAGCGACTGTCGGGGAACACCCAGAGAGGCCCCAGATTCAGCACCCTGGACAGCGCTCGTGGCATTCAGCAATTTAACTTGACTCTGTTTTTATAAATTTGGATTACAGACACGGAGAAAGAGACTGACAGTACATTTGATGCTTTGAATTAGTTCAGCGTTAAATGGTTTGTGAGATCATTTGAAAAAAAATTTTTTAAATGTAAAATAATTATGAATAAGAGCATTTATTCAATAAGTACTGCATCACTGTCCATTCTCAGCGCTAATTAGAAAAATCTTGAGTGTAATAGTTTGATGCAGCTCACAGCTACACTCCTGAATCTCATCTTTACCTGCCCTTAGTGCTTCAAACCAGCGTATTGCTGAGGATTGATTTGTTTTGATGCTAATGTAAGTACAGTAAACGACAACAACAACAAAGTTATATGTCAACAGCAGCCTGAAGCGGGGAAATGAAATGACAGCATGACAAAGCAGCTTGTAGGGGAAAGGGAAGTAGTGTAGATGGTTGATATCTAACAGTTAGTTTGAAAATTACATATTTCCAAAGTAAGTCTGACATGGTTTGACTGTAAATAACCTAAGAACAGCGAAGGGAAACACATTAGAATGGCATCATAACATGCAGGGAATATGGTTAAGTTAAGGTTTCTCCGTGCACATGGTCTGACCCCGTGCATGTGTGTGCTAGTACACGTCAAGACACTTCTTTATTCAAATGGAAATCTGCATAAATGAACTATTGATACTGCATACATGCATTTGCATTGCATTTCTTTTTTGGGTCATCAAAAGATTAATATGTTTTTTCAAGGGTTTGGTTCTCCAGCAAAGGCAACATTGTGTATTGTGTATTTTTGTGATTTGGCGCCTTCTGTATTAGAGTGTAATCCACTGTCTTAAAAAAAATAGCATGTTGACAGCTTTCAACGTCGAGCAAGTGCAACAACACAAGTCGACAACAACAGGTGGTGTGTTTCTCAGAGCTGTAAAGTGCTTCTAATGTACTTCTCATAGATCATAACCGGTGCACAGAGTTACATAGTGTAAGAACAGATGAACGGGGAGCAGTGATGTGTGATGCGAGTGAGAACAACAGAGACACACCTCATTACACACCAATGTATCATCAAAATGACTTTAAATCTGTTATTTTACGGTATAGAAAATTGTATATAATGTCACTTTTAAGGGTTTTCAACTTTTGTACATCACATTGGCAAAAAAAAAAGATGAAGATGATGACGGAGAAGATGACGCATGATAAAATGATACATGTAGAACCAGGTATTCAATTTGAAATAAAAAATAAAACGCACAAAGCAATTTAAAAATGGTCAGATACAGAAGTCAAATTAAATTTAATGAAAAAGAAAAGAAAGACGGATAAAAAATAATTCAATTCAGAACTAACGCTGTTTGAATCTTTCTCATTTTTTTTTTTTTTTTTTTTACAGTGTCCATTCTGTTCTGATTTTTAAAACTGTCCACAAGGCCCCTTTAACAGCAGGGCTTAATTGAGATTAGTCAATAGAATAGAAAGAGGCTTTGTTCCTTGCAGGCACAAAAAAAGTTCAAGGTATTCTTGTAAATATCATGCAGGCCTGATGTGAGCGTCAGGTGCTGCCGAATGCCAGTTTTCTCATGAATAATAGCAGTGAAATGTGTTGATAAATCCTGAATGTCTTGTTGGAGTTGCGTTGCTTCAGGTGTTGGCTGACATTCTCTCTGTGGAGCTGCCAGTCAAACCAATGCCGGGGCCTCTGGAGCGCTGTCTGTGTCTTTTTTCCCTGATATTTTTACAACAGCACAGTCGCAGCACCTGAATCTCCTGCTTCTTTTCTCCAATGCGAGCGTGATGCTGAAAAATTCACAACCTCACTAGCATATACTGTACCAGTATTCCTCCCCTCATATTCCGAAGCCTGATCTGTTCCTGTTTTGTTTACACAGATATGAGCCTTGCCGTGTTTTCCCATATCAAACTCTATTAGTTTCTGTCATTGCTAACACGTCGTAGCAGGCTAATAAAAGCATCAGTGAAGAGCACAGCGCATGGCAGCTGCTCAGGGAATGGTCGTTGCAGAGTGGCAGCTCTCATCTAGTTCTAGTGGATTCTGGGTCCTGCTCCCATATATTGGCTAGAAGCCCATGTGAGTTGTGACCCCATGCCACTTGTCCTTTACACTCACTGGCTGCATGCTGGCAAGTTGACCTTTATCATTAACCCTGCTGCGTGCTTGTCATTTGAAGTCTTTATTATTCACGCTTCCCTTTGGGTATATTGTATACCGAGGAGCACTGAGCAGGGATGAAGAGCTAGTTAGCACATTTATATTCAGCAATTATAGCTTTTAACTGCTGCTGAGAGAAACAAGCAAAGGATTTTCAGCAGCACAAGGCCATGAAATACAGAAATGGTACCCAGTTACAGTCATCTCTCACACATGCAGCAACACATCAGCAGAATGCTCGCTTTACTTTATCTCACAGGCGCACATATCCCTCCTTACCACTATGCACACCCACATGCACTGGCTTCAGTTCAATATCCTGCCATGCTTTGAAATGAATACAAAAGTGCAAACAGACGAACCATCAACTGCACATTTTTTTGTTATTGATTAGTTTCAACTCTTCATTATAGTCACAGTTTCTTGTCCCATTTTTTGACTTTGATGTTTAGAGCTCACACACACACACACACACACACACACACACACACGCACACACACGCACACACACACACTGAGGCACTGTTGATATTCTTTGGACACTTGTCTTTTTCCACAGCAGTGCTAATCAGCAGCCATTCTAATTAAACTCACTTTGCACTTGAAATGTTTTAAAACATGTTCAAACACTTCTGAATGACAACTGTTTGATAGGACGCATTGCTGCTTCTGTCCTGCTCGCAGGTGATAAGAACAGCCTGTGCAAAAAGGAGTCGGATGTGTGCCGGTGTAATCAAACCAAGTCATTCCTCGTCACACACCTTCCCCATGATATTATTCATGAATGTTTTTTTTTTTCTACCCCGATCCCACATCCATTACATCTTTATCACAACTATTTTCATTATCATCCGCCTCTGCCACTTGCCTTCACTCAACCTCATTCTGTTGCGTGTCAAGTCAGCAGTCTCCCTCAAAAAGTAATCCACTGCTTTAACTGATGGACTGTGATATAGCTCTCCTCATTTCAGTGCCGCAGCGATGGCTACAGAACGTGGCAAACAGACAGTTGACGCCTTGACTTCTGCTTTGTCAGCTGTTCAGTTTGAAAACAACACTAACATGAATCCCATCAAATCACCTGATTGTATTATACACCCAATTACATTATTTGTTTGTTTTTCAATGCTTTTCCATTTGTAAAGGTAGTGGAATGACAGCTTTGCAAAAATGATGCAGCTCAGTTGTGTGTAGTGTTTGCATGTGTGCTTGTTTATAGTCCAGTCAACACCCTTACAGACCTGCATACCATATCACGTAAAAGTTAGCCAGAGGACGAATTACAAAATGCTTTCACCTCACAAAATTTTCCATCATTAAAAAAAAAACGGAGCGGAGGAATGCTATTCAGATTGCAAATGGGAATTTTGCAAATGCATGTCCCTCCCCGTCTGAATCAATTGAACAAACCGGCATGATATTTGATGGCCTGTGAGCTCCAATTATTAGAACAATATTATGGCTGGGGTAAGTCAGGGGCACTCCAGTGGAATTCCAATAGTGTTTGGAAGCTATTTGTATTGGTGTTAGTCTTTCAGGGGCTGGAGAAGGGCATACAGCTCGATAACTCAATTCTTAACAATTAGCCCCTGACATGTCCCCCAGACAACAGATAGAGAGGACTCTAGTGGATAATATTTTCCAAAGTATAGAGATTATTGTTTCAAAGGCCCGAACAGTGTGGCAAAAGAAGTTGTGGCTCTGTTTTCAAATAATACATTGCTCGCTGATAAGATTGATGTTGATAAGTGCTTGATTCTTCATCTCTCAGCTGTTTAGGTGGCTTTTATTTTGTTGGCATCAGCAAGGATCTCATCACAAGCACTCACTTCTCGCTGCACTGTGAAAACACAGGCCGCCGTTCTCCAGGGTCACTAATTATCATTTGAAACACCAGAATGGCACAGACCTTATCGTTCTCAATTATAAATGTATTATACTGCAATCAGAGGAGCTTTTTGTTCTGGGATCAGATTTTGCCTAACTGGCTGTGTGCTTACCGCCTGCCCCTTCTCTAAGCACACCTACTCAGCCATAGACCCAGCAGAGAGTGACCTTGGACCGGGGGTTGACCTTGCTGCATCACCGCGGTCTGATGTTATTAGATTGTTGTGGAAGGAGAAAGGTTGAAAAAGCATACGCAGTCCATCTCGCCTCAGTTTGGTCTTCGGTGCACTTTCAAGGGGATAGGGAGAACAAATAGAGCTGTCTCAGGGTGTTTGACTTTTGTGTGCGTGGGTGCAAATGTGTGTTTGTGTGTTTGATGTGTTTGCGCCTGTAGAAGCACTTGTGTCTGA